>NW_018127939.1:2076456-2134591 GCF_001952655.1 Monopterus albus
GAGAGAGGGAAGTCTGGGCATCTTTGCTTAGACTGCTGCCCCCGCGACCCGGTTCCGGATAAGCAGAGGAAAATGGATGGATGGATTTTGCCAACTATAATTTCTCTGCTCAGGATTTCTTATCACTTTATATTTCTGTTTGACAAATGTCTGTATAATACAACATTGCAAACTACTTTCTCAAAACAGAAATGTCCAATAAAGCATTTTTAAAATTTTTTTAAATGGTTTTGTTGAGTTGAAGAAAGTGTTTTTTCTAAAATTGCACAACTCTACGACAGTAATGATGTCTGAAATCACTGTACGTTTAATGTGTGGCTGTGTGTGTGTTAATGTTTTCGTGTGTGTGTGTTTGCACGGTAAAAGGATGAAGGCTGGTTGTTCTGCTCTGCCTTATTACTTAGAAAGCTACAAACAAAAGTCACACACACTGTCCAAACAAACCTTCTGTTCTCCTGATTCTGTGGCTATCAATGAGTTTTCATACAATTGCAACCTAAATAAATCCTACATTTCTTAACCTGCGCCTGCATGCGCCCAAACTGAATCATGTCGGCAACATGCTTCTGCACAGACACATGCAAACAGAAAATCTAAATAAGAAGCTATGACCTGGAGTCCAGAAAAAAAAGAAGAAAAGGCAATGAATGGAGGAGTTGTGTTGGCAGTGGGTCTGGCAAAACACAGCAATGGAGCCCTCTTGCTGTGTGATGGCAAGGAAAAGCTGTGGCTGTGACAGACTGAGAAGGTGTTGCTGCTGCTCATCTACAATTTCTAAGTCTATCACTTGGAGGAAAAAAATAAAACTCATCCATCTGGCCTTTATGGAAGATGATTCAATTTGACCAGTCTCTTGCAAAACACAGATCAAATGGTGCTTAAAAAAGAAGGAGTTTTGTATGAAGAGCAACATTTAAACACAGAAATCCTATACTGCTTTCCTGTAATTCTTGGAATAAATCAAACAGCAGAGGGTTGACACAGGACAACAAAACTCTTTCATTTGACTGAGGTTGGATTTCTTTCCAATGCAAATCAATTGATGTCATCTTTATACCACAGCAGGATATTGTTTCATGCCGTTCAAGCAAATTTGCATCAACAGCAAGTGAGTTTATAGTATGTCAGCCAATTTAGCAGAATAATCAGATGTTTGGATTTATTAGAAGAGTAAATTACTTGTTAAGATGGACTTTTTTGTAGTGTGGGTTCACTCAGCCAATAACCCACTACGACCCTCTCTGTTCCCCAAATACCCAGCAGTACATTAGCTGGAGAGCTACTATTACAGTCCCAGTTCCAGAGAGCGGCTATGGAAAGCTGAGTGTTACAGGGAGCCCCCACTGGTTTAATGGCATGGACTTCTCTCACCACCTTGCTAGTTCAGAGCCAGCTCTCTCCAGGAGCACCAAGGTCACATCAAAACAGAGTACACAGCAGCAGCCTCCACATTGTGCATTTGTGTGCACCTCTGACTACAAAGGCAGAGGAGGGTCATTAGCAAGGTAACAGCAAAAAAGGGATGATGCTTTTTCTCTCTCTAGCTTTCTCCTGTTTTCTCTCTCCCCAAATTTGGCCAAGAAAGAGAGATCTCGCCGTCCTCAAACACAAATGGAAGTGTCTAATCCCCCTCGGTAAAAGAAATTCCGATAGGACAAACTTCAGATCATTCTACGTTGTGCGGAGTCAAGAGTGGCTTATTGATCTGCTCTGTCTGTGATGAATCCACAATTAGAGCCATGGCAGGCCGCTGGGGAGTCTGTCCTCTGTTTGATTGAGCCTGCCCTCTTTGCCTTCACGGCTACAGTATGTGGATGAAACATTAAGCAGGATGGAGCAGGCTGTAAGTGCATGTGTGTGCATGTATATGTGTGTGTGAGGCCGCTGTAGCAGGCAGGAGCTACTTCTTGCCTGACAGCAGCAAAGAAAGGAGCAAGGAAGGAGAAGAAATGAAAATAAAGGTGATAGATGCTCAGTGACATTACAGAAAAGGAAGGGGCTGAACAACAAAGTGGGGCAAGGAGACACTCCTTTTGGCTGCTCCAGTGCTATGATGGGATTTTGATAGTGGGTGCACACCTCTTGGGAATCAGCAAGAGAAGAAGATAGAGAAGACTGTCGAGAGTAGGCAAAAAATAGAGACAGAAATTCTTATAAAGCAAATAGAGGAAAACATTTTTGGGATGATGTAGTGCTACTGTGGGAGCCTATGTAAGACTTTTGTTGTAGGTGCACACCCACTGTGAATTGAGGGTGAGGTGTTCTGGGGGGTTCAGACTGTAGAAATGCGGGTGTCAGAGCTCAACAGTGCAGAAGAGAGACAGAGGGGTGGGGGGGCACCCCGCCAACTGGGTCTGCTTCTTAATTAATTCTAAAGCAGGCAAGCTGCAGGCTGCCCCGTCGCCTTGCATATCAACGACCTGAGCGCTTTCTAAGCACCTTAGCAGACAAACCCGCCTTTGTGAGCCAGGGGAGTCTATTCAGTCGGGGCGGATGGAGTTCAAGGAGTTCCTCTCTTGTCTCTCCTCTATGTGCTACCTCACATAAACATTTGAATGGAGCTGTAGATCTAGTCTGTGGAGAGCAGAGGCCTAATTGAGACTTTCTTGGTGTCAAAACTCAGGGTGGAACCATATTTAGATTCTTTATTTGTACAAAAAAAACTCCTAACAAAAAAAATGTCATGTTGCATCTGGTTGTTAAATCCAAAATCCATTATGTGACTGTTAGATTTTTGAATGTAATCAGAACTACATCATATTCAACCAGACTTTGAGTGTTGACTGCCACAGTGTACAATCAGTTCTTTGGTGATCTGCTCTTATCTTTGAGAAGGTCAAACTGGTGCCTTTCCAGACAATGCACAGCAGTCTTATTCATCAACTCGACTAGCCACTGACCTCTAGTGGTCCGGGATGGAATTAATCACTGATTTAAAAGTTAATTAAGCTTTTGCAATTACAATGAAAATGAAGGTGATGGATGAGGGAACTCAAGTTTGCCACTTAAGATCAGCAGGTTTCATAGTCATGCTCCATTATCATTACATTTTCCTTTTTCTATTATGTTTAATTTCAATGACATAAAAAACATTATACTTGGCTACAAGTGCAGTAAATACTTTTCCTTTTTATCTTTGTCTGTAATTTGCATGTGTGTTTGTATCACAGGGATGCTATATGATTAGGTGATGCACATATATACACACACATACATAATCACTCAAAACATACGTCTCTGCTAGAACAGCAGTGCAGAGATCAGGCCTGATATATTCTGCTGAGAGCTCACCATGATCTGCGATGAGAGCAAGTGAGATTATTAAATTTGGACCTGCTGGCTCCTCCAGGCTAGTTGGCTGGCTGACCTTGAGTTGCTGGCTGGAGGCAAGCACAATGACGGACTGGGTTTGTGGTGGTCGGCCAGTCAGCAGACTCACTGACTACATGAATGTCTGCAGGGACGTCTGGTGGGCTGGCTGCCTGCCTTCTTTATATACTGTACTTTTTAGTGACTGACTGGGAGGCAGACTGGTAGGCTGCTGTAGTAGTAGTTGAGTGACTGACTCGCTTGCTGGCCGGCTGCATAGATGGCTTTCTGCTGTATATTTCATTAGGCCATCAATTTCCTGACAGCTCTACTGTTACACAGCGACCACTTCGAACATTTCTGCTATTGCTAACACACCTCTATCACCCCGCAGAGCACTGCATGTGTCAAGTGAGCAGTTGAACCAATCAGTCTTTTGTTCAATCATATCTTATTTAATCAAACATATCTCACCTAAAACCGCCCGTGTTCAGTTTTTCATTTGCTCTGAATAATATCTACCTGAAAAAAAAAAATTAAAACAGTTGGTGCATGTTTTAATATGTTAATAATTTTTTTATTAAAATTGTTCAGCGTTCATTGTATATCCTGTTTGTCAAGGTAAATTAATTTTTTTTTATTATATTTTCTGGACAATTAGACAGATGTCACCTGATAGATTTACCTAATTTACTATTTAATGTCACGAGTGCAAACAGCAAAAAAGAAAATAAAAGTATATGATACTGTATTTGTTTGTTATGCTAAAGCTCAAAACTTCTCTGAGTGGCAATTGTTTCATTTTCACATAAGTACCTGAGATAAAAACCATTCACTGTCATCAATTTGGACTTTATTCTCTCCTTTTTTTAAGGCTGTGAAACTGAAGTAGAAGTCTCATTTGATGCAGTCTGACACAATTCATAAAGACCATGTCTACATTTTTTCATGTCAAAGCCTAAAAGACATATACACATATTGTTCATTTGCATGACTGGGGTCCCAGGGAAAAACCACCATCTTCCTGTTCCATCCCGTATTGTGCTCACTGTGTACAGCATTTGGACACTAAACCCTTATGAAGCACCTGGTTTAGTGTGTAATTGTCACACTTCTTCTCTGAGTGTGGGTAGTTTGGCCCCAAAACCTAATGGGGACAATTATTTTTATTCTCCAAAAACTGCGTTTTGTGTGAAGAATGACAAGCCAAGATGACATCCATCTGTGAGTTGGTGAGTTTATTGTGTTCCAGACTAAACAACTAAAATATATATACACTACTGTATATGTTTTCCACACTTGTCATCAGAAAACTGAACTTTCAAGTGGTCTGCACAACATCAGAGGTTCCTCAGTCCTCTTCCAGGTTAGTTGTGTCAGAATCAGAATCAGCTTTATTGGCCAATGTGTTGAACACACGAGGAACCTGACTCTGGTACAGTGGCTCTCAATGTGTATGTACAGTGCTCTTTTCAATTTAATATCAAGTAAACAAGATAAGGCTGAGAGAACCAAAAAAGAATGTGCAAACAGGAAACGCATGTGCATTAGGAAAATAAAAATAAAGTACCTTTAAATACAGAAATATACATATACACACAGTTTAGATGCAGCCCTTCAGATAGATATGTACAAAAGTATATTTATAAGGTGTTGCACTGAGGGTTGTCATTCTGTTATAGGTTAAGTGTTGCTCAGAGTGACCGCCCAGGGGAAGAAACTGTCTCTGTGTCTGGTTGTCTTAGTGCACAGTGACCTGTAACGCTGTCCAGAGGGGAGGAGTTCAAACAGATTGTGTCCAGGGTGTGAGGGGTCTGCAGTGATCCTCTCTGCCCTCCTTTTGACCTGTGAGGTGTACAGGGCCGCCAAACCAGACAGTGATGGAGGTCCAGAGAATGGACTCGATGATTCCTCTGTAGAACTGTATCAGCAGCGCCTGGGGCAGGTTAAAGGTCCTGAGCTGGGCAGGAAATCCATCCTCCGCTGTGCCTTCTTGGTGATGGTGCTGCAGTGCTAAAGTCCACTGTCATCTCCATTTTTTGAATGTGTTCAGCTCCAGGTTGTTGTGACCACACCACACCACAGGGCCAGCTGTGTCTGTAGGTCGACTTGTCCCCGTCTCTGATGAGACCGATGACCATTGTGTCAGTAGTAGTATTGTAGAGGGAAAACAACAGCGGGGAGAGCATACATCCCTGGGGGGTGCCTGTGCTGATAGTCTGGGTGCTGTCAGAAAGCCAGTGAGTCACTGACAGGTGGGGGCAGGCACAGCGTACTGGGTCAGTTTGGAGTGGAGGATGTCTGGGGATGATGGTGTTGAACATCGAGCTGAAGTCGACAAAGAGGACCTGTGCATAGGTCCCTGGGGAGTCGAGGTGTTGCAGGATGTAATGCAGTGCCATGTTGACGGCATCATCCACTGACCTGTTTGCCCAGGGTACATTAAAGCTACATTAAAACTTCTTACTGCACACAACTGTATCGCTGATCTCACAAAGCGACATATGGACATAAGTAACTGAGATCTTTCTACAATATCAATTTGTCTACAATCTGCCAGAAACAGTTATAAACAACACTATTGATTTCAGTGTGCGGTGAGATGAACATATGCAAGGGGAGAAACTGTTATGTTGTTATTCAATACTGGCAGCAGAAGAAGAAATAGAAAGACTTTTATTCCAGATCATGTAAGGTGAGAATCTCACCTACTGTAAGATAATGAATAAGATGTGACTAAATTGTATGTGTGCACTGTTTTCTGTTTGTTCTCGGAATACCTTTCAGGTATCAAATCATATCACGAGTAGCACCCAACCATGACAGCCTCCCAGTGGGGACTGCAGTATTAAAGCGCCACACTCACCGATGCCTCGCCTGATCAGTCCTGGGTTGATAAGACCGGCTGCTTACGGAAGGCAGATTTCTTTCTTAAGAGCACATCAAAGTGAACAGGCCTGCTCACTTCCCTCCTTCCACATTCTGCTGAAGCTAAAGAAAGAAAACAGGAAATAGAGCAAGGTTGGGAAGAATAAGCACAACAAATTGGGTTTGCTATGGTTGAATTTGATGCCAGGACTGGCTCAACT
The DNA here is from genome assembly GCF_001952655.1 of Monopterus albus. Taxonomy (NCBI): domain Eukaryota; kingdom Metazoa; phylum Chordata; class Actinopteri; order Synbranchiformes; family Synbranchidae; genus Monopterus; species Monopterus albus. Next base: position 2,082,855 of record NW_018127939.1, read on the forward strand.
AATATGCCAAAATAAATGACTACAGCTTTCACTGAGTGTAACCCACCACTGTCTTTCATAGCAACAAAAACTGCTGATTGAGCTTCTATCTGTAAGTTTACACAGTATCACCTGTCAAAGCATGAAGCATTCACAGCTCTTTTTAACAACTCTTTTAAAAAGTTAATTTATTCCTCTTGAGGATTTATAATTTATAAGTGCTGAAGTGGAATTTGCTTTGATTTAGACACAGTTGGCTGGTAATGGCAGTCTCTGCAGCAGGAAACTACTGAAGGACAAAAATTCAGCCAGTCAATAGCATTCAACAAAATATTCCCCTTGGAAACTAATAATTCATGTAAGACTTGTTCAAAAGCTGCTGACTCAAGGCAGGTTCCTTGTGTTTATTTTATTTATTTTTTTATTTTGTGTGTGTGTCCACAAATTTGAGGAATAATGTAACATGAACATGATGCCATGATGCTCCCAGAGCTGTCAGGTCCTACCAGAAGAACAGCTTTTGATTCATAATTTGTGTGGGTGTGAGTGTGTGTGTGTCCCACCAGTCGTTAGAGGGCAGCGGCTGCAGAGAGCCTGTGGATGAGCATGGCTGTCTAAATCACAACTGACAGCCTCGCTGCTCTTCTCTAAGTGTGAATAGAAACCGTGCACAGACAGCTGAAGATCAGCTTAGCCTGCAAAGGCTTTTGTAAAGTTTCCATTTCTGAGCATCTCCTGAAGATATTTTTTTTAATTTCAGCAACAGTCACTGGGTATCTTCACACCTCGGCTATGAAAATGAAGCTTTTTAACACCTTCAGGTGTTATCGTCATCAAGTTAATTGTTACTCCAATTTACTGAGAAGATTTAATATCTAATTATCACATCAGCAGTAAAAGGGTTTAAATTACCTTCACTTTTCAGTTTTTTCCTAAACTCAACTACATATTCCATCTAAAATTGATTCTCGTTTAAAAGACTGATAAGAGAGAGAATTTTATTATCATTGCACATAATAATAATATGAAAATGTTAAATGCTTTAAGAATTGCTGTAAATATAAATATGAAGTGCTAAAATGACAAGTTATGAGAATATTGCGTTAGCCTTAGCATGTACATAGTGATGAACATACAGTAGCCTAGGCTTTATGTACGTGTGTGTGACCACTCATACGTGTGTGTGCAGGGAGGATAAAAGTCATAATTATGGTTTCAACATTTTGTCTACAGCTCTAGGAAAGAAGCTGCTTCCTAGTCTATTTGTGCATGCTCATATGATCCTGAGCCTGCCTGAGGGGAGTGTAGAAAACAAGTATAATGGGGATATGTGGGATCTTTCCTTATGTTTGTGGCCCACCTGTGAAGATGGCTCAGGTACTGTAGATGCCTCTCAGGCCGGGGAGTGGAGAGCCAACGATTAATTGCACTGTTTGGAGACCCGCTCTAGGTCTTTCTGTGGATGGGAGTACAGTCATGGGTGTAAAGACAATATCATGTTACCTTTTAAGACCCATTTTTATATTTAATGCACATGCACTAATACTGGCGCTACCTCAGGAAAATATAACAGTATTTATTTTGGCTGGAACAAACTGTTCATTAACATTAGCTCTCATGTTAATGTTTACTTTTATACATTATTACTGAATTATATCAATTAGGAGTTGAACATTGCTCAGCACTATCTCTGCTGTTTCAAGGTGCATACTGTACTTAGGGAGGAAGATTATCAGTCATTTTTATATGTATCTGTGTGTGCATGTGCAAGAGTGTGTGTTATTTTGACCGAAGTGATTAAACTTTCTCCAGCGCCTCTCCCTCAGGAATTGTCCCCCAGCTTTCTATTGTTTTTGAGAGTATGTATGCAGTTTTTCTTTGTGTTCATATGGGAAGATTAATATGTCATGGGCAGAGACTTGGCCATTGGAATACTCTGTCAGATTAAGTCTCTCAGTTCACTCATCTCTTACGAAGATAAAAATAAATGTAGGCTATCATTATGTAATAAATATAGGCTATGTATTAAGTTCCTGCCGTACAAAGAGGCTTACCAAAAGATCATTTTTGATTCTTGGGTTTCACTGAAAGGTCAGCAAGGTCCAAATGCTGTTTCAAAAACTTGCTTCCATGATTGGAAATTTCTTGTTCATAAATACTGACTCCAATGTCCTCATATTGTACTTGTTGTATTTCAGGTACTATTTGGGTCAAAGTAACAGTGTTAACCCCTGACATGTTCAGACAGGTGGTTCAGGACTTCAGTGGCAGACTAAGCACAAACAAACACACAGTGCACTGAAATGCCAGCACATTGCTTGTTATTAAAGGAGAAGCATTTAAATAACAGAAACTAGCAAGAGAGATCATATCTCTCCCATATTAGCTTCTCTCCACTGGCTCCCTGTAAAATTCAGAATAGAATTTAAAATCCTTCTCCTAACATACAAAGCCCTTAATGACAAGGCTCCATCATATCTTAAAGACCTTGTAGAGCCTTATCATCCTAACAGAGCACTTCGCTCTCAGAGTGCAAGTTTACTTGTGGTTCCTAGAGTCCACAGAAGCAGAATGGGAGGCAGAGCCTTTAGCTATCAAGCTCCTCTCCTATGGAACCAACTCCCAGTCTCAGTTCAGGAGGAAGTTTTTCCTCCCCACTGCCACCAAGTGTTTGCTCAGGTGGGATTTGTTGGGTTTTTCTCTATAATACAAATACAAATACTACTACTACTAACAATAATAATAGTAAGGTAAGTAAGTAATTTGGTGCTATATAAAAAACTGAATTGAGTGAACAAGATTCAGAGTCTATAGAGCCTTGCTAGCAGCACAGTGAGGCTGTACCTACTGTAGATCTAGTTGAGCTTTGAGCACAATGCACCAACATTCTAACATTTGCTTGTTTGTTTAGAAAGTATAATGTTTATTGGAGACAGGATTAGGTGTTAGCACACTAACATTTGATGTTACAGATGATACACAAAGCACTGGGGCTGGTGAAAATGTTATTTATTTCATTGGTTTTATATACAGAAGAATTTGACCTGATGATGGCGCTATATAAAATTCCTGATGGACAATACCACCTGAGTGAAACATAATACCTCTACCAAATTTATGCTAATTACTTCACTTTAGTGATAGTGTTAAACTAATCCCTGAAAAAATGTTTAATTGTACAGTCTCAAGCCATATAAAGACATCTTCTTTGAGATATAAGTTTTACTCAAAAGCCCTGAAGCAAATACATATCACAGTCTTTTCTCATACAAAAGAAATTCTATCTAATGTTTTCTGTCAAAGTCAAGGAGGATCAGCTGTTTGTGTGTGTGTGTGTGTGACCCTGTGTTGTGAAAGGATGATGTGTGTTTTCTGTACCAGTTTTGCATGCTCTGTGATTTCAGAAAAGTCTTTGGGGCTTTGGTGCCCTCATCCTCAGATCCCACAGCTGAACCTAATACAGGAGAGCAGTGTATGGAGGGAGGAGGCCAGGGAAGAGAGCGTGACGGAGTAAAGCAGGGCGGTGCAGGGTGGAAGAAAAGGAGGGTGGTAGTAGAGGAGAACAGACCGAGGCAGATAGAAACAGAATACAACTAAAAACTACAGCTAACTAAAACTGAAAAGAGTAGGCCTACAGAATAACACAGACTGTATACGACACTGATGTCCAGAGAAGAGAAGATTATACTGTAGTGAAATGAAAATGCAGAGTAGAGGAGATCTAGGCAGAGTGCAGGAGAGATCAGGACAGATCGGTATCCCACGATGCTGCAGTCACAGCTAATGATAGACTGAGACATGCATCAGACAGGGTTCAGAGGTCACAAGGCCACTCTGGCTTTCATCATCCTGCATATTGGCTCTGGGCTGTATAGTGTCTGTGAAATGTCAAAGGGGGATGAAGCAGGCTGGAGGAAAAAAAATCAATGCACTTTGGAAACTCTGTTTGGCTCCTGCGCTTTGTTTTCAGCGCACACAAGCCCACACTTACAAAACCAGGACGCAGACCTGTTCTGACATTTTACCTTAAATGAATCAGTGTGAACTGTGCTTTAAGCTGGTACTGTGGGACACATTTGCTTTGACTTGCTCTATCCCTTTCCGGTAAATGTAACAAGAGCTGCAGGGGTTGAATATGAGCACGCACAGATCTCTTTTTAACCATTTCAGTAAAGCTTCAGGTTAATTTTATATTGTATGTTGCATGGAGGATTGATTTGATGGTTTTGATTTGTTGTCACAATTTGTAATATGGCTTCTTTCCTTTCCAGCATCTGGCTCAGGCAACACCATTAAGAGACCAATAAAGGGTCTTTGGAATTACTAAAATATTAAAATCTCCACCGGCCATTGCTTACAGAGGCACAGTGAGATGAATAACATTGATTTAGTTGTGTCAAGTAAGTGGATTCACTGCACCGTAGAAATAAAATCCGCTTTGTCTGTGCTTTACTTCTGCAGCCGTCACATTCAACTTGAGTTACACAGACTGGGAATTAGTTTGATGCTGTTCATAGGCTCTCCTGTGTATTTATTCAGTTTTTAAGAAACGTTATTATAGATCATTGTATAGTGATAAGCTACCAGAAGTGTACAGTATGTACTTTGCTGTAATAGTAACAGCCACAGCCACAGGTACATGCAAGAACATGTCCATACAAAGATTAATACTACTACTAACAGTGATGTCACCGGTGTGTGAATGTGTGAGTGTTTGGGAGTGCGAATGGGTGAATGGCCAAATAGAGTGAAAGCGCTTTGAGTGTGCTGTAAAGCATAGAAAGGTGCTATACAAATATAGGACCAAGACCATTTACTACTACAAGAATAATTAAAAAACAACATCAGGAAAACCAACAGGATAACAAATTTAGTAAAAATAAATGCATACAATAACTGATATTACCACAGTAAGGTACAAACTCCAGTAATCAGGAAAAGCCAGACAGTAACAATACGTCTTTAAATGGGATTTAAAAACACAGAGAGCAGGAGCCTGTCTGACAGACAGAGGCAACTCGAGCACAGGGCTTCCTGGTTATCCTCATGTCACAACCCCGTTTATTCATATACTTTACATTTTCTTTTTTCCACCTGCTAATTATTTTTGGGCAACAAGAGCAACAATACATTTTATTGTAGACATTTTACTTTCATTCCAGCTTGAGGATCATCTGCACATTAGTTTGTTTTTAGATCATTGTGCCTTACTACCTTACTGCTCATTCAGTTAAAGTGTTTGTTGTGCCAAACCTCTTTGCTATGCTTGCATTTAGGAATAGCTTGTAGTTAAGTTAAATAAAGTGGGGTAGTATCAGTAGAGTTAGTCAACTACAACACTTGTTTAAGGTTTGTGAAAGGTTGTGGTTATGGTTAACAGGAAATGGAACTCCCAGACATAAATGGACGAGGTGCTTACATATCACAGTTTTCCCGTTTTGCTCTTCAGCTTCAGCTCCTTAACATCAGGACTTATTTGGGTTTTATGTTAACATGCACAAGCATCAAAAATGTATCATAACCAGTATATTAGTGTGAACACACTTCTCACTGTAACATTATATGGATCCATAACTCTCTCCAGATAAGACCAGCAGTTGTCAGGCAGATGTGTATTTAGTATTCCTCCAGAGTTCTGTTTTCTTTCCATATCTCTGTCTTCAAGGCCCGGGGACGGAGAGACTGAGGATTTAGTGATGAGCAGACTTGCTAGACTGGACAGGAATGACACGACAGGACAGACTCTCTGGCTCCTCCATCTATTGTATGAAATGATCTGACCGTCTGAGGTGCTGGAGCCATGGAATAAAATAATGACCAAGAGAATTGCCGGTGGAGAATGGGGGTGACAGAGGGGGCAACAGAGGTGTGATGGGTGGGTGGAGGTGTAGACAGGAGCGTTGGTTTTTTTTTAAATTATTTCTTAGACATCTGAATCCCTTGTCTAATGTGGACACAATTAGGAAGAGGAAGCATGTCCCGGAGCAGCCTTATCCCACACTCCAGGGTGAAAGGAACATTGCTGGCTGCCATCCTCTTCCACTGTGCCTTTTTGTTTTTTTACATCTCACATTCACCTTTTCTCCACCCTTTTACCTACTTATAATATACCTTCTTACATTCTTGCTCTCACTCAGCTCTTTCACGTTTACCTACTTTCTCTGTGACTTATCTTTTTTTTAATCTCACTGCAGTTACTCAAAATTCTCTGTATTCATTTCTTTCATCTGCTTCGGCTCTATGGCGCACACACTTTTCTAACTCAGCTGTAACTGCTATTTCATTTTGCAGGTAGAACCCATCACATCTTTCAGTTAATATTTATGCGGCGGAAGCTCATGTTAATATAGTACAATATTCTTTCAGCAGTCTTCTGCCGCTGGCTTGAATTGGGAAGCAGTTTTCATGACCAGTTCACTGCACAAATGTGCAGCACATATTGACTGGCACATTAATGTAATGAAACAACAAAACTGCCTTTTAGCCTTGAAGAAAATCAGTCTATTTGCTTATAGTGTTTCCAGACCAGATTATTTAGCTATAAAATAAAAAGAGGCCAAGCAGAGCAGAGTGAGCTGAGCTGAAGTCTATAATTACCCAAGAGATGCAGGGGAGAGGAGAGCGAGGTGGTCATTTAGATGGGATGTTAATTGTAATTACCTTTCTGGTGGGATGTCACCATAGCAACCTTAGCCACTATTGGTCTCGGTCTGACCATGGAGGTTGTGTGTGTGTGTGTGCTTGTGGATGTGTGTGTTTGTGCAACAAAGGCAGAGATGTCCATAAATTAACAGTGCCAATCAGTCCCCTCTGTCCTTCTCTCTCCTGCACACTCTGACTATCCTTTATGTTTTCCCCTGCTCCTATTATGTTTTTGTCTTTCCCTTTGGAACTTCCTCTTCCCTTTCACTCCTTCACCTCCTCCTCCAATCAGTTTCTTGCTTTTTCCTCCCTCTGTTGTTCCCTCATCCACACTGACCCACTGTTTTGCTTTCTCCTCTGCTGCTTCCTCCTCTCATGTCAGTCGTTAATCATACCCAAGTAGCTCGGAGACAGGGTGTACTTCCTTGGTTTCTGTTTACACTGTATTAACCAAAGACTCTTCTATTTTCCACATTCGCATAGCTGTGCGTGTGGTTTAACTCCTGAAGAAGAGGGCTTTGGCTGAGAATTGAACCTGTGATTCATACCGTGCAAAAATAGCTCATAAAGGAAACAAGGCCGGCTGGGAGCTGTGCACCACACACAGACAGTGGTCAGCTCAAAAGTTAATCACTATTTACTGGTTTTGGTTTGTGCTTGGGATATAGCATTTCTTCACTGGGTAAACATGCCTTCTGCTGCTGAAGTTAGTGGTCAGTGGCAAGTGTTTGTGTGTGTATTTGTAATGCTATGTTGCAGGCAGGGTTGCATTATTTTTGTTCTCTTCACACTTTGTCCAGACGATTAATGAGACCACCAATTACAACTTGGTCCATGACATCAGACTATAGGTCACCACATGCTCATGTCTGCATCTATATTTCTCTCTCACGTACACACATACATACACACATGGACACAAAACACGGGGCCATGTTTTAACATGGGAGGCTGGTTTCAGCAGCAGTGATCTAGTGTGGTTATAAAAAGCTTCTTAAATGGACCTTAGAGACCCTGCCACACAAACATATTTGTCTCTTTCAAATGTTATCTTGTTGTCCAGCAGAGTTTCTGTTTACCAGTTCATGCCTGCTTGCTGTGTTTGCTGTGTGAGATGGGTCAGACTGTGGTTAGGACTGTGTGGAGCTACAGTGTACACTACGTAGTCTTCTTTCCAGTGATAAACACATTAGCTTAGCAAGTCCTGCCACTTGGCTGTAGCTAAATATTCTGTGCTGTCACTCTGTGCCAGTGTGTTAGTGGTATTGAGCAAATAAAAGACAAAGAATCACAGTCTACTGTCATTTTAAGACAGCTAACAAGCTTAAAAGGCAAACTGAAGTTAAATGTGTAAATGGTTTCACAGTGTGTTGAGCATAATACAAAGGAGGACTATGATTATCTGTTTTAATATTACATTACACAGTGTCCTAAAATGCAATAAGGATAATGGATAATACAAACTCATGGTTAAAAGTCATCCTGACATACCTGGTACAGTAGAGGAGTGCCTGTTGGTAAATGTAGCTTACAAACAACCATTAGAGGAAGGGCTAACACAGGGTATTGTTAGCTTATCTCATGGCCATATGGCTGGTGAGTCAATCAGGCATCCAGTTAAAAGCTGGACACACAGGACCAGAAAAAAAGAGTATAGTGCTGGTAAGTAAAGGCCAATAAGCATAGTAGGAAGGTGAACCGCAACTTCTGTAATAATAAACACAAATTATTTTGCAAACATACTGTATGTACCCCACTGGCAGCACCGTGGAACTGTGCTTAGTGCTGTCGCCTCACAACAAGAAGGCTCCAGTTGTGACCCTGGGCCGACCCGGGGCCTTTCTCTGCGGAGTTTGCATGTTCTCCCTGTGTCTGTGTAGGTTCTCTCCGGGTACTCCAGCTTCCTCCCATAGTCCAAAGACATGCAGCTTAGGTTGACTGGCAACTAGGTTGATTGCCCGTAGGAGTGAGTGTGAGTGTGTGTGGTTGTTTGTCTACATGTCAGCCCTGTCATAGACTGGCAACCTTGCCCAGTGTCAGCTCCAGCCCCCCCGTGACCCTATTCAGGAAGAAGTAGTATAGATAATTGATGGATGCATGTACCCCACTACTCACGTGCTTGATTTTGTCACCATTATTACAACTGAAAACATTTTTGGGCACACGCAGCTGCAGAGTAACCAGAGAAATAAGACCAGGGGACCAAAGTTTCGTGTCTTGAAGCCAGATAAAAGACAATCCTTGTATAACAGTTATGGCAGCAGCCCTAATCCTAATGGAACATTATACATATTTCTCAGTGGAGAGATTAAGATTTGAAGGATGAAGGACCAGTTTAAAATGTTGATAAAACCAAGATCTAGTTGTGGAGTGCAAGTAGGATAAGATAAAGAACTGAGGATGTGTTAATGCGAGGTCTGGCAAGAAGATATAGAGGCATGGACATGAAGGCGAAGAAATGAGATTGAATGTAAACAACACTTCAGACAACATACAGAAATAAGAAAGAGACCGTTTGGTGGTTACAATTGACTGTTTCTCTAATATAAGACTATATTTTTTTTTGACTTAACAAAATGGACCATTTTTTATTTTTATTTTGTAAAGATAGAAGATGAATGCATTAGAGACTAACAGGAATCAAAATACCAACATTTTGTATGAGACAATAAATCCACACCTGAAATTTTAATTAAAGGAACAAAGCAGGTTTTCCTTTTTCCAGAGGCCCTCCCACTGTTCTTGACCCTACTGACATCACCACACCACCAGTTTGCAAAATTATTTTAGTCTTTTATTTTGTTGTTGTCTCATTTTGCATTTATTATTTTAGTCTTTGTGTATGTGTGTGTGTGTGTGTGGGTGTGTGTGGGTGTGTGATGAGAATGTCTATTACAAAGATCCAACACAGCATCTCTAACAAAGAAGTGAATATAGATAGACTGCAACAACTAAAAATAAATGTGATTTGTAATTAGAATTACGCTAAACAACAACCACCCTGAAGGATGAATCAGAAAAGTTGTGAAAGCATCGGACATGTCAGTTTGTTCTCCGACCTGCAACTTTAACCTGATGTACTGTGTTGTCTAATGGTGAATACTGGTGAGAAAAAGAGCTGGGGAGCATGAACCTGAGATTAAAAAAAAAAGTAGATAAAAAAGCATTTTGCCTTTTTAGTAGCTTTGAAGTTGAACTAGAAAAGAGACAAAAACAAAAAGACTTAATTAACCAAATATAGTTTATTGACTTTTTGTAGAGCATTTTTCGGTCTCTTTTAAATTAAACTCAAGATGACCCTAACCCCAAATCCCTGAGTATGTCCTGTGCTCAGTAGGTCATGAAAGTAAGATCTCATTGACAGGACAGAGCTGTGATATCAACAGAAGAAGAACTCTAGCTGGTTGGACTAAGAAGGTAGCATCTGGAATTGGGGCAGGGACAGAGAAAGGTGTACATAAAGAAGAAGATTAAAGGGCATGAGGAAATTCTCAGCGTCTGACAAATCAGCTAAAAGCTCCAATATAGCAGATGAAATGTAAGTCAGAACAAATGAATTTAGATGAATAAAGGGAAATCTAGCAAATCTGTCATAGAGTAGCAGGACAACCGAGTGGTGTTGTTAGGAGTCATGCAATAGACTGGAAGCCTCTACTAAACAGCGCTCACTAATTACAGCTGTTGATTTACATAGTTGAATAATGGGAATCCAAAAAGTTTTAATGTAACCCTGGAGATGGGAAAAAAACACTACTGGAGAGCTGAACAAGGAGCACAAGATTGTGTTTAACTGGCAAACGAGATAAGGACACCCCCCTCACCAACTGTGTTTAACGAGATAAGGACACCCCCCTCACCAAATAAAACAGGCACTAAAGGCTGAATCCACTGCTGCCTGAACTTGTAAATGTGATCAGTTTAAATGGATATCATTTCAAACATGGGAAAAGTTATTGGTCAAGGATAATCACTCTGACTGAAATGGCAGCAGCATATGAACAGGTGAAACATAGTGTATATAGTCTTGATACCCTTAGAGATTGGCTCTCTGATGGAAAATGAAAGCACCAGATAATTTGGCTGAAGTTAAGTTATAAGGTTAAGCACAACGAGCCCCAGCTTGTGATTCTCATGTATTACATCCACTCAGATCACAGAGATCATCTTCGGTTAACCTGCGAAATTGAGACTGGCCGACCCACCTACCGTTATTTCATAACACTCACCTGAATCCTCATGGATGTGGAATCAAAAATAATTTGGTGTGGTCTAGGAAAAATCTAATTTGTGAATATTATCTCTATTCAACATTTCACAGGTGTACATTTATGCTTTCTTCTAGAAAACGGCTATCTCTTAACTAGATTATTTGTTTATCTTTGTATGTATATGCATGTCTGTATGCACATCTGAGTGCTTGCATGTTTCCTTGTATGTGTGCCCGTGAAGGTCTGCCTCCTTTGTCATGCCATATAGATTTTCATTTGAGACACTATGCTGCAGAGGGGGAAGATTCTGCTTCAATCACATCCAATCAGTTGGCCTGTTCTTCTTCATCTGACCCTCTTTTCTATCTGCCTCAGCCCCTGAGCTGGCATCCAACCCTCCACCCAGCTGCACTCAAACCTCTACATTTCAGCTTTTTTTTCAGTTAAATGCTGCTTGACATCAAGAAATGTAGTTGTTTAAGGTCACAGCAATGAACGTCATCCTGACTATAGCCTGTACAGAATCCTGATGAGTGAAGGTCTTCCATTTTTTGTCTTTATGTGAACATGTAAATAGGCAAAACCACACATATACACTATTTTTGTCTTTTCTTCTCTTTCTGCTTTAACTTTCTGTCCCACTTTTATTTTGTAACACTTATTCATGCACACCCCTTCTCCAGCCCTGTATCTCCAGGCTGAGGAAGCAACATAGCTTATTTCTGTCATTTCCTTGGCCTCTGGTCCCTGAGCCATCTGAGAAGGGATCAATACCCAACCTTAATGTCTGCTGCTTCCTAATCACTGCTCCACTGGTGGTAGATGAAGCAGCGAAACAGACTGTGAAGCATTTCCTCTTCCTCTTACCTCACTCACGTTCTTATTTTCATTCATCGTCTTCGCCTTTCTCCTCTCTGTCTTTCCTTGCAACTAGCCTGACACCTAGCGTACGTGTTCAACCCAGCTGAAAGCAGCCGTCCTTTGTGGCACCATAAAATGTCTGTGTGTTTTAGTGTCCTTTGAAAAGCAGCCAGTATCCTGCACTGGCAATGAGTTTCTTTTGATGTTGTATTCACATTTTATATTCATATTTTCTGGCTCATGTCAAGTTTTGATGTTTCTGCAGGGATGCTGCACTTGATGTCTGAGTCTCTCGCTCCACTTTCATTACATTGTACTAGCCGTGATTGCATGAAAGCCATGTGTTAATGAAAAAATGGATTAAGTAGATCTTGTTTGATCCACCATTCTCGCCCCCTTGGTAATGACCTCAATAATGGTGCTGACTTTAATGAGATTTTAATTGATTTTGCTGCTGTAGTTTTCCTGTCTGCATGCATCCTTGGCTCCTCTGACAGAGGTGAGCAGAGCAGCTGATCCTTAACTGTTCAAAACATTATTGTGTCCTTTTCCTTCCAACATGAGGTTGTGTGTAAAATGTAAAACATCAATTCAAATCAAAAGATATCAACCTTTTATATACTGTTCATGCTAAATTGCACTTCACAGAAAATTCTGTCTTAACTGAGTAAGTAGTAGGCTGAAAATATATTTCAGAAAATTTTATTTGGCAGCGTTCACATGTTTTGATGCCCTCGGGTGCTCTGGCAGGCTGCTTAAAAGGTGAAGACCGAAGACCTGCCTCTCTGAAGGCCTTATTACAGGCCAGGGTAACAGGAAGAGAGAGTTCATCAGATGCATACTCAGGCAGGCAAAGGCTGAGCAATTTATAACCAAGAGCATAATTTAAAACCAGCCCACTTATGGGACCGTGCGGTCTTGGTATGATTCAGATGCTATTTAAGTTATATTTGTATTACTTTCTTATTCAACTAAAACATTGCATTTATTATTTATTGCTCACTTTTGATTTCCCTTACCTTACTTGATATAACCATAGGTGTACCACTGCCAGAGAGCACTGGAACCACACTCGCCATTTTCCCGCCGTCCAAGATAAGGAAAAATGTATTTGCATCATCGGGTTGAAATTTATAATGTTATGTTTTTGTGAACACTTTAAGATTAAATCATCAAGAATGAGTCTGTTCTGCAAGAGAACAGTAAAAACATTGGGGAGCCTGTCTTGCCCATCACTGTATAGAAGACCTTTTTTTTTAACCTTTATTATTATTGTATACTACAAGAAGGAATTTTCAAACTTTTTATTTCACAGCACAATAACTTGCATTACAAACTGAGGGAATGAAACATTAGAAACATTAATATTTATATTAAAGTGTTTTAATGCAATTATATTAAGTATAATTAATATTTATGTTTACCAGTCAGAGGGATTGAACAGTTTCACATTTGTGTGTGGCTTAGGAGCCCATGTTTCCAGTTGTTCTAACAAATGGTGTTTTTCCATCTGCACTCATCAGCTCAGCATGGCTCTGCCATGCACAGCAGGGCTGACCCGTGCTGAGCTGCCTCTGAGTCAGTGCAGTTCTGTTTCTACTGCATCTTCAAATGCATTGTTTATCTTCCGCATCTTCATCATGTGGGGGTGGCATAAGCCGCTTGCAACGTGAAGCTCTTGGTACCAGATATTATTTTAACCCCCCCATCAGAAGACCAAGTGAAATAGCTAATAAAAGTGGAAATGAGTTGTTTTTTTTTGTCATTCTATGAGAATATTACAGTATATTGCCTCGGAGACAGTATCATTTCATAATGTTTTAATGAAATGATCTGTACTTTATTTAAAATGGTAGACACAGGCAGATGTTGTTTACTTCAAAGGAACTGAGTTCAACAAACAATGTTTATTTGTAATAATAGGAAGTAATGGGTGGAGATGGAGGATTTGTTTTCAGGAGTGGGAAAGAGGGTAGAAAGGGGTAAGGGAAAGTGAGGAGCGGATAAGGTAGGAAGGGGAAGGAGGATGGGGCTTCAGTAAGGGGGATGTTCTGCTACCTTTGTGTTCCTCTTCTTTATCCCCCGTTCTTCTTTGTCTTCCTTCCTTTTCACACTTTCTCTTTTGCTCTTCCATCTGTTTTCTCCTGCTCCCTTTGCTGCTTTGAGGACAATCTCCTGAAAAGAGAGAAATCATTTTTCCCACATCCAAAAATGAATTCTCAGTTCATCTAAAACCAGCTGTCAGAGTCCAGCAAGATAAAAATAATCTGCTTAGGCATCATGCCTGCAGCTGTTTACCAGTCTGGTTCACCTCCTCGCTCCATCCCTCCTCCTTCCTGAACCACTCCTCACAGAGAAGTTTCCTCTCATCCTGCACCTCCTGCACTGCTCTCCTTCAGGTTTCATTTCTGTGATGCAGCTCCTGTCGCCTCCAGACCATCATACCTAGCTTTCCACTGCTCCTCACTGCTCTTTAACTCCAGGTCTTTTTGAGCCAGCAGGGCCAGGCAGTTCAAGTGGACTTAGTGCAAGCCTGCCATTTTCTGGTTTCTCTTTTGAGGAGGTCATCCTTGACTTTTGAGCTCCTGTTAGGGGTGGCTCAGTTCTTCCTGTTTCCTCAATGAACACACCTAGTTTCGTGACGATGGTTCTGATGACTAGAGCTTTCTTAATATCCTTTCTAAATTAATTGTATTGTGTTCCACAACACCTTAGTTGAGTATTTGAAAGCACAGTCAAGGAGAATAAAGTCATTGTGAGGTTAAGTGGGTGGACAAACAGGCTATATTTGATAAACTAGAGAAAAGTACACGGTAATTTCTGGTTGAAAAGTTGCAGTGTACCAACTAATTGTTTCTTGTCCTGCCCGAGAAATTAATCTGGGACGCTGTGACACTGAAGTTGTCATGTATAGCTGTGAAGAAGATGAAGGCCAACGATGATGATGCCTTTGTACCACGAGTTGTTGGTCTCATCAGAGATGTCAGGTATCCACTTCTGTCCAATTGATAAATTGAATTAAAATATAAACTGGTACCTTTGAGATAAGGCCTCCGATTTTTTTTTCCTTACGTGAATGGAGTGTTCTTCCAAACAATTTAAATCTTGTATGGAAAAAAAGTGGTGACAGTAAAGTAGGCTACGTTTGGTGTGTTAATTTGGCTTTCAAAATGTGTTTTTGTGAATGCATCTTGGGTACCAGCTTTCTTCAGCTACTTTCCATCTAAATTAATTGGCAACAGTGCTTGTTGTTCCTGTTTGTACTGCTATGCGACTGATTAACTAGTAAATAGTTGTTGTTAAAATACAAGCCATCCTTGCCTGATTACTGGCAATTCGCCAGAACAAATTGGTGATGAGGTTAACCCATGTTTCTGCTGCTTGCACTGTTGCAAAAGGCAAATGCGTGGAACCAGTGAGCAGCAAAGTAGCCCATGGCTGAACCTCATTATTTGTGTGAAGGAAGATGTGTTCAGAACCACTTTGAGGTACTTTGGAAATATTGCCTTCATGTATCCCAGTTTGTTACCCAGTTAATCACAGTTTTATGGCCTCATAAAATGATGTGCAAATGACAAGATAAATGAACATTACATTTAGTATTTGCCACTTGAAGTAGGTGAATATTTATTTGATAGTAACTGTTTCATTGAAAAACTCAGAGTTTGATACAAGTGTGCCTGAATTCAGTTCAGTTCATTGAAATTCAAAAGTAATTCTCAATCCTTAATGTTATCCAGTTAAGCAGATGGTATTGGTTTTATTAGTTCGTGTTTTGAGATTTATCTCCCACTAGAAACCCAATGGAGATGAATGAAAAACAGTTGGAAATAGAATTGAAACTTGTCTCTCCAGAGACACTTGAAATATTCACAACTGACAGTGTGTCAACAGGTTTCAACAACGGTGTTGTGGATTATACCTGAGACACTTGTGGCACTGACACAAATAAAACGCTGTTGATAGTAATTTCCAGAGATATAATCCAGTTAGAACCAGAAGGCTCTCTCAGTTCTGGTCTCATACTAAAGACTCAGCTACATCATCTAAACCTATTTGTGGTGTCTGATATCACTACTTCCCTCATTATTTGTTGCCATTTTGTGTCCTCACTGACAGCTGTGTAGCACAGTGGTCATTTTTCTATCCATAAAATGTTGTGTTGCATTGTGGGAAGCAGAAAAGCAGAAAGTTGTATAACCCACACTTTTTTCCCCATTGTGGATTTTTTTCTTTATGTACATTAAATACAGAGTGGTTTTAGAAACCACTGCAGAATACTTGTACTTTATTCCTCTTTTTCCCCTTTTCTAGTGCTGGTTTGATTATGTAAAGAACAACCAGATATATTGACTTTGGCGTTCTTGTTTACAATAAATATGAAGCCACTGGTGTATGGTGGCCGCACAATATATTTCGCTAGATAAAACAATACATTGAGATGTTTTTGCATGGCAGTATATTGTATTTTGATATGTTGTCCCATCCCTACTGAATACACATGCCATTACTGCCCTTGAATGTGTGAGTGACTGTCTGTGCGCACCTTTGGGGAAATGTTTGTAGCTCATGAAAGCCTGTCCTCTGTCCTCTGCTTCATGTTAATACCCTGACCAAGGCCTTGGCTCTCTACGTTGTTCTCGAGCAGCCAGCCAACCGGAAGATGGGATCAAACACAGGAGGAGGAGATCTGAGTGACTACTCTTTCATCTCTTCTCTGCCATGCCAGCGCACACTCCAATGCCTCACTTTCTCCCCACACAGAGGAGGGAGTCTTCACAAAGAGAGCTTTCTGAGTAAACTGACTCTATCTCTCCTTTTCAATTCTGCTTTAACTGATTCATCATGAAATACAAGACAAACTTGGGCACTAAAAACTTGGTTATGTACAGTTTTATTTGCATTTCATCTCCCTGGTGTAGGAAAGAGTAAATATGTTTCATTTAGAGAGAGAGAGAGAGAGAGAGAGAGAGAGAGAGTGAGTCCAGAGATCACCCAGACTGCGAATACACAGTCCAGATGAATAGCTTTGTCACAGAGACTATTCCCTATGTGAGAAAATTAGACTAGTAGTTGTTTGTGAATTTATGCTTTTTACATAAAAGTTGATCAGCTACACAACATTTCTGTGGATAACTACTCTGAATGTCCACTGAATGAGACCTGGTGTCTTTGTGCATAAAGGTCCGTCTCTTTCTGGCTGCTCCAGTAGTGTTTGCCACCCACTGCTCTCCATTTCACAGCCTTTAAGAACAGAGTAAGAAAAATGTATGTGCGCATCTCCCACTTGTCTGAAGTCTTCTGTATGTCAGATGGCATCTATATAGATAGCTCTCGATGTTTAGATGGCCCTGCCATAGAGCTAATTACTTCTGCACGTTTAGCAAGAGAGAGTAAAGGGAAAGTGAGAAAGATTAGCATCAACAAAATATGTTTTACAAAAACTAGTTTTACAAAAGGTTTGAACATGCAGCTTAGTAAAATTAACACACACAGATTCTTATGAAAATCTGGATTTTCCACTTTGATGCTGCAGTACCTACTATGATGCATACTGTTCATTTAGATCATATGATTTACATCAGACTAACAAGGCAAGTAAGGTCCCTGATATCAAAATGCCTTGAGTACATTTTGTCTAGGTCCTCTATTTCAGATCTGCAGACTTGCAGGATTTAATTATGTGAAATTTGCTGCCTAGAAGATGTGTGAAACTTGAATGTTCTCATTAAGAAATAGGAAAAGTCTCCTTGAGCAAGAGAAACTTGGCAAGAGAATTGAAAGAATATATGATACAGGAGGGAGAGAGAACACGGCGGAACATATTTCTGACTATTAGAGGACTGTAGATGTCTACTTGCTAGTGTAGTAGAGACACTGAGGTCTGTGATAAATATGACACAAGTCTTCTTCCTTAATGAACCTTTGTCCTCTGACCTGTACCTATTCTCTGAGCGTGTGAAAAGATGCTGTCTATAGATTCTCTTCCTATTAATTTCTGACATTACATTGCTATTATGAAAAGGCAAAAAACTAGATATTCTAGTTTTGTGGTGTTCCAAAGTCAGATCATCTCTTGGATGAAATCTAAGAATATTTTTAATTTATCCAGGACCTAGACTCTGTAGATTTACTACGAATTCAATTTGTTGTCTCCATGTTAGAATAAGATGAAAGCCAGTTGGCTTGGTTAAGCTGGTGGGAGGCTGGTTACTCACAAGATGACTTACTGGTTGACCAGGTGGTTACTATGCTGCCATTGTCCACTGATACGTGATGTGCTGAGTGACCATGTAATGTGAATATAGACCCACAGTACTCTGTATGAAAGTGTGCAGAGGAACTCTCAGAGGACTTCTTGGGGATAGTAGTGAGAGGCCCAGGCTTTGGACCCACAAATTTGGGCAGGACTGAATGAGAGCTGTACAACGAGGATCTAAATGTACAGTTCCAGCACTGACAATCCATGACTTCAGTGCACACAATAGCATCACCCCGAGAGAGGGGAAGGGTGGAGAGCATGATTTCAATAAGGGAAACTGATGAAGACAGATGGAGGTGACGAAAAATGTTATAATAAGCTTGCGATCACCGTATTTTTGGAATTTGTTAAATCATATCCGTTATATAGAAAGACAAGACGTCCATAAGCCAATATTGTAAATAGCTAAGCACTAATACAAATTGTACTTGTGTGTGTGCAGACATGGTAAAAATATCTTTCCACAGTCTCATCCCTCATCCTGGTGAGTGGCCTCTCCTCTTTGCTCCCTGGTGTTCACAGATGCCTGTCACGTCACTGTGAAAAGACAAGAGAGAGGGAGAGCGTGACACAGATGCATCCCCCCTGACGGAGAGACGGGCAGATTGAGAGATGTAGCTGATCCCTGAGAAGCACTGCAGGCTTAATATCCCCTTTATATCCTCTCTTGTGCCGTCTGGTACCATGACGCTCGGGGCTGACGTCAGTTTCATTTCTGTCCGTCTCTCGGTCAAGGAGGGGTCATCATCTCTAATACATTATTCACACATGTAGCATCAACCCGGACAGATCTTATCTCGAGAGGGGGACGCAATTGTCACCCCTGGCTCAGTGGCTGGATAAACAGAGAAGGCATACAATAGCTTTCTGATTAATACGGCTGATTTTCTGTTTGGTGACTTATTTGTCCTGAGGTTATTATTTTGAAAAAAAAATGCTCTGTTAAAAATGTCTCTTTTGGTACTTTGTTTTTTGTCACTTTGTAAATACATCATGAATTCTCCTGTCTTATACAGTAATGAACAGAGATAACAGGGAAGAAATTCTGAAAGAAAATTCTCTAATAGATTTCAGACTGAGTTCAATGTCAGCAGCTGTCAGTGTGGCACACAGTTAGATAATCCTTCTGTCTTACAGTGAATCCATGTGATGTTTGTCCACACACTCGCGCGCGCACACACACACACACACACACACACACACACACACACACACACACTTCAGGACATGAGGACAGACACATTTTCCCTTTCTGTCATTAAACCCAATATGCAGTAAGGGTAATAAAGGAAAGGGGTCCCTTATCTCTCTGTAGGTCATGCTTTTCCTCATGCCTAGTTTATTGTGAAGCTTTTCTATTATCTCCCTTGTCTTAGTCACAGTGATAGAGTCAGCTTGTATATACCAACACCCACTCCCAAAAAGCCCTGTATACCACGTTAGGATTCTGCACGTCATTTTGATGCAGTCAGGAAATAAATGGAGGAACGCTGGAATGTGTTAAATAGCTGGGCCAAATAATAGATTACAGTCTATGGGCCAAATACTGATACTGCTGATATACAGTAGAAAGTGTCACCAAAAGAATATGGTTAGTGTGCGTCCGCTCAAAATGTACAGTCACGTTGGTAGATTTCAATGCAAAGGAATAGGTGTTTTTTATGCTGGTATGGTGAGATGTCATTTAAATGGATCCCAAACACAATATCAGTTTTTTTTTAAGCAGCAGAGAAGTGTCAGAAACTGATAACCACAGTTTGCATTGCGGCTGGAACCTGAGATGTGGAAAGAATAGGAGCAAAAAAGTGCCCTCCTCCTCCTCTCTGTCTCTGTCAGATCCAGCTATTAGGAGTAAATGCTGCTCTTCCTTCCCAGACACAGTGGAGATTACCCCTAGAGGTCTCTGCAATTCGTACTGAGAGGGAGAGCTTTTGCCTTTGATCTGAAGTTTTAGCTGCCCCATCACTCAAAGATGTACAAAAACAAAACAATGACATTAGGAGTGATATATAGCTGTGTCAGTTTCTTGAAGCCCATGATTTTATTTGTTCATCCACAATAAGAACATAATGATTTTTACCACTGATATAAATTGTATTTATTTGATTGAAAAAAAACAGGAGTGAACTCAAACAAAGTGGGTCAGTGAAGTGTGAATTAGATGTTAGATCGTGTGTGTCTCATTTTTACACAGAATAAAGAATTTGATTCATAACAATGTATGGTTTAATATGTCATAAAACTAGGGGTTGGATTTACTTTTTACATTTATTTCAAATGTGCCACCCCTGTCCCAGCCACTCCGTTTCTAGATTGACCCCTGAGGTCAGGTGATTGTGGATGTTCACACTTTGATTGTTCTAACATAATATGACAGATATTTTGCTCTCCTCCTGATCCAGATCCCTGACATACTGTGATTTCGTGGTGAGAAGTTCCAGTTATCTTGTGATACCTCTAAATAAACTAGTTTTAAAATCTGATGTAGGTGTCAAATACAGAGAAGTCTTCTTCTTTTGAAATCATTTAGGTGGTAATGAGATAGTTACACAAGCTTCACAGTTGATCATGTGCTTTTTAGACTTCTTAAAATGTCTCCAAAGGAAGACCCTAGTTCCTTTTGTGTTGTATATTTTCGACAAGAAAGTGATGACAGGATCCGGTTAATCTCAAAAGAACAGAAAGGCATAATCATGAGCGACAGGTTATTCCCTGTAGGCCGAGCAACTGCAAGAGAGGCATACAAAACATGTTTGCAGACAGCAGCTTACAGACTAGCAGTAAGGCAAAAGCATACAGTTTAAGGGCGAAGTCTGTATCTTGGCAGCCTCTTCACATGGCTTTTCTCTGTGTGTCCTTAAAGAGCCCATGGCATACTTTTCCTTGTTTTTTGACTTATCTACAATGTTACAATGTTTAATTATCATTTTAGACATGACCTAAAGCTCAAAACATGAGGTGTATGTATGATCTAGTGCTTCTGTGCAGAAGCAACTCGGTTTATACACGTCTTGTGAACTTTCCACTGGTCCCTCCTTTTAGCTCTGTTCTTGTTTCTATTCTTGGAAGAAAGTAGCTGCTTAAATGCTCCATATGTTTACAGGATAGCTGCTAACTTTGCCATTCTGTAGTTTAAAATATCTGAGTAGGTGTGGTACAGTGTCTTTTCTGAGCTTAGCTGAAAACAGGTTTCTGCTGCATCTGAAAAAGATTCTAATGAGAACAGTGAGAGTGACCCAAAAGTGATAAGAAACCAAACAAGGAGCTAAAAAGCTAAAGATGGTGAGTGATGCTTAACCATTCTATAGAGCTGATGGGAGCTCACAACACATGTAATGTAGTTTGATCCATCATTAATATAAAAAGTAATTATAGCAGCTTTAAAACATCTGGCTTTAGTCTAATCTCAGCCTTTTTAGTAAAACCCAACGTGTTGTGTTTCCATTTCTGTTGGCCTGTTAGCCCTGTGGTTCCATAGTACACCCTGAATGTTTTTCATGCATATTACTGAAGATTTTTGTTTAGCTGTTTATTGCTTCCACCTGCATGTGTACTGTCAGTCTATAAGGAAAACCTATGGCTTCAGGGATTCTACTCTCTCTTAGGTAGCTCACAGAAAAAGTTCCTGATAGCTGTTCTTTTTACATATTTCACATATGTTTTTGCTGATATAATGAAAACAATGCTTCTAGTGTTCTAAATATCATCTATGCCATCAGTACCATAGCATTGCATATACAGTAATATATATGCATTTATTCAAACCACACCATAGTCAAATTATTAAAGTAAATACATTTCTGATATCTGGCTCTGTGCTCTAACAATATCTTTCTGTATTCTGGACTCTCTTTCCACCATCAGGTAATGGTTATTCATTATCCGTGTGATTTCAGGTCCCATTCCTTCGCCACGATCCTCGGCTTGTTATATATGAATGTGGAATTGGGAAGAAAGGTAGCTCAGGGATGTATACCACCGGCATTAGCTGCTTCCGCTAACATGATAATTGAAATGGTAATTTTCAGATACAGAATGATGACCTGTGTTCAGCCAGAAATCCCAAGCCTTATTGGATAATGAACAGGGAGCAAACCATCCTATCATACCTTACTGGGAGACTCACTCTCAGTGCAGTTCAAGGAGAGAGCTGTTTGTTACTGTGGTCTAAGTGCACAAGCTACTGTATGTGAAGTGCGTATTTTCTTCAGTCAGCATGAATTTGGCTTTGCATCTTCCTCATCTCCTCTCTCTGTTTTGATTCTTTCGATCCCACATCAGTAAAGACTTCACAATGATATGTTATTGGATTGTGAAATGCTTTCCTTAGACTGAGTGTGCACACCTTCAACACCTCTTCACTGTTTTGGCTTCAAGTGCAGTGTGTCTAGATGAGTGACAGTCAACGTCTATGAATACATGTTTGCATAAATGAGTTTCACTGAAACCTTGTCTGTCCTTTTTTTATTTTTTTATTTCATGTATCCTCTTTCATCTCTGTGGCATATGGCTGTACTGTATGTGGCAAATGTTATTTGTATTGTATACCAGACAGGTAACTTTGTGTTTTTATCATTCAAATCATTATCTCAAACACTTTGATGGCTTAGCTAGTGAATCTGAACAACCAACGCAATGTGACTGGCCCTTTTTTCAGTGTTTGTCTCTGTCTCTGGTCTCTTGCTGGACAGCAACACAATCAAATCCCCTAGCGCCCAACAAAGACACACCTTTAGCAATTACTCAAACTAATTAACAATTTGGCTGTTGGAAAAATAACCCTATTAAAGCACAGTGTCAGTCTCTCCTTTTTTTTTTTTTGCTCTTTATGACTGCATGGATAAGTTAAACCATGCGCTTTTAGTATTTGATCCTCAGATAAATGTTGCTTTGTTATCTATCACAGCACTGCAAGAGTGCAGACTCTTCATTAAACCTGTAAGATGTTTTGAACGGTTAGGCATATTATCCCCTTTTTAAGTTAACATCATGAACGTGTTAGCATACATTTGCCAATTACACATCCAGCAGATACATTATTAGCATTCATTTACTAATCGTGCTTCTGGGGACCTGACAAAGCCAAGAAAACTGGAGTGTTGAGGGATAATTCTCTGTGGGCTCATTGTGAACTTTCACATTGCACATACCGTAGTCATTAGATGTTTGCTGTTGTACAAATATTTATTACAGTTCCTTGAAGTGTTTTTTGACACAACCACTATAACTGGTGGCTTGTGTTCATGGTCACATCCTGTTGTGTTGAATCCTACGTTTGACCCCATATTTACAGTAAAAGGTTACATTCTGACCCCATCTCATGCTTTTGACTCTGAAAAGAAAGCAGAAAATGACAACCACTATAGTTACATTTCAGCCCTCCACTGTTTGCCTTTAAGCACAAGTAACAGTTTCTATGGTGAACCTACATGGTTGTGAGAAGGTGAAGCTCAAGATACCCACGATCCTATGAGATCCTGCTCTGCTTTATTTCACACTGCGGGTGGCCACTATGTCTCTACTTGTCTCTCAGCAGTCTTCATTCAAATAGGATGTAATATAATGTAAATAAGCCAGGATGAGACTACAGCGGGTGCAGCCAAGGCTGGGAAGCCAGACAGGCACTGACTGGAACTGGAGTCAGGACAAAGGAACATGGAAGCTCGAACACAAAGACAAATCAGGCATGAAAGGGAGGGCCTCCACAGCTGACATTATTCGCACAGTAATTGGTTGTTTTTGTAGCCAACAAATAGGGCCTGTTAATGAATGGATTGAAAATAAAATAAAAGAACACCGTGGCTGCTCAGGAGGCAGACCACTGATAAGAGACTGCACTGCATACTGAGATTTTTTTAATGCCTTCAGTACTTAACCTCATTTCATAGAGGAGAGCTTACCATAAGCATACAGAAGCTCCTTAATGTACTGGCCTGACACTGCTGGATTGTCCCTTGAAGCTTTTTGGGGTGCTCTTTTGAATACAAAAATATTCAAAGGATTTTCGTACAATTTTAAAGCAATGTTACATTTGTGCTTTGAGCTGATAGATATTACTTGACATGTCATCTGGTGGTTAATGTTTATTTTGAGGTAACTGTTTCTGAAGGCTGGGTGGTAGGGATTTGATTAGTTCCCTTGCCCCTGTCTCACAGAATACACTTTACCTGGACTCATGAAGTATTCTGCCAGTGTTCAGGGTGTTACTGTGCCAAGGTCTGCCCTCTCTGAGTAACCTGCCAAAACAGAGAGCTTCTTTTCTCTTGTGCCCTAAAAATTTCCTCTCCTTTTGATGGTGCACATTTGTCTTTAAACTGAGTATTTAGTCCAGCCAAGAAAAAGAGGCCTCTCCTGCCTTGTGATGGACTCTGCAGAAAAGTCAAAGAGTGAACATGTAGTTACCTCTTCAGAGCTTCACCTATTAAGAAATTCTTTTGGACCTCTTCAGTAAGGATTGGAAGAATTCAAATGGTCTAAAATCTGCTTTCCTTCTCTGTTCTGCCTGCAGGGAAATTTCACCTTAAAATAGGATTCAGATGCACTGTTCCCGTGGTCTTGAATCAATCAGTATTTATGAATATAAACAGCCTTGTGAGTATGCTTAAAAAACAGCTCTGGAGCTACCCCATTTCTAATGAATTGTAAAACTGATGTTTTATATGAACTTGGACATGCAAATTATATAAAATTCACTTGAGTGCAAAGGTGAGCAAATCCCATTGTATGTTTTAGCTTATGTTTTGTAAAATGAACAACTCTGTGATTATAAATTATTTCTTATTTGGAGGAACACTGACATGCATCATTTGAACTGCAAAGGAGTTTTTATTGCATTTTTTAAAAAAAGGACCCCCCCATTTTTATATTTTTAACAAAGATGGGGACAGGCAATAAAAGAACAGAGTGATACAACAGCAGGCTATGATTCTGGATGGATGATGGAAGCCCTCCTGCAGGCATTTTGCCCTTTTAAAGGTTGTCCTACAAACTGTGCCCTGATGGAGTCAGCAAACATTTTGAATGGTTTAAAAGGGTCTGAAGGTCTCTGAAAAGGTCCACGTCTTTACAAAGAGTCTTGAAAAATGAATGCTAGTCAACACTTTCTGGAAAAAAAGGTTATATAGCATACTACCTGGATGTCTATAAGCACCTTTAACTGCATTTTTGCAATAGCGCCTTCATACTGCATTCAGCCATATGCCAAACTAAACCCAGTGGCTTTAGGCAATCTGAGTGGCAGTGGATTTGCAGAAAAGGGGGAGAGAGGTCTTCATCATGTTTCATTTCAGGATCCCAGTGCCCTCTGGCGGTCCTCAGAGCAGGTGATATCCAACTCCATATTTCTTTCTCAGCCAGTCTCTCCATTAATAGCTTAGTGCTGCTCCAGCTCCTATTGTCATTCCAGGAGGCATGCTGCACAAAGGATGTTGCATGTTTATCAGACCGGAAATATTGTGCATCTTTGCTTTGGGAGAATGAACTTTGCGAGGAGGCCTTCTTTGAATCCCTCCTCCTCTTATCTTCTATAAATGTATCTTTGTATCTCTTTCACTTTCTCTCTGTCCCTCTAAGAAAGAAAAGTTCTCAATCAGTGAGGCCAAAGGTAAACAGTGTCCCTTCTCTTGCACCTCTCTTGGCTCTGAGCATTGCTCATCAGATTACTGATTCAGTTACATGTGGAGTGTTTATCACTGTTGAGGCCTTTGGACATGTGTATTAATTAAAGTTCCTGTGTGTACACAATTCAACACACAAAGACTGATTATGCACTGTAACACGCCTGTGTAAACAGGTTTCAGTCCCCACAGTATAAGTAATACCAGGTGCACACATACAAACATACTTCTGTCTTTGTGAGGATACACTGACATAATGGATTCCCTAGCTCTTTACCCTAACCTTAACCATCAGAACTAAAAGCCTAACTGTGATCCTAACCTAGCCCTAATTCTCACCTGAACCCTAAAACCAAGTCTTAACTCTCAAAAGGTGTTTCAAAAAGTGTAGACCAAGCAAAATGTCCTCACTATGTAGCAAGTACAAGAACACACACTTTAGATTTGCAGAGTCAGCTTTGTTTAGCACCTCAAAGGATTTGGACATGTAACTGTCATTGAGTTTGCATAATTAGGACACTATGTCATCTGAATTTAAATGGTCCAGTTGCCCTGGTGATCTGTCACTTTTGCTGGAAAGCAAACTCACGAGAATGGCCACAGTGCACATCAACAGTATGTTACTGCAAGATGAGCACACCTGAGACTTCCTCTTGAGCTTAATGAACCCAGCAGTGCCAGAGAAGCTGAGCCACTTGTGGTTCCTGTCATTGGTTGAGATATGTCAAATGCACCATGTGTTAAACAGATTGTGGAAGGTTTCAGCTACAGTTTTTAAATTGTGTTATATTGGAGAGGGCTAGTTAGTCATTGATGCATTTATATGTGGACTTTTTAAAATGTCGTCTTTAATGGGATAACAGGCACCTTGTGAACACTGTTTTTGAAGCAGCTGCATTGTTATTGTTACTCATCTGTAGACTGGGAGATAATCAGTACATAGATAATGTGGTGTGTGACTGCTCTCTATGGGCAATTTAAGGAAACTGCAGAAAGCAGCCTTTTTGCTTTCTAGTGGTCACATTTAGGTCCTCTGGAGGAACAAACCCCAACTTGACCTGAAGCTCACAGGTCCTTTTTTACTATCTTATCCGACACAGTATCCTGTTCAATAAAATCAAAACACAGATAACATTTTGATTGAACTGATAAAAGTGCTCAACCTCCTACTTTTTATCTTTTGACTCTTTTATCTTCACCTTTTTTCCTTTATTTTAGCTCTCTGTGCTTGAATATTGCCATTTACCAAATGGTAAACATATAGTCAGAATGTACAAAGTGTATGGCTGCCACACCAAGTTAAAACAAATATGGGCAAGAGCTGACACGGATCATTATTGGTATACATAAACAAAATAGTACTGTATGTTGTGTCAGTCTTTAAGCTGAGCTGTGCTTTGTTGTGACAGGAGAGACTTTGACACTTTATTATTAGCCTAGCATATAGTCTCATTTATTCATCTATACATTACTAAAGATTAATTCAAAGTGCGACACTGTAAGTAAATAACCAAAATAACCCAACTTTAAAATATCTGTTTCACAGACACTGTTGATTATTGCCTTACCTCTTACCTGTCTGGTTCTTCTACAGTATTTACAGTAAGAAAAAAAATTCTAAGAATAATATAGTTACATAACTACTGACTTATTTAAAATATGATCATAAGATTTGCAGACATGTTTTGTTAAGGTTTTTATTACTTACAACCAAAAGTCAGATAAGATCATATATTACGTAGTAAATAAAACGCGAGATGAATAATCACCAAAAAATATTAAGTGCAGAAAAGAAGCACTCATATGTGCAAAATACATTGTTAATATAAACCTATCTCTGCAAAACAAACAGAGAAAGAGTGAAGAAGATAATTACTGAATTACATTAATACACACTTTACGCGACCACATATTACAATTGTACTCAACTCTCAAACTCAGTTCTTATAATTATATTACGTCATTTATTTACTGTATATTATAAATGCTCCGGTCCAGTAGGTGGCAGTGTGTCGCTCAGCTGTCTATTGACTTACAAGCAAATGCAAAAGGGAGGAAGACTTGACAATAATATTGACAACATATAAAAGGAAACTGTGAAACGTGAGTATACATACGTTTTTGAGAGCGTCTGAATTTTCTTCACATATAAGAATTGTACTGACATGGGACATGAGCATGTTACAAGATACTAACTAGTAGACAAACTGCTGTATTGTGTTAGCTCGACAGTAGGCTAGCATCACAGGTGACCGTACAGTCACGGGTTGAACGCTGTATTTTAAGTAAAAAACAAAACAAACAAACAAAACCCCCAAGACTATTCCCCTATGCAGCATGTCTGCATGACTAACAGTGTAGACTTGCCCCCTCGTTATATATTAATGAGAATCTCCACAGACAGTGTTTGTACTTAACTCAGATCGTGTAGTTAAGTATTTTAAGTACATGTTGTAGTGATAACCAAGTTGTCCTAAACATCACTAATCCGTCCTTTCTTTCCAGGTACCCTGATCTGATGCTGGCAGTGGAGAACTGACAGGTGGTTTTCCCATCATGGAGGCTGTGGCCGACATCCTTAATGTGTTCCACATCAAGACCAGTGGATTGTCTGTAACACTCAGCATCTTCCTTATCTTTCTAGGTCTTCTCTACTGGTGAGCAAATTCTTAAAATCCCTGTCAGTGTGTGATGTTGAAATTATGTAAGCAGCAAGTCACATAAAGCACAGGTTTTAGGAAATTATGTCACCAGTCAGCTAACACACACACACACACACACATATCAGTCAGGTGTTTGAAGAGGTGATCAGACAGAGGAGTGTTATCAAGAACCAAGCAGAAGGTTTTGGCAAGTGTTGGTTTATATTCTGCTCTGTATTTGATCTCATTCTTTTTTTTACATTCATTGCTCATTAACACAAGTGTGTGCTTTATCTTCCAGGTATTCCGTCTACCCCTTTTCAGTCCTTTCTCGATGTGGTATCAAACATCCAAAACCAGTTCCTTTCTTTGGCAACATATTCCTGTTTCGCCAGGTGAGCTGTAGTGACATAATCTCTGACATCTGCATCAATTCAAACAAATAATTTAACCTGTATCAAAAACTCTTTGGATTGTCAGACATTTTATGCACTGACACGAGAAAAAGAAATTCTTTCTAACATGTTATGTTATGTTATGTTATGTGTCTTGTTTGTGGCATTAAAAATGAAAAACAGTTGAATCCAGTGGCTTTGATTTGATATTCACTGACTAAAGAAATGAGAGTTCACACAGTTTAAATTTTATTTTGCTGATTTTGTGAAGCTGTGCCACTTGCATTTAATTAATGTAAAAACAAAGTCATTTTTATAAAATGATTTTAAGCATTTTATTTACAGTCTAGTCATTATTGGGAAACAGTTGTTTCTGAACGGCTTCACTTATTGGTTAAAATATTCTCTGTGTGGTTGCCAGTACAGTCTATCTGTTCCTGATGGGGAAAAATTTTATCACAAATTTTTTTATCTGGTCCCAGCTTGTTGTCAGTAGTGTTTTCAGATCATGACTAGGCTGGCGTATGCTGCTATGAGAACACCTGGCTAGTGCCTTCACAGACTTTCTGCAGTATTCCCTCCTCTAGCCAGTGACCTCTACTGGCTCCCCACGGAAAAAACTCTTTCCACAGGAATACTGACTATGGCTATGCAACAGCTACTAATAGTCAGTTGATGAATGAACAGAGGTCAATACAGTGTTTTGTAGTTTCCTTCTGTTTCAGTTTTTCTGAAACCTTCACACTCCCCACAAGATGTGCATGTTTATTAAAAAAAAAAAAAAAAAGCTCACATGCAAGTTATCATAGATATGTCTCAATGAAGAATGTGAACTTATTTTGTTACTTACGTTTCATTCTGCTCTCGGTGGCTTTTAGTTTGTTGCTTGAGCTTCATTGCTGTTACATCGGTGTTGTTCTTTTTAGGGGTTTTTCAGTCCGCTCATCGATCTCATAAAGACACATGGCAGAGTTTGTGGGTAAGTAAAGAGAAAACGTTCTACACCAACATTTCACGTAGTGATAGTCTGAACATTTTACAAATTTGAGGTGGATACTCACCAGGTAAACCCTGTTATACATCAGCATCATTAAGATTGTTTGGTCTGACCATTTGGTGTGCATTAGGTACTACATTGGCCGGAGGCCAGTGGTGGTTGTAGCAGACCCAGACATACTCAGACAAGTGATGGTCAGGGACTTCAGCAGCTTTCCAAACAGAATGGTGAGGGCATTAACCAAATCATGCACATGTACACCATGTGTTCACTCACGACTGTGACAAGACACTTCTGTGGAGGTTTGTGCTTATACCCCTCTGCTCTTCTGGGCAGGCTTTGAACTTTGCCACCAAGCCTATGACTGACTGCCTGCTCATGCTGAGGAATGAACGCTGGAAGAGAGTGCGGAGCATCCTGACCCCATCATTCAGTGCTGCCAAGATGAAAGAGGTGAGATAAGAATGCTCTGAATGACTTTGTGCTGATTAGAATCAGCTACTATTTCCACCCATCTATTCATTATCTATACCGCCTATCCTGTAGAGGATCAAGTTGGGGCTGGAGCCAGTCCCAGCTGACATTGCGCAAGAGGCGGGGTCCACCCTGACCAGGGCGCCAGTCTATCACAGGGCTGCTGTTTATTACAAAGATTTTTTTTGTGGTCGACAAATGTGCCAGGTCCAAAAGTACATTATAAATGACTGCGCGATCCATCTCACAGATAATATACTGTCTGTCATCCATGGAGGGAAAGATGTAAGGAGAACAGCCAGACACAGTAACTCTTAAGAATTACAGTTACTTTTACTGTAGTGTAAAGCAGAGCTGGAAGAAGCACTCACTACAGTAAAAGTAACAATACCACAGTTTAAAAATAGTCTGGTCCAAGTAAATGTTCTGCATTCAAAGTGTTACTTAAGTAATGGTACAAAAGCACTGGCATCAAAATATGCGTATAGTACCAAAAGTAAAAATACTCCTTATGTAGAATGGCCCATTTCACATTAATGTATATCATATTAGGATTATACATGTACAGTCATTGTTGACTCATCATTGTGTACATCACATGTTGCAGCTGATAAAGGTGGAACTTATTTTAACTACCATACATGCTTATAATTTGAGGTACTGCTGGGTATTTTGTGAATTTTCCACCAGGTAGCAATAAATCAGATCATTATATTGTATTTTATATTGTTTCTGCAAAGTAGCTAGTAACTAAAGTTATCAAATAAATGTAGTGGTATAAAAATATTTGCCTGTAAAATGCAGTGAAGTCAAAATGTGAAGTAGCAGAAAATGAGAATACTGAGGTAAAGTACAGATACCTCAAAGTCGTATTTAAGTACCGTAGTTACTTTCCACCACAGGTGTAAAGTATTAAAGTTCTTTGCTTTGTAACATGAAGTTTTAAGTTAGATGATGCACACATGGTACAGTGAATCAGGTTTTCTATAACAAATGTTTCTCTAGCTATGAATAGGGTTTGCTTTGGGATTTAGGGTGAAGCGAGGTGATTTCCCTATTTTTTTTTCATGTCTTCTGTGATTGTGTTGTTTTTACATGTTGTTACTTGTCCTCCCATATCGATGTCTCCCTTGGAGTTATCGGACAGCGTATTTTAGTTCTGTCCCAGTTGACTGTTTTTTTTTTTCGTTTTGTTTTTTTTTAGAAACACATTGTCATCAGGTTAGTCAGATTGAAAGCACCTGAGTGGTGTCTGAGCAGGTGCACATTAAAAAGGTCCTTTCAGTGTAATACCTGTTTGGTAATGAAGATCCTGTATAGATTGAAACATTGCTGCTGCTGCTACTGAATAAAATTACTGGGAGCTCAGTACAGTGTGCAAACTTTTTTTCTTGCTCTTTGCCTTTAAGCTGGTGCTCATGCTAAGCATGTCATATTAATTTATAGTGGTGCTGCCCCGCTGCTTTCAGCTGAAGTCAAAGTGTGCCTCGGATCATTTTGGTAACACAGTCCAGGTGTGAGGAGTGCAGACCTCATGCAGACCTCCTCTGCTGGAAAAGGGGATAATTGTAGCACATCTGTTAAGTGCCAGTTCTGTTAGTAACAATTACCGTTGTTCTTGATTTATTTTCCAAATTAATGAACCTGGTTCAGTTTTAATGACCACATTACATTTTTACCTTTATAATGACTCCACGTCAGCCACTTAAACTCTGCAATTCATTTGTTTAATTCCCTTTTAGCCAGAAGTCACTGAAAAATATTCAATCACACCATGTTTACCTTCATAGTAGGCATTCTCATGTGCCTGTCTGCTTCACCCACACAGTTTTAATCACATTATTAAGTAGTTACATTCTCTGTAGGTGCATTTATTGATATTTATATCAATCAAATCAATCAATCAATCAAATGGTCCCTTTCCTCGGTTTTGTGGCTTTGTATCAGTGAGCAATATTCACTAGAGCGATATTCTGCCTCTCTGTTCCCACAAGTTTCTGTAGTTCTCTTTTCTTATTCCCCTGCAGATGGTCCCGCTAATCAACACAGCCACTGATTCTCTGATGAACAACTTGAATGTGTATGCCGAGTCAGGAGAGGCTTTTGACATCCACAGGTAATGACAAAGACGATAAACAAAGGCTACTGTAATGATAGCTGGGTTGTTTTTTTGTCCTGGCTCATACTTGTGTGGTGTGTGTTTTTGCAGATGTTTCGGCTGCTTCACCATGGATGTTATCGCCAGTGTGGCATTTGCAACCCAGGTGGACTCACAGAACAACCCAGAGGACCCATTTGTTCGCCACGCTCAGTTGTTCTTTGGCTTTTCATTCTTCAAGCCCATAATTCTGTTTTTCAGTCAGTCCAATCTATTTATTGATATGCAGTATAAAAATTGTTACATTTGAGACATTTATGTACAGTACAGTCTTAATTCTATCCTACATTTAGTCATGTAGGAGTGTGGAAGGTTCAGGTTTGGTTAAAGCACCAAATTCGGTTTGTGTGTGCAGTTGCTTTTCCTTCCATCACTGCTCCTCTGGCTGGACTCTTCCCCAACAAGAGACGAGACCAGGTGAATCAGTTTTTTATCAGCATCATTCAGAAAATAATCAAGCAGCGAGAGGAGCAGGCCCCTGAGCAGGTGAACCTTATGGATGTTTAACAGTCTTAAGCCCATTAACAGTTTCATTGTTTGGATCATCTATTTGAAATGACTCTACGCGCTATCAACACTTTCCTTACAGATACATTTGCTATATAGTTTCTTTTCTTTTTTTGCTTGTAGAGGCGTCGAGACTTCCTTCAGTTAATGCTGGACGCTCGAACAATCAGTGAGTCTGTGTCTTTGGAACACTTTGACACAGTGGACCACGGTGCTGAGCTTGATCACGGAAGCACACAGCCAGCGGCTTTGAATCAGGACAGCGACCATCTTGGCCCACAGGAGCTTCCCGCCAGGCGTTCACAGAAGAAGATGATGACTGAGGATGAGATCGTGGGTCAGGCTTTTATCTTTCTACTGGCAGGCTATGAAACCAGCAGCAATGCATTGGCCTTCACCTGCTACCTCCTGGCCATCCACCCTGAATGTCAGTGCAAAGTACAGGAAGAGGTGGATGAGTTCTTCACCAGACATGTGAGTGGGTGGCATTGTGATTTAATGTGGTTACAATAGGGCATGACAGATGTGGGGAGTTGTGGCTTTATCTCATAATAAGACTATTTCATTGCACACAGATGTTTTTGTTTTTAAGTTAAATTCTTCACTAAATTAGGTTGAATTTATCTTATGATCCCCCTTCTGTTGTAGGAGGCACCAGATTACACCAGTTTCCAGGAGCTTAAGTATTTAGACATGGTTATTTGTGAAGCTTTGCGTCTGTACCCTCCTGCATTCAGGTAAATTAAGAACATTAAATGAGGATAAAGGATAAGGATGCTTTTTTCCTACTGTTAGTTACTTTACTGGTGTTGCTTCTGTACATCCTGTACATAAAGCTGATTTTGTTTTGTTTATACTGAATTTAAAAAAAATCATACAGGATCACTCTTTTCCTCATGAAGGTTTGCTCGAGATATTGAGCAGGACTGCGTGGTGAATGGCCAGTTCCTCCCCAAAGGAGCGACACTGGAGATTCCAGTGGGATTCCTTCATTATGACCCAGAGCACTGGCCCGAGCCTAAGAGGTTTATCCCTGAGAGGTAGGAGAGGAGCAGAAAAGCAAATCCAAACTGTCTGAACTTGATGTTTTAAGTTTCACCTAAATCTGGC
Source organism: Monopterus albus (assembly GCF_001952655.1). NCBI lineage: Eukaryota > Metazoa > Chordata > Actinopteri > Synbranchiformes > Synbranchidae > Monopterus > Monopterus albus. The sequence continues at coordinate 2,116,706 of NW_018127939.1, forward strand.
AGATAGCTTAATTGTGTTTGGTGGTACATTTTAAAGGTGTCATCACAAAATAATTTCATCAAAATTCTGTGACTGAAAACCTGGTGTTGAAGAAATGACCTGTTGCTCTTTTTTACTGCTTTTAATTAATCTAACAAACTGGAAATTGTGGTTGACCCCCAGATTCACAGCAGAGGCCAAGGCCAGTCGACATCCATTTGTGTACCTACCATTTGGGGCAGGCCCCCGTAACTGTGTGGGCATGAGGCTCGCCCAGCTGGAAATCAAAATGGCTCTCATTCATCTGTTCCACAGGTTCAATGTCATGGCCTGTTCTGAGACGAAGGTGGGTTGAGACACTTTTAAGACTAGAGGCCGTCAGTGACAGGTCATTTGGAACAAGAAATGAACATTTGTAAAAATAAAAATAAAAAATAAAAATTGTATCAAGCATAATTTAAGACAAGACAAAGCACTTTCTATACAGAATGAGCATGCAGCTGTTTTTCTTTTTTTATGTTTCTTACTACACACTTGTCATTAAAGGTTTGGGTTAGTGTTGGGATGGGCAAAAACTACTACTGCCTCACCTTACTATGGTGATCACTGAGACTGTTTCTATTGTCAGATTTTCTCCTGTGAACATAGTATATTATTTATTAGCAATAATTATAACATCAGTGGTTTTCATGAGGGACACAGTAGTTAGCTTGATTGGCGACTCTAAATTGGTATGAGTGTGTGTGGTTGTCTACATGTCGACAACCCTATTCAGGAATAAGCGGTATAGATAACGGATGGATGGTTTTTGTTGGACATCTGCGATTGTTATAATTTACTTTATCTGTCAGCTGTTTCCATGTTTATTATGAACTTTGACAAAATATGAATGGAAGACTGTGATTTCACATATGGTCCTTTTCTTCTTTCAGGTTCCTCTTGAGCTGAAGTCAGCAAACACTTTAGGACCTAAAAATGGTGTATTTGTGAAAATCACAAAAAGAAACATGGGAGGAGCTCAAGTGAATTTTTCATCAGCCAATTAGAAGCTCACTCTTCATCTTCCTACATGCTGGAAAATGGAGTGCTTGGAGTGATCCAGAGATGCTTGATAAAAGCAGTCCTGGGTTCATTTTAATCTTGAATATATAAGAATAAGGAACTGGTGATTATTTCAAATGCTTCCATGAAACTGCCAAGGCGATTAAAGGCAGAGGACTAATTGGTCCTGTTTGAATGGTGTAACTTTAAAATGGCTCAAATGCAACTATTGACATTTCATAAAACTAGGGGTTGAATGTTTTTTTTTTTTGTTTCATGCACTATAAAATTAACTGAACTACTTTATTGCCTTTTTGTAATATATCTATTACATGACAGTGAATTTCATTCCACACCTGAAAACCAGATCAGTTTTGCCCTCAGCATTCTTCACTTAGACTTCAGACATTATCAAGCCTTTGGCAGACATTCTTTTCACACCAAAAACACCACCATTCATAAGCGTCAACTGTTACAAGAAAAAACAGTTTTTATTTATATACATTCTGCGGTGACATAAATTCATCAGGACACACTGTAATTACCATAAAAAAATCCTTGTATTTCCATTTTTTCCAATTCAGCTCCACTTCATTGCAGAAGGAAATATAACATATCAGTTTATCAACTTTGAATGTAGGATTTCTGTGGCAATCAAGAATCTACACTTTCCACCACTGTGTGAATCCACAAATCTTTAAAAAGCCACTAGTTGCTACCAGTTAAAGTGAAGACAGTCCCATAATAGTTTGCCCCTTGCCCGATCTCTTCAGAAAAGTAAACAGCAGCATTGTGACTCATATGTAATCAATAACGTACTCTGGATAAATCTGTTGTTTTTCAAACACAACATAGATGCTGGGGTTGCTCTCACAGTCAACACAACTATCATAGAAGTCTCTGCTGTGTTCTTTCTGTGGGGGGCGGACATAGCTGCTGTGTCCTCTGGTGTACTCCCCCACCAGGACCAAAGCAACAAACATGGTCTTGTTCAACTTTCTTCCGGCCTTGGCATATCTATTTGAGTAGGATGCATCTCTGGCAAAGTAGCTCCCTAAAAATAAGGAAATGTTAGTACTGATGCAGCCTAAAAACAAAACTGCGAGGGGTACAGCCTGCCTCTGAAACCTGGATTTCTAGTGTTACAGCTCCATACCAAAACAAAATACAGTCATTTTGAGGAAAAGACATTTATTTGGTGAGGTTTTTGTGTTGGGTATTGTAAGCTGTAAAGTCATCATATTATACTGGAATGGCTACTGTACCTTTGCCGTAGGCCGTGCCATGGACACCACACATCCTCCAGTCAAAGTTTTGCTCACAGATAGCCACAATCAGGGACTCATCTGTCCCATGGAACAAGTACTGCTTGTTTACAAATTTCCCTCCATTTCTCTTGATCATCTGCTCTTCTTGCCTGGACACAAAGAGAAAAACAACAACAACCAAAAAAAGATTACTTCAAGTGGGACATTTACTTTCAGGATTTTGAGAAAAAAAAAGCTTACTGTATTGTGTTGCTGTTGCTGAGCATTAACTGAGAGAAAGGATATGCTCTCATGTCTGCACTACCAGATATGAAGCTTCAGCCAGATGCTTGTTAGCATAATGACTGGAAACAGGGAAATGGCCATCTGGAGGCTCACAATGACAAGTAATGGAGACATCAGTAACTGCCTGTGGCCAGAAATTAGTCCAAAACCTCTGTCAAGCTATAATGTGTCATTTCTACACAAGATACATTTTACATAGTAATCTTATGAGGTGCTGCTTGGTGGATTTAGTTTGGACACAACCAGCCACGTTAGCCGTTTCCCCCCATTTTCACTGTTTGCTCTGAGCTGAACTAGTAGCTTTACATTTCACGGACATAAGAGTAGTATCAGTTTTCACATCCAACTCCTGGTGAAGCAATTAAGATTAGTTCCCCAAATGTCAAACTTCTTTTTTTAATTAAACCAAAAGGCCCTGTCTGTGATTTACCATTGAAAGACTTTCCACAGTGAGGGGTTCTGGATCCTCTGGATGCTGTTAATTCTACTGTGAGGCATGGTGCGCTTAAACAGTTTCTCAATCATAGTGTATTCCTTCATTGATTTGGACAGAAGTACGAGCTGTAAGATAAAAGTGCAAATGAGTAATTAAAGGGTATAAGTAAGCTCTCAAAGGAATAAAATGTAGTAAAAACTGAAAATTTTCAGCACAGTAATACATGCTATAAAGATACCTTGTATCCAAAATCAGGTAGGGCATTCTTGTCCCAGTGGGATGGGGCACTGTCAGCTGTGGAAGAGCTGGAGCTGTGCAATGATGCACTATAGAGGAGAAAAACATGTAGTAAGAACTGTATGACTAGTGAAGTCAGTAGAAATACCGTACACAGCAATATTACAAATTTCAGGGACAATACAAATGCTGTATCTGTAAATGGAAATGAAAATACCTGTTCAGCTTCACCTTCACGTCATTTGCAGACACAAAGCATGGCCTCCTCCTGACCTCTCTCCTGGTCTTGTATTTTACATTCTCCTGATACATCTGCTGGGTTTCCTTGTCACCTCTGAAATGGAGAATATACTGCTGCTTGCCGATATTAATGGCAATCGGTGTATCTCTGTCTGCCTGGTACACATTCTCCAAAGTCTGAGAAGTGACAGAAGTGTCCAAATCACCCTAAAGGCAATACAAAAAAACAGGTCAAAGTTTAGATTTCAGGTTTACCACTCATAAAATGTGATTCATTAATAAAGAGTGAAGAGGGGAATGTAACAATTCTAAATCTATTTGTTCCCTTAAGCAGGTGAGATTAAGGATTGCAGGACCTTAAACTGACTTTTGATTTGATTATTACTGAACAAAGACCCATAGCGGCATTACTTGTACATGTTCGACTGACCTGTCCATACTCCAGCCATTTCCCATTGTCACCCTTCCAGTACCAAAGCCACTGTGTTGTAAGAATAAAGTGAGGTGGCTTTGAAACAGAGGAGGCAGTGGACAGGCGACGAACTGGAGACCCTCCATAAGTCATAGTCGTAAAGTTAACAAACTGCACAATAGGGGATGCAGAGCTGAAATCAAGCAGCATAAGTAGAATAAATAAAATAACAGGGTTTAAAACATTTATTTCTGTAGAATATACTGTATTTATTTAAAAAAGAAACAGTGTGTGTGTGTGTGTGGTCTGTTTCTTCATGCACCTTTGGAAGCTTAAAACACTGAAGAGCCTTGAGGTGAGAGATGGATGATCCATGCAGCTTGTGTCATGCTCTGGGTCACAGTAGGCCTTCTCAATGTCCTCCATATTGGGCAGGTCCTTCCAGGTCACACCATCGCTGTCTAAAACCTGCCAACTATAAGGCAGGCTGCAATGGACATGAACACACTTCTCTGGGGGAAAAACAGAAAGATACAAAGGCACTCATATGCATATAGAGTTGAAGAGTTACTGTGTACAGTACAGCGTACTGTAGATGTGACTAATTAGTTCTACCAGCAACAATGTCACCTTGGAAGCGGCACTGTGTGCGAATAAAGTAGAGGCAGATTTCGTTCCTGTCAGCATCACTCAGGGCTTCCAGTGGACAAGTAGAACTGGTGGGGGAGCCAGGGTTGATGTGGGAAGGCTGTTGAGTGGGGCTTCTTGCCTCTGGCAGCACTGCAGTAGACATTCTTATATAAAATCCACTGTCTAGGATTCAGACTTAGATGACAAAAAAGCTCAGAAAAGTTATTTACCAGGAACAGCAGTAACTCCTTGACCCATGATGATGAATTTATTTCTGTAGAGCTGGTAAAGGTTTTTAATATTCTCCTGACTGAATCCTCTGAAAATCTTCGTTCCTTGTGCATCAATATTATGAGCTCTCTTGCAGGAAGGGCCAAACTTACAGTCACCCATGAAATAGTGCTGGCATATATGAAGCTTGGTGCAGGAGGTGGTAAACTTGCAGGAACCATGCACACCACTGCCCTTATTGTAATGGGAGCAGATCTAAAGGGACATGTAGAAGAGGGTGATCACATCATTACAACAAATGTATATGGCAGTTCATTTGGGAATTTGCAGTTTTTGCTACACAGTTCCTACTGTTGCCAGTAAAATCTACCTCAGGGAGTAGGTAAGGATCATTCTGCAGTAACAGCTGGAACAGCTGTTTCTCTGTCAGGTCATGAAGGCCATATCTCTTTAAAATCTCTGCATTGTGGGGAGAAACCAGGCTGTGGGGATTTTTACACTTGTGTCTAGAAATGACAAACATAATATGTCAGCAAAGGGTTTAGTTTAATTTTGTTTCCGAATCAACCAGTTGAAATAACCAGCGTCTAGAGATAGATGAGCTAGACATTTTTGGTTAATGCGCTGTGATTCTTTTAGTTTGTTGTTGTTAGCTGGTTGCAATTCTATTTGTTTTTACGTTCTGCTACCTATTGAGCAGCCTTATAGTGTCATCAAACGTACCTGCAAAATGATGACCAGAACTATTTTCAATCTATAAACTGCATCAACTACACTTTATGTGCACAACACCACACATTTGTGTACCGTGCAAGTTCAAGAGGGTTATCTGAACAGAGCATTTTCATAGCAGACATTTTGTCATATCAGAAAAATCATGTTACTAATTGTATTAATAGCAACTGCATTCCACTTAGGTGAACTGGTATAGTACACCTGATGGAACTGAACCATACTTAATAGAAGTCGTTTCACCTGTGCCTCTCCTGTGACATAATGTCTGTGGTGGAGCAGCTGTTATTGCAATCTTCTGGTCAAATGCAGAATATAGAACTGATGTGCTCTTATGCATTTTTCTAGGTACAATTCACATTAATCAGCATCACTATGGCTGCTGTTCCTTAGCCAGATGTTGCATTGGTACTGGTGATTGGTGAGCCATTTGTGATTTTAATGAAAACAAACAAACAGCAGTCTTTTTCAATTGTTTTGTTTTCCACAAAGGTCCACATAGACTTCCAAACAGCAAAGCTCATATTTTTCTTTAATATAAAGGCATTTTGGTTGTTTGTGTTTTCTAATGTTTGGTGTATTAAGATAGATGGATACTTTATTGATCCCAAGGGAAATTCAGGTAAGGTAAGTAAAAGTTAAATAAAATGTACTGGTGTACAAAATGCAAAGGTTCTCATTTCTCTGTTCATAAAGCATTCTACAGTATTACAATGTCTGTTTCACAAAATGATTAAATAAAATGTGTTAATGTCTAATAGTAATTGCCTTTAATTATAATATTAAATAATATGAGACTTAAGTCTGGCAATAGCAGCCTACTTCACAAGCAGACACAATGAACATAATTACGCTTTGCAAAGATATTATTATTATTATTATCATCATCAATATGTAAAGTTCCTTTTTCTACGGAGTGCTCCGTAGCTGTCTCATTTTAACATATGTTTACCAGCCACTTTATGATGAACAACTGTACAATTCATTGCAGTGCTTCCGCCTTAACATATATGTTAGTGTGGCTCAAAATGTTTCAGGTTTTGGTGAAACTGTTATTGAGGTCTACATTATATTTAGAGGTGTTCCTAATATTCTGACCCTATCATGTATGTAGTTGCGGAAGACAAAAACAGACCAATACCACCTTTAAGTATGACCTCACTCCTAAACGTTTAATTGAATTTATACATTAATGACATTTTTGAGCTTCATAAACACCGATGTTAGGGTAGTAGTGTTGAACTGAATTGCATGCAATTGTACAGGTGTACCTAATAAAGTGGCCAGTGAGTGTAAGATCAGCATTAGCGTAGCTGGGGTGGCCAATTCCAGTCCTCGAGGGCCGCTGTCCCCTGTGGAAGATACCAATTCACTTTATCTTTCCTCTAAGATGGTATTGTTAGGTAATTTCTTAGTCAGTGAGATATTGATTAGATACTTGTTTTATAGGAATGTTTAAGTGTAGCCAGGATGTCTAGCTCAGGCTGTTAAATGCTTAGTTCATTGTCATGAGTTCTGCAGGCTGCATCTAGGCCAAGGTCAACTAGATTGAAGAGTCTGCCGGCAGATGGATATTGTTAGTAGCATGATATGCTCAGCCATAATCTTAATCATAATATCTTCCGAGGCTTACTGTTCGGACATGTCCCTGAATGTCCTGTATGTTTTTAGATACACACCACTAATCAACATTCACACACTTTAATATTCTTCATGTTTTGACTACTGCTCTGGTCAGCTGCCAAGCTGGCATACCAGGTGACGTCACGGTTTGACGTGGCCTGCGTAGGATGGGGCTAGCCCAACCAAGTGATTAAATTGTATAGGCTATTAGGTTCGGGGTCTTTTCATCTTCCGGGCTGCCTGCGCGCAGTACTGGAGGTGGAAGATGCCTGGACGTGTGATGTTAATTTTGCCTGTGATCCTTTGAATAAACCAGCACGGTTATATTTTTTATATATCCAAATGGTCTGCGTCGTCTCTCAGAGTTCCTGGTTGAAAGAACTGGGTCATATCACTCTCACACAGCTGTTATCGCTTATTCTTGATTAAAGCTCATATAGGGTGGAGCTTTCTGGGCAATTATGTGAGCACAGCAAACATACTGCACTAATAAAACGCTAAAGTGTGAGTTGTCAGTTTTGTTAGGGCACCAAAACCAAGAGGAGAGTGAGACCTGCAAGGAGTTGGGGGTCAACATGTCTGTGTATGCCAAAAAGTGTGGAAAAATAAGGTCAATCAGGCAACAAATGTGACAACGTGTGGGGGCTTTAAAGATTAAAACCTCTTCCCCTCCCAAATTCCACTGTTCTAATGTTTGTTTGTAGGCTACAGTTTAATATAAAGGTGCAGCCTACACTTGACCTTAGAATTGGGCTACTACCATATCACTGTAATTACAACACAAATAGAAAACCCGATAGGCTACTTACCCAAACACACAATCTCCGCAAACTAAATACCTGCACAGGTGCAAACCATCGCACCGTTGACACTCTCCAGGTTTTTTCTGACATATCCGCACACTAGTTTTGGCCACCACCAGACTGTCCGGGCACAGTATCAGACCGCCGCTGACCTCATCTCGGCCCTGCAGAATGGCTATTTTACCGTCGTCGAAAAGGACACTCCTCAGGACAGGTTCCGCAACAGTAAAAGTCTGTGCGATCGTCTCATCCAAGCGCTTGAAGTCCAGACATCCCTGGTTGTCGCACAGGGTCTTGATAATGAATTTAGAAATCACTGTTGTCATCCTGAAGTGACTTTATCCTGTTTGGAAAAGTAAAATCCACCGTTCGTTGTTACAAGTCGGAACTGCCTCCCTGGTATTAGAGCGACACATACCGGTGAAGTTAGCTTTCTATTCGAGGGTTAAGTGGAAACCTAAGGAAAACACAAGTTTCAGTATACAAAACGAAAGTTTCTCCGTTTAGTGCACTAGCCATTCTAGAAAAAAAACACTGACACCAGTGGTTTCTCACTTAACTTAATTTTATTGCCGATATAATTGCAAACCAGAATGACATGATCAAAAAGAATATAACCCAAAGAGTCTTTAAAACACCTTTATTCTAGTTGTGAAAAATGTTTAAATTGGCGATTGGGAAAACAGTAAAATTTCCCCTTAAAGCATTTTCCCCAAATAAAATCCTGATCTGAGATAATCCAGATAGGAACTGCCCGATCGTACTACGAAAGTGATGCTAACTTCAGCATCGTGAGGGACACCTGGTTACGGAGAAATGAAACTGAAAATAACAGAAACAAGTGGTTTAAAATCAGTGATACTATCACTGAAATAATGTGCTGACATGTGCCCCTTTTTATAATTTAAAAGAAACGATGCGTTTGAGTGGTGTGACACAAAGGGTGAATGTGAGTGTTAGGTATTTTTTAGTCAGATAGACATTGGTTAGACACTTAATGTATTAGAAATGTTTAGAGTAGACAGGATGTCTAGCCCAGGCTGTTAAATGCTTAGTTATTCCCTTAGGGTACTCCAGGTTGTTCAGGTTCAAGGATAACTAGATAGAAAGTTGATTACTGTTAGGAGACAGAATGTTTAGTCTTATTGTTATGACGTGTTTGGCCATAATCGTAGTCATAATATTTTTTTATGCTTAATGTCATGTCAGAATGTTTTTAGCTACACACCACATAATCAACAGACATTCACACATTGATTTTCTTTCTGCAAAGCTGGCACCGGGAGACGTCACGGTTTGGCGTCCCTGAGTAGTATGGGGTTAGCCCAAAGTGATATAATGTATAGGCCTGTTATGGTTCAGGGCTTTTCATCTACCAGCTACCTGCGTGCATGTTGGAGGTGCAAAGACTCCTGAGCGTGTAATGTTAATTTTTACCTGTGTTCATTGAATAAATCAGCACTGTTTTGAAGTTGCTTCGTCTCTCAGAGTTAACGTGGTGAAAAGAACGGGGGTCCAACATGAGCAAGAACCTAAAGGCAACACTGGCCCATAGCAACCACTGCAGGGGTTCAGTGTACCTTAGCAACCATGGAGGACGAGCTTTCAGTGATGAAAGAAGAAGGAAAAGATGTCACACAGGGACAGAAAGAAGTCCTCTACAAGCGAGTCGAAGAACTGAAGTAATGAAGATAAAGTTTCAAGAACATATTAAATTGAAAGTACCTCTACCGTTAACTGTTACGTTTGTTAAACTAAACCTAGCCGCATTAGCCTATCTAACGCTAAAGCTAATGCTAACATTAACTTAGTTCTGTTATTGAAATATGGGGTTATAACTAAGGGTAAGCTAAGCATTAGTACCTAAAACATAGCGTTAGCTAGGTTACAGTATATACAGTAGTTATATTTATAAGTATGAGGCTAGGCTACATTATCACTCAGCATGAAATATTGAAATTTTTTGAACACCATCTTCCAGGATATCTTTCAAGCTATAATTATTTCTGTTTCTGAAAACTTTGAAGTTGTTTTTATTCACCTCTTCTCAAGATGTTCCAATGCAGCCCTCCTGGTAGAGAATGACATGTTTGAACGGTTCATCAGCCGCCTGGATCCACAGGATCTGGTGCCCCAGGCTGTGGGGGGAGGTGTGGGGCCACCAGGAGCCTCCCAGGTGGAGAATGGGGTGAGTGACACCTGGTGATGAGACTATGTAGCCATATATACAAACCTTAGTACCTGTTGAGATTGTAGGTTTTCCACTGAAAGTGAACACACACGGTCTGCACACAAGGTCACAAAACTGTATTAAGAATTCAAAACTCAACCTCAAATACTGTTTAGGTTGAAAAAGTGACACACCATATCATTGCATATCAGGAGCCATTTATTTGGCTTCTTGTCACAAACTTATTGAAATTCCTCATCAAAAATGAATGATAATGTAAGATGAGATGAGTGTACTGGTTTAGATAGGCCAAAATGCCATTCTAAGCTGTTTAAGACCGATTGTATTAAGCTGTATACATTTTTAAAAATCAAAATAAATACTAAGTATGACACTAAAATTGTCTGTTCCTAGAAATGAAACTTCTTCTCTTTCCTGATAGACTTGCATGATTTTGTGTGTGTGTGTGTGTGTGTGTGTGTGTGTGTGTCCCATTTCTACATATCAGACCGGCTCCAGCACCTGACCTTGGAACAAAAACTTTATGTGGCACAGAGAGAAGTAACAGACACACAACAAGAACAGGACAAGCTCAAACAAAGATATGACCGAATTCAGGACAACTACAAGGTTCTAACACAGCATTGCATGTAAAAGTAAAACAACCAGAACTGCAAAGTACACTTTTAATCTATAACTCGGCTTGTCTCTCCAGGCCTCTCTGAAAGAGGCAGAACTACGTCTGACAGAGATCATGAAGGCCAAGAGTGAGTTTGAGCGCAGGTTGCTCAAACCTGTGAAGGATAACACACTGAAAATGAAGGATCCAGAAAAGGTTCTCCAGTACATAGAAAACAAGTCAAAGGTAAAAATCAGGTTGAAAGTAATGACATCAAACTTGTGCAAACTAGCATTTCAATAGAGTACTGATTTTATCTCAACTTGCAAAACATGTCATTAAAACATTAAATACCAGTTTTAAACTCATAGATATGTTTTCCTACCTAAATATGTTAAATAATGTTAATAAAAGAACTTGAAAGGTTATACTTTATTCTCTCCCTTTTTTACACTCACTGTGGAAAGGTTCCTGCATTAGTCTCCCTGCCTTTAAAATGCCATCTTTAGCATCATTAGAATTCCATAGTCAAACTATTGTGTTAAACTATCCTCAGTGACGTCCTTACAATAACAGAGAACTGTAAGAGAGGATGACAGGCATGATGTTTTTCTGACTACTGTGTGTATTAGTACAGCTTCAGTTCCAAGTTTATACAGTAGGAAACATCTGATAAGGGTAAACAGCACAATATTCAGTAATTGTATCCCTTTATTAGAGAGGGCAAAGTCCAGAGGGATAAAGTAGAACTATGATAGAGTTTTGATTTTGATTGTCATTTGCTTTCTGCTGAACTGTCCAACTGCTACTTATCATTTTCTTCTTTGTCTATATTATTATTCTGTGTACATACACACACACACAAACAGGTCACTCAGTTGGAGACATTTAATTTGAAGAACCAGGCCCTGAAGGTCCAGGTGAAGAAGCTCCAGCAGCAGCTTCAACACAAAAGAGAGATGGGAAAAGCTGAGTATGAGGTAGATAAATGAAAGCTGTAAAAAGGGGCACTTTTATCAATTGTGACTCAATAGATTGTTACATTTACTATCTATGACAATGTGTGGTGTTGTGTATTTTCTGTAGGAAATTTTCCACGAGTACAGTGAGCAGATAATTGACAAAAATCTGGATGAACTTCAAGTCAACAGTTTGAAAGTACGGTGTATCCTCAGCTCATACAAGGTAACTCGTTCGAAATGTGTTTTCAGTGTAAATTTATGAAACCACTCTGCAGCCAAGTTAATCATTTTCATCCTGTGTGTGTGAATAGGAGAAGCTGCAGAGTGTGACACAGGACTCTACAGAGTTGAGCAATGATATTATAGCCAGGAAGCAGATGCTGGCAAAAATTGAGGAGGAGATAAAACATGCTGAGGAGGTTTGTTATTAGTTCAAAAATGAGTCAAGTATTAAGAACCCAACTTTAAGATGAGTGTGGCCTCCTAAATCAAATTTAGTAATTCATACATGGTTTTGACTATTGGACACAAAGAGTAGCAGAGTAATTAGTAATTTAAACTAATTAGCTCTAATTTCCCTTCTGGGCTCCATCCCTTCTTCTTAATTTGTCTCCTTTCAGGAGCGTTTAAAGGCAGAGGCCCTCAACCAGCACCTGCACCACCAGATGACAGAGTATCAGGCTCCTGATATCATTGAATACATTTGTGTCAGGGACAAACACAAGAAGCTGCAGCAGAGCATTCACACATTGCAGAGGAAGGTCGGGATTGCTGAGGTAACCCAATACTTTATTCTTTTTTCCCCTCCAAATACAATCAGCTGTCTTTTGGATTTCTTCTGGGATAACATTTTGAAGAGTAGTTATCTTCTTTTCCATTTTAATTATACCAAAGCATGCCTCAGTCCAACTGGAAAAAACTGTTGTGACAGTATCCAAAACAGTGGACTCTCTTCTGTTTTCATTAGATGGCCCTGAAGGCCCACACTAAAGCCTGGAACACACAGAGAGCCATTCTTACTCCTGCAAACACTGCTGCAGCTGGAGCCAGGTATGGGGAGGACCAAACCCCAGTAAAGCTACCATACATAGCTGAACACACAGGGACACAGGGGGCAGGAGAGCCTACCGGATTTATTGAAGAATACATGAATGTGTCCTAAACTATGGTGGCAATGAAACGACTTTGCTCCATTTGCAGATGCCCTGTTCTCCAACATCTGATGATTTGTTATAACAATTTGATACTTCTTGCTTGTTAGGAACTGTATAAATGGCAGCTTGAAGCCTTCATCCTTTCATGACTTTTAGTTGGTCTTCACTCATACTCACTATGTGTCCTTGGAAGAATTACACCATTATGAGGAATGAAAGGTACATTATGTCATGTTCATCAATAAAATAACTTCATTTTCTATACTATATTGCCACCATTACCATTCACTCAATCTAGTCTTGTTACTTTGTATACCATTATGTGGTTTATGCATTATCAGCTGCTGCTGCATTTAAACTCTTTGGGGCTGAGCCAAAAGGTAGGCACTGAGCACTTCTTTTGTCTGTGGTTTCACTGGCTGGACTAATAGTCAGATGACTACTGCCTTACACCTTGTATCCAAGATCCTGGGTTTGTTTTACTCCTCTACATGTGATATAGGCCATTCTGGTTCCATTTTAAAGTTGGCTGTTTTTAACGTCCACTCTCTGACAAACCGGTCATTTTTGATGAATGATTTTATCACCTCATACCAGCTAGATTTTATGCTTCTTACAAAGAAAACTGCTATAGTACAAGAGTTCTCGCCAAAACCTTTAAAATGATCAGAGTAAGTTTTGACCTTTCTGCTTTTAAGATCTGAATAGTTCTTCCACTGTGGTTACACTGTAAATAGTGTATTAAAAACTGTAATTCAGGCTCGACAAATTACCTCCTTTATTAGAAAGAAATTCTTGGAGTTATAAGCCCTCGAAGAACTCTAAACATCATGATGTTACATGCCATATATACAGTTATATACATAAAAGTGGGAAAGCTGTTTATTTATTAATTCTGTGATAAGTTGTTTGGAAAATGGCATCATTACTTATTCTTATACGTTTCCTCAAAAACATCCCACAGGTTAGAATGTCAAGCTCCTCTAAAACATATTTAAAGGCACTTTTCACAAATACTGTACATATTACAGATGTACATAATATCACAGAGTAGCTTAACGCCTACAGACGCCATAACCGAGTCCTACTGGTGACGATACATAGTGATGAAAGCGCACGCATTTTTCACAACTAGCTTCATACTACAGGTGGAACGCCTGCATCTCTGGATGTATACTCTACATTTGTTCTAAATTTAAGTCATTTCTACCCAGAACAATGACAACATAGAAAGAGATTATAAAAATAAAAGTTAGTAATTCAAAAATCAATTAACTTTTGATTATTATACAGACAATGTCTGTCAAAGACAGTGTAAACCTGCTGAAAGAACATTGCTTGTTCATTGCAAAACAAGTCTTTTCTAGATGTTATTACTCTAGTCAAACATTCCCACAACATGCACCCACTAGTGTTATTTCTACAGCACTACTTAAAAAACGACATACAGGGGTGCTGTCACATACATGTCACTGGCACATACAGTTTCACTAGGGCTATTGCATTTAGAAATAATTATTACTTGATCTGGACACGTACAATATGAGCTGACTGACATGGGCTCTTCTTCACCAACTGTGTGATACGTCCTCCTGTTGCACGTGCCGTCTTCCTGTCGCACGCCAGCCGTTGTGTGTCATCAAGTGCAGCAAGTCCACAGATGTCGGTGTCAGTCACAGAGGAATACAAAAACAAATCACTGACATCCTCACCTGAACAGAAAACAGACTAGAGAGACTCTAAGCAAGCGGCTGTTTTCAGAGACTTTGACAAAGAAAGAAAAGGGGAAGCAGGGTCGACATATCTGGAGGCTTTTACAGTAACAGTCATTAGGTTCATGGCTACCGGCAGCACTCCCACAAGGCGCTGCCTTCGTTCTATACACATCAGTCAATATGAAAAATGTCTACACCATATACGGAGGGTCAACATCCATGCTTTAACTTATTCAGTCATGTCTTTGGATAGATAAAGCCGAGCGAGGCATAAATGACGCTAAAGCAAGTGTCCCGCACCGTATTTTTAACTGTGTTGTGTATATTGTAGGTAAGAGATGATTTGTGATCATTTCACACTACTCTCCACAGATTATAAAGATGAAAAGGCATAAGTTATTAGGCATATAGTGTCCCTTCATTGTGAGCGACTGACACGGGAATTCAAGAATGCACTGAAATGTTCAAAGTTCACAATGAAATAGTGGTTTTATCCAATAGTCAGATGTTGTTCCAGGCAACGTGAGAAGTGAATCCAGCGCAGGAGGGATCTTTTTTACATTTCTGAGACAACTGATGGTACATCTTGTCAAAGAAATTTTCAGACTTTACATGCTACTATTAATGTATGAACAGAGTACCGTTAGTTGTTGAGGGCTCTTCAGGGTTATAATCAGCCCCACCATCAAACTATTTCTGTCAGGTTGTCACAGCACCTTATATTTCAGCTACATCTCAAAAAGGTAAGGCTTAGGAAGCAACTCACAACACCTTCAGGGACCCTCCTAGGTAAGAACAAAAACAAAAAAATCAAGTTCTATATATGTCAGGACACCACTGGGGTCACTACGAGCACTGTTCCGGGGTCAGTGGTAAACAGGAGCTACATGCACTGTGTTTTGTTCAAAGTCACACAGTTCATGAACTAAACTAACTAGTATACATTTTCTAAAACCTTGAAGGAAGCCTTTGTGATTTGTTGTTTAAATTTATTTTATAAAAAGAACATGTCATTGATAATGTCAACCTAAGCCTATCAACACATAACTAGAGAGGTGATTTGTCTGACTGACAAATCTATCTACACTGACCTCTACTTCCTCTTTATGCTCTCATTTAAAACTTCAGCCATCTCACAAGGCAAGAAGTCTTTCCCTGTCCAGGTCCATGTATTTTACATACTTTTAGATATTTGTATAGACTCTGGTAGCATTGTGCATCCATCTGGAAATCGAGGAGAAGTTTTTGTTTTACATCTCTGGTTCCTGAGCCGGATGTTACATGGTGCAGGACTTGTCCAGAGGGTCCTGAGGAGACGTAGGAGGAGGCTGTGGTGCCTGGCTGGACTTGGGCAGCACCAAAGGCTTGGGCCTCAAGGCAGGGGGTTTGAGCTGCACTCCCATGCGGGGTGCTACCACAGGCTTGAAGGTGCTCATAGTGTCGCTGGAGGAGCCAGTGCTGCGGCGGATGGGTGGCTCAGTGTTGGCAATGGACCTCAGCATGGCTCCGTGGATGGGGCTGAGGGACTCGCTGGAGCTGGCCGGTGTGGGACCCCCTCCGCTTCCGCTGGAGGTCTGCCGCTGCTCCAGGGTGTCCAGCACCACGTCAGGGGCGTGCTTGGCTGAGCTCTGCCGCTCCAGCTCACGCAGCTCATTCAGAGCAGTGTTCATGGTTTCTTCTATGTCCTGCAGGAGGCAAAGAGAGTGTGTGTGAGACAGGAGGGGGGATGTGGTAGGATGGTGATCATATAGTGTAGGTGAGAGAAAAGAAGAAGAAAAAGGATGATTGGGGTTAAAAATGAAGGAAAGAGGGAAAGAAAAAAAAACACACAGGTATGGGGGTAGAAGGTTGAGTTAGGAAACATAACAACTACATTAGTCGAGAACCACAGTGACTTTTTTTAAAGAAAACACAAAGCCTGCATTATACATGCGGAGTTAGTAGAGGGTATTACTTTGCACTGGCACCTCTCCCTCTGCATGCTAATGACAAGACACAGTATGTTCATCCCAGCACAGTTTCAAGTGCTCTCTAGGTATGTGACAGCTTCCTATCAGCAGTAAGGCAAAAACTGAGGTCTGCTTGAACATAAATTATTACCAGTCAGGCTTTGGTTGATTTTGCAGTAATGCTCCATTTTCTGACAAATAAGAATATTATGGATGCATATAAACAAGACTGCAGCAAATACAGGTGATGGGTCCTGATGTCACACTGCTGTCTGCCTGTGAAGCTAGTCTTTTGTGTATATTTAGCACATGGAACAGTTGCAGCCAGAGGAAGCAGAAGACAGGGACTGACTATGGTTTTACAGGGCGGGGCAGGGCTTTGATGGTGGAGGGAGCTGCGGTCGGGTCGCCGCTCGTCCCACGCTGACCTGTGCGATAGTCTCCGGATCCAGGGACTTGCCACCATGGTGGTGGTGATGGTGGTGGTGGTGGGCGTCAGTAAAGCCCGTGTAATGGCCCGAGGAGGTGGAGCGGCGGATTGGGGGGCTCTCCATCTTCTTCAGGGACTCATGCCGGCTGATGTTAGTCAGACTGCCATGGCCAGTGCGGCGCCTTCGCTCAGGGCTGTCCATGGGCATGTGGTTGCGACTCCGCAGCATGTCCCGCGGGCTGAAGTGACCTAGAACTGGAGAACCCATTTCTGGGGTGCCACCATGTCCACCGTGACCCTGCTGGGGCGCATGCACTATGCAGTGCACATCACTAGGTCGGGCAGGGGGCCGTCGAGACGGTGGGTCCGATCTTTTCCTGTGCCTACTGAGAAAGAAGAGGGGGACAGAGAGGAAACAGAATAAATTTATTCATACCATGACAGTTTTCATTACAACAGAAATGTAGTGGAAAATCATTCAAAACTCATTTAAAAAAACATTTTAAGAAAAACTGAATATAATGACTTGTAAATCATCCGTGTCCTGTTTTACATTGAAAACAATACAGCAAAACATTATTTGAGGTGAAACCTCATCAGTTTTATTCCTTGTTCATATTCCAAAAAAGAGTTGGGACTGTTACATTTCAGGGCCAGTAATGAGGTAAAACAATGAAATGATGATTCCATTTGAAACAGGTGATGTCAATAGCTGATTAGAATCATGATTTGGTATAAAAGTGGCGTCCAGGAAAGGTCGAGCCCTTTAGGAGCAAAGATGGGCCGAGGACCACCAGTTTGCCAACATACTGTGTGCATGAGCAAATCATTGACGTGTAAAAATAATGTTCCTCAAAGAAAGTTAGGAAGGGATCTGGATACGTCACCTTCTACGGTGCAGAACATAATTAAAAGATTCAAGGAATCTGGAGGGATCTCAGTGCATAAAGGACCAAGCCTAAGCTGGATG
>NW_018127939.1:2134624-2168045 GCF_001952655.1 Monopterus albus
GCATCTGGGACGGACCATCACACAGTGGAAACGTGTACTGTGGTCAGATGAATCAGTATTTCATGTCTCTTTTGGAATGAATGGACGCCGTGTGCTCCAGACCAAAGACAAAAAGAACCATCCAGACTGTTACCAGCAACAAGTCCAGAAACCAGGGTCTGTCCTGGTCTGGGGTTGTGTCAGTGCCTTGGCAAAGGTCACTTACACTTCTGTGATGGCTCCGTGGAGGAATATGGTGCGAGCGCTGCACTGGCCTGTCCCCAGTAGAGAATGTGTGGCGCATTTTGAAATGTAAATTGCATCAACAAAGACCCAGGACTGTTACACACCTTAAGACTTATTTGCAGGAAGAATGGAACAAAATGACACCTGACACACATAATCACTTGGTGTCCTCAGCCCCTGAATCTCTTTTAAGTGTTGTGAAAAGGAGCGGCAACATCTCACTGTGGTAAATGTTTTACTGTCCCAACTTTCTTGGAATGTGTTGCAGCATCAGAATTGAAGTGAGCGTTTATTTTGAACAAAGAATAAAATTGATGGGGTATCACATCTGCTGCTGTTTTCAGTGTAAAGCAAGACTGATGATTTACACATCACTATTTTCCATGTGAATTTTGTTTTTTTACATACTGTCACAGCATTTTCTGATTTGGGGTTGTATTTTTCATACAAACGTTATGGTTAGAAGAATATTCTACAGTGGGAATTGTATCTGTATGACTGTTAATTCCTGAGTTGGGGGTTGTGTGTCTTTGAAAAGCAGGTGGTTTCTGGAGTAGTACTCGGGATGAGAGGAGGTGTGAGCAGTTAACACATCTATATCTAAGAGCGATTTGGCTTTACACATATGCATTTGTATGCAGAGGTTTGAGTAATATTTAACATTTATGCTGGCTACAAAAAGTATGTAGTATGCATACATGTGTACAATTATGTTATACATTAGTGTGTATTCTGAAATATAAATATATCTCCCACGTCTCACCTTTTTAGAAAATAACACAAACAGTTTTTGAAAAACAAAACAGCTGTGTATTCAATAATTAAAGCCCGAATTAAACCCCTAAATGATTTAATACATTTACAGCTTCATTTGAAGCCTCTGGAAACACAGCAATCCTTCAGACATGAAAATGCCATAAACTGGATATATACAAAGTTTGTCTATGACAATATGTATGCATGCTACATTATTGTAGCCTACAGTCAATCCTCATAAAACCTCTGTCACAAACATCAGCATTGTGAAAGGATCCCTGATGTTTGTGCCTCAGATGAGCTTATTTGCAGAGCAGGTAGAGTGGACCGGGCTGTCAGCCAGAGGAGGGAGGCCTGTGGTTCATCACAGCAGCAAAACAGGCTCCACGGGAAAATATACAGCTGCCTCAGCAGAATGGTTGTCCTCTCTCTGAACCTGGACCAGCACAGCACTATACGCAACTAGTCAGGCACATTTGAAACACGGAGCAACAGATAGATGTACACCTGTCAAGACCAGACACATACAGGTTGGAACTCATGTTTGTCCACAGCAACAGCTACTCCGCCAAAACAGTTCCATTGCTCCATAAAAGGCCAACAGAGCAGCACCTCGGTGCGTCTCTACCGGCATGACGGCTGAAAAAATGTTTGACTACCAGCAAATAATGAAAAAATAAAACAGTCTAGAGAATTTAATAACGTAGATATTCCACGACATCTCAGCCATTCAGATTAAATTTAAGATAAAAGAGACTATTAAAATGCTTTTATTATCATGCACACATCACCTTTTCTGTTCATTCTACAAAATGGCAGCAAACTGAAATATTAAATCAATAACATGAAAGCTGATAGTGTCAGTTTAACATTTTTAATTAGACCTCCATTAGCATTATTGAATGTTTGTGATCATGAATAAACACAACAATTTCTCATCTTTTAATCACTTCTCTGATGCAAATGGCTTCATTTGAGAATTTAAATCTGCCTAATGAGCGCTGTCTCAGTCATTATCATTCTGATTTGCAGGCAGCTTCATCATTATGCTAAAACAAAAAGCAATAATGAGCACGATTATGAAGGACTGAGGGTCTTAACTGCAGATTTTCCTGCAAAGTCACTAGGCTGGGGGACCTTCTCAGACTCATTTCATCACAGTGAACTGCTCTTCTGCATTAACTAGAAAGTCTCAAGTCATGTCAAACAGACGTTTGCTTATTAAACTCTGAGACCCATACTTGCTCCCGCACACACACACAACCCCACCATGGACACTGCTGAGCATGAACAAAACACTTTATGATAGCACTGATGATAGTTCAGACACTGAAAAGGAAAGATTCAGTGGTGGAGACTTAGTGCCTGGTGGCAGAAATATATAAGAGGTTAATGGAAAGTAATAAATAAATATATTTCTGACTGCAGTGAGAAAACTAGAATAAATAACTGCAGGAACCAGCGATGACCTGCAGGGGGCGCGGTCTGTACACTGACAACACAGGTCCTCTTCAGGTACTGGTGTGGCTACTACAACAGGCGCTGGAACTAACTCTGCAAGCTACACCACACCAAAAGCTCACCCTTTGTTAGCATGGCCTCTGCTAATAACAATGTAAATCACAAGACATATGTCACAAGATCACCTCTACAAAACAGTGGACAGACAAATTGTGATACTCAATGTGCATCTTCTTCACTAAAGGAGACTAAATTTAACCCATTATTGTAAACCTCTTGTTTACCCACTTTAGAGATCTGTCTAGAGAAGATACTGTTGACTCCCTACACCAGGAGAAGAGACTGTCTAAATAAAGCTCAAGACATGAATGATTCACCACTCATGAGGATTGTCTGAATGGAAGAGCAGAGAAGTGGGGCAGACAGGAAATAAAGAGGTGGGGATCACCTGGGAGCTGGTGACAGTTAGTGTGGGTTGTCGACGCCGGTTTAGGGGGTTAGAGGAGGTTCATTAAGTTGGATGTGAAGAAGATGACTCATTCTTCATCCATACAAAAATACCTGCAGTGGTGTGAATATTGCATCCAGTATGAATCATCAACATTTCAACAGTGAAGCTGAAGTGTAGCTCTGAATAAAATAGCATTTGTTCATGTGTTAAGTAAGAGCCAGTAACAGACGTTTCAAGGTCACGTATCACCACCAGTGATACAGCGATATAGAGAGAAGCAGAAGACAAAATACTGGCACGCTACCAGCAGACGCTGCCAAAAAGCCTGTGTGTCCTCTCTGTGTGCGCGCGCCATTCCTCCATGTATATCTGTATTCCAAAACGATCTACTGATGACTAAGCACCGACACGAAATGGGTATTTAATACTTTACAACAGGAACTGTCTGGTCATTGGGTACAGAACAGCGTGGGAGAAGTATATTCCTCCGTAGAGAGGTGAGCTGAGGATTCACAATGAGAGGGGGAGGAAGCATGTGGAACACTGAGGACTGGGTGGTACAAACGGTTCCTGCTTCCTTCACTCCTGTTCATACTAAACTAAACATACTATCAAGCTGCTCTCCTTGTGAGTCTGCACTGAAGTAAAAAAGTTGAAAACTTTAAAGATAATTTTTTAGCAAAGCACAGAATCTACAGCATATGTTTCTCTTTAAATATTTAGAGTTTGTTCATTCTTCATGAATATGTGTGTTAGAATATGCACCTAATGCTAGAAGCATCTTGAATGATGCAACTGAAATAGTTGCAGACTGGCAGCTCGACTGCCAGTGGTTATTAGAACGGTGGTCTCTCGTTAAATAAAGTGAAGCCCAAGGAGTGTTGTGGTCATACTGTACATGGATTACTAATGTGTGAGGAAGACTGGCACTAATTAACATAGTGGGATGTCAGTTAACCTCAAAAATGTAACTTAGAAGTGTGTTTTTGTCTTTTTGAACACAGTGTAAAGATCTTTATAACCTACCGAGTTATTCTAAAATACCAAAAAAGAGATATAAAACTTATGTATCACAAGATTTTTTCCCTCAGGACAAAACCTACAAAACACCGGGTGTTTTAAACAGCAAATCCTCAAACTTTTGTCAATTGTATATACAGTAGAACACAAAATTTGTAAGATGACAGGTTCCTAATATAGGTCATTTATAGACAACTAATTTGGCAGTCCAGTGTGCTGGAGCTATACGGCAGTGTGAAAACCTACCTGGAGATGTAGGCCTCAGAGATCCTGGTGTCAGCGGGTGAGGTGATGTCTTTTCCCGAGCATTTGTCTTCTCCAGCGTGGCCGCTGCTGGCCTCGCTGTCAGCCTTTTGGCTCAGAGTGTCTGAGAAGTTGTCATCTCTGAAACACAGAGTGACATTGAGGCATCGAAGGAGCGAGAGGAAGTGACAGATGGGCCGATAGAGGGGAGGGAAAAAAGGATATATCAGCAAATCTCTTCATCTTTAATATTTGCAATGTTCTTTGATGACAGGATTTGATATCAGTTTCCTTTCACTCAGCATGTCTCCCTCTCTCCCCCCAGGTGCAGAGAGTCAGATGAGTCATATTCCTAGGCCTCTCAGTATTCTGGTGATGCACTGTGGTGGTGGCATGCACACGCACACAAACACACATGAGTTGTATGGGTGTGGGCTGTGTGACTCGATACTGGGTACAGCTGGTGGCAGTCAGGTGGCGGCAGCCAGAGCTACTGAGCTGCACTGCTGCCTCTCATGATGTGTATTAGCTGCTATAAAGCACAAAAAATTCAGACTCGCCAACAGTCAAGTCTTGAGAGGAGGCATCCTGTGCTGAAGTGCTCTCTCAAACATCTCTCTGCATGCTTTACTCTGGGCTCTTTTATGAAGGCCACACCTATGTGTGCTCTTACACTCCTCAGGATACTCTGTTAAAGTAAGGAACAGGACGTTACTATGCTCCAGGACAACCTGGACAGTTGTAAATCCCCATCCTTTCGTTAACTAAGAAGACCCCATCAGCAGTGCTCCTCTGAGTGAATTACTGACAGGACAGCAGCAGGGGAAAGAGGAAAAGAGGCAGGAAGAACTCTAAATGCTCATTTTGTGGACCAGCTGCTAAGTGATAGGGGTAATTCTGTTCCTGTCTTAATGAGACAGTGAATCCAGTCCATTAGGCATCAACAGTCGCCAGCACTGAGTGTATGAATTAGGGCCGAGAGCACAATAGAGTGACAGAAGGGCTGGTAAAGGACCCTGGCGATGGACAATGCTCCACAGCTGAGTGGGGATGGCAGCGGCAGACAAGACAAACCAGGCTGCATGACCCTACAGGCAAGTGAAATGTGTTGTTTAACCCACAGAGTTAAACAGGGTCAGGGAGAGCTGGAGGATCATAAACCACAGCTCTAGTACTATGAACGGAGCTGGTACTAGTTTAGTAGCCTTAGGAAAAAATCAAGTAAGGGAGTAGAAATAGATTTTGTCAGTACATCACTGACAGGTTTGTATATCTATATGCTAAACCTTTGAGGAATAGTCTAACTGTTAGAGTACTAGCCATTGCTCTGACTGGTTATTATTTATTTTGGATATAATCTCAGTGCACTGTGCTGCTCTTCTGCTTGCCTTTAAAACAAGAGAAAACACACTCCACATGCAATTTGAGAGACTGTTTATGATACATACAGTATATGTTACTTGTCTATATAGTTTTCCTTCTAATCTCAATATGAATTCAATATACCATCCTTCAGACAGCTGGAAGTTAAACATACAATGCACATGTGTGTGTCTGAGAACTCACATGTCTTGGACTACAATATACTGGTGTGGTACCAGACCATCGATGCCGTTGTGCCGTCCCTCCCACCAGTCTTGAGACGCCCGCTGATAAAGCAGCAGGGAGGCACCCTTCTTGAAGGACAATTCTCGGGAAGAGCGCCCAACGTAGTCAAACTTGGCGATGGCTTCGATGGGTTCGCCCTCTGTCAGTGGATCAGACAGGTCAGATATGTCAGGCTGTTATTCTATATGCAGACACTTTTAATGACAATACAAGTGTGACAGTCTTATAAAATCTGAATCTGAACATATTAACTTTAATACATGGAGGCCCTGATGCAGGACAGTCTAACACTGGGATGTTTGTACACGAGGGTGCACGTTTAAGGGAAACAGACTGCTGTAACTCAGTTTACTGTAAGTTGTAGTCAGTAGGAACCCAGCTCTACAACACCAGGTCAGGATCACAACACACCCTGAAGAGCTTTAGCAGGGTATTTATAGATGCTGGTGAGAGAGATGTATATGATTCAGGAACATGTCAGTCACTGTAAGGATCACTGCATTCACTTGATAACAACCTATTAAGTATACAAATGGATCCCTGGATCAGTGATTAGGAAAATGAATATGGGAAAGACCAGGAATAACTGAGGGACAATGCTGACCCGTGGGAAAAGGAGTATTACTGTTTTGCTTTATTTCATTTTATTTGCATTAATTGCTCCCTCCAAGTTTAAAATCAGTCTTACATTGATCTCTGTCCTGTGGTTTCAACAACAGCTACAGTCGACTCTCCTGTTCAAGAGGTACACGTCTGCAAGCCAATGTGCATGCACTACAGCAACACAGGTCTAAAAATAGCATCTTTATTCCTCCTACCTCTGCCCTCCTCCTCTCTCACTTTAAGTCAGACAGGGAGTCCCTGGACAGACATAGTCTCACCTTAACACAGGCTCTCTCTATATACTGGTATGGAAGAGAACAGAGCCTGTATTTGTTAGGAAAAGCCATAATGATATATCATTCACAGGAGCTTGAAAGTAATTCCCAGGTGAGCAGAGAACCCACGTGAAGGAGGAAATATGGCTGTGATGCAGAGCAGAGGTTTCTTCTTCAGCCTCATTCAACATCTGTTTTTATTCTGGTTTTCTCCACGGTTTAACTTTCCACCTTCCTTGCTTCACTGGGTTGTCAGGGCAGACAGGGTGGATGTGACGTGGCTCCAATGAAATGTGACAAGCAGGAATTTACTGTCTGAATTAATTGGGGCTGCACTGCAGCAGTCAGACTCTTAATAAAGTTGACGGCACCCTTATCGACGCATCGCATTTCTCTCCCTCTCTTTTTCTTACTTCAACCTATCCATCCATTCTCGTCTCATCTACTTGTTTGTCCATCTCTGCCAAAGGCGCGCCCACGCCCACGCACACACACACACACACACACACACACACACACACACACACACACACTGCAGTGATGCAGCCACAGCTGAAAGCAGAAGGCTATGAACTCAAATCTCAGTCTGGTGAAGGATCGCCTCTGTCGTGCTGTACAATTATAACCGAGATCTGCTTCTGACACAACCACCCAAGGTTAAACACACACACACACACACCCTCTCATGCTGAGAGTGCAGTTAAAGAAATGTTGAACTGTGAGAGCTAGAGGCCTGTAATATTTGAGATACGAACTGTCAGATGTCTTGCACAAGCCAGTGAAGCAGAGCCAGTGTGGTTCTCTGAAGAAAAATATTAATCTTGAGACTGATTTCTGGACTTGAAAAGATTAAACGTGGTTAAACGTGGCTCTTTAAGGGGAAAAACGATGTATATTAAGATGCACTTTCCTTTAACACATGCAATCGAATATATACCACAGTATGCCTGCTGGGACCTGGCGTGACAACAAGGGAAGCCTGTTGTGCTCCTCCAAGTGATATATAATCATTGTGCCAGTTAGTTCTCCTCTGACCTTGCATTGAGTTTACCAGCAGATAGGACATCAATGTATTGATGGTGAAGGAGACAGCTAATCTCCCTGCAAGACAACCATGTGGCTGCCATGTGTCAGCCCAGAGCAATATTAAAGCGATAACGTACGGCTTTATATAGCCTCAGTTTATTCCTCTCAGGTATTAACGTTATCATTGCTTTAATCAGGTGTGAAGAACCGGAGAGGAGGACAGTGGTGTGGATGACTGATTTGAAAGATACACACTAGGTGAGGTATGTCTGATATTTAATAAAGCCTAGACTCGTTTAGTGCCTCTCGTAGTATAATTAGATTCAGAGCTAAGCATCTGATTTTCTGACTGATATAAATACCCGATGACAGGTTCTGAAAACCACTTAACAGCACTTACTCCTGTTCTAAATGTTTTCCAGAATCCAAGTGATTTTTCTAACCATCTGGTTCAATAAAATTGTTTGCTGCAAAAAAAAAAAAAAAAAAAAAAAAGATTTAAAGACTATGTTTCACAAAATGCAACTGTATTTCCTAATTCAGGAAGTCAAAGAAATGACATATGTGCTTTTTTAATATTAACATGTTGTTTTGTATAAAAACATGAAACATTAACATCAATATTTCACAATATACTGTAACTGACAACCTTTTGAATTTTGATTTACCTTCATGGTGCAAATTGGATAATACCTGTAAAATATTTCATATTTTGGATTTTGTTTTTCCATCCAGAGGGTTAGAATAGGTCTTGAGGATTCTTAGGATTGTGCACATGCTGTTAATTTGTGTATTTCCAAAGAGTGCCAGGCTTTTTTTTTTATATATTTATAGTTTTGGTTGGCTATGTGATTCAAATGTAATGATCACACATAATGCACAAGCTGAGGCTATACTTCATAAAACATCTAACATGGTACCATTTATATTTTAATAATGAGGCATCCACACATTTGCTCCCCTCTTCATTTTTTCCATTAACACCTGGTTACAGCAACAATCACATAGGTTGTGTGCTCTGTGTAAATCAGGCTGGTCCACAGCATCTGTCTGAACTAATGAGCTTTAACACACTCCAGGGGGGCTGAGCTGTCGAGATGAGCTACTTAGGCCAACACATCGAATGACTTTTACTCCTCCTTTTTCTCCCTCCTGCTTATTTACTTTGAGGGCAAAGAGGGCAAACACTTTTTGAATCTTGAGAAGAGGAGAGAAATGCATGTCCTTATTTCAGGTTTCAGAATCAGGTGCTGCTAATTAAACAGGAAGAGAGGTTTGCTTTTGTGTCCAAAATTGAAATGAGGTCATCTATCCATCCATCACCTGTACCCTCCTGTAGATGGTCAGAGGGGTACTGGACCCAGTTCCAGCTGTCACTGGGAGAGAGGTGGGGTACACCTTCAACAGGGCTGACACACAGAGATTGACAACCACACCTATCAGTGTAGTCTTGAACCTGCATGTCTTCGGACTGAGGGAGGAAGCTGGAGTACCCAGAGAAAACCCACACAGGCATGGGGAGAACATGCAAACTCCACACTGAAAGGCCTGAATCCCAAACCTTCTTGCTGTGAGGTGACAGTGCTAACCAGTGCAACTGTCGTGTTGCTCCTAAATGATGTAATGGGAATTTAAAAATAACTGATGACAATAAATTGACCACAGTTCAAGACTCCACAGAGAGGGACTCAGTCAGAGAGGACATCCTCCAGTCTGCTCAGAGAGGCTTCTGGAACAAAACCATGGCACTGTTGCAAGGGATTACTGGGAAACTTCCACTGATTTACTCCAGAGGTGATAACTGCCATCTGTGCTTTACAGCGGGAATCCTCAAATGCAATTTTCCTGCCTAATCACGTCCTCCTTACATTTCAGAGGACATCCAGATGATGACTTAGCAGTCGATGTACCGGGCGATGGGGGCTAAAATTCATCTCTGGCCATAAAAAAAGAGACTGGCTTGGATGAAAATGAAGACTTGGCTCAGCTGTAGGTTGACTTTCTTTTTTGCTCAGATTGCCTACATCTGGTCAGCTCTCTGTCAGGTATATGTATCCCTTTTTAATGAGCTGAACTTTTTACTGAAAGTTAAACACCAGTGTTTGACCCTGTCTGATATTTTGGTTTCAACTAACTCAGTCATTATTTGACTTGGACCGGACCAACTCGTATCCATTTCACTCAAACAAAGGAACACGTGTATGATTACACAAGTTGAATGTATCCCACCAAGTCGATCATTTCCTCCGGTGTCTACATGAGCCTTGTGTTTATTATTTCTTTGTAATTCTCTTGGACATTCTGTTAATTGTAGAGAAAACACAGACCCTATCATTTTTGAAATGCCACACATCTCTTGAGATACTCCAATTGATTTGCTATTCTTTTACTAATTACTACAACACAGATTTTTCACAAAGTTATGAAAAAAATCAAGGGAATTGAATATTTTAGGTAACAGAAAATTTAATTTCTCTCCCAAGGTGTCCAGTGGGTGCAGGCCACTGTAGGAGTTGTAAAAGGTGGATGTAGAAATATCCTAAGGCCTCAAGGGAGAAGCAGAACCATTAGAATATGAATGGATGTCCAGAACTATGAGCCCAGGTCCCTGGCCCCTCAAGGCTACTGCATTTAGCAGGCTGAAAGGCAGGGTTAGCTGCAGAGATCCAGCATTAACCCTCACAACACCATGGACACAAGAGAAAGCTTAAAAATGGACACAGCATATGGATGGGAGAGAATCACATTTTACTTTACATGTGTGTTTATTTAAAACATGTGGAAGACAAGTTTTGACACTTAATTTAAAGCTATTTGTATCATCCTTATGCTGTACAAGTTTGTACAGTCACTCACCGTCCTCGCTGGTGTGTGTCTCCGTCCCTCCTTCAACTCCATCAACCTCCTCCAGCGCTCCATGCTCACTGTAGGGGCTTTCACTGTGGAGGCAACATGGAAACCATGAGGGTGATGGAAACAACAGGATCGAAGGGTCAGGTGTTAGGGGACAGTTTCAAAACAGACTAAAGCATTAGTTTTTCCTTGTTTTGGAGCTATTTTCTAGCCATCAAGATCTTTCATTTTCAAAACATTCTGGTCACTGTATCTCCCGACTCAGTTCAGCAAGATAAAATTTTTATTTAGACCTCAACAACCAAATGCCATTCAGAGGAAGATGGTCTTTAATATAACTTAGAGGAAGTTCAAGCCGTGATCATTATCAGTATTCTGTGAGAGGCTAAGATCCTCTGTCTGTGATTGGTCCTTTTACATGGTCTTCTTCTGGCATCATGCTGAGAGCTGGCAATAACACACACACACACACACACACACACACACACACCAACAGACTCTTCTACAGATTATTGCTGCCAGGGACTGAGTGTCTTCTCCTATGCTAACATGTCACTAGCTGCCTCCTCTTCTACAAGAAATGCAGGCAGCCAAGACAAACAAATCTTCCCAGGGCTTCATGAGGCTCGCCAGAGGGACACAGTCATGCTGAGGAGGGTGATTAGCTCTAGCCAGGGATAAATTCCTGTCAGCCTGTGGTGATGTTGAGGCATAGAAAAGGAGAAACAGAAGCAGATAGAGAGGAAGAAACAGTCCAGCTTACAGATGTGGATTTGACAAAGGGCCTCAGATTTGATCTATTTGACTCCAGCATGTGCTGTATGTAGTTCACCTAATCATCCTGTCACTGGCATGACCTCCTTGATTTTCTTCCTGCCATGATGGCGATAATTAAAGTGATCATTTCAGCCTGTCTCTCTGTGAAAGCAGTCCACCATGTCAAGTCACAGAACATGCTCTACCTTGTCATGTTCCTAAAGCACAGAAAAATAACTGGTGAGTTAGATGAATTCCACTGACATTCTACTGACACAGCTGCACTGCTGACAGTGCACGCACACCTGCATGTTGAGTGGGTCCCTGATGGAGGAGGTTCAGCTGCGTGTTGCTGTTGCATTCACAGTAAAAACAAAAAAACAACTGGATTTGACCCTTGTTCCTCACCAGTAGTCGCCTCCAGCCATGCACTTCTCATAAATTGGTCCATCCAGTTCTTTGGCATCTGGAAAGATGGTCTCATGGTGGATGATGATGGTCTTGATGATCTCGTTGACATGGGCTTGGCATGAGACCTGGTCCTGGCTGTCTGGTGTGGGCATTAGTGTGGGGCCAAAGCATATGGCCAGGTTGTATGGGTCCATCATGTTCTCATCACTGTACTGGGAGAGACTGGAGAGAGAGGGGAAGAATAAAAAGATGAGGAAATATAGACAGGAAAGAGTGATTCAGTATGTTGAAGCAAACCTTATAAATTCAACAAGAGGGTGGATTTACTGGTCAGTGTCTACAAACTTACTGGTTGAGGAAGGCAAAGAGGTAGCGCATGACGATGAGGACTGATCTGGGAATGGTCATGAGGATCTTACGGATGTACAGTGCTCTGTCATACAGGTTGTCTATTCCTAAAAAAGAACACAAGAAAACACTGTTAAATTAATTAAGTTTATTTAGTTTCAGTTCAGGGGCGGGACTAACAACCAGAGTCCGCTGTTATCCACTTACCTTGCAAAGCCATGTATGAAAAACAATCATCTACCTGACAGTGTCCACATACTGACAATCATCACACCATGACTCAGGATGTAAATACAAAAGCATATTGAAGCTGAGCCAATTACTCGACCTCAGCTTGAGTTCCTCTGCTGATACCAGAGGAAGAGTAGAGGGAAGTCGGCACTCTCCGTTAGAACCTGATGCCAAGGATTTTTTCCTGTTTTGTATCCGTTTTGTCAATACCTCTATTCCTTTTCAATCTTTCACTTCTTCTTCCGGCCTTTCAAAAACAAGACTTACTCTTTTGTGAAAAGTTTCCTCACAGGATCATTAATTATCTACAGAGACAAACCATTTCAAATCTTTCCCATACTGCAGTTTATGAAAATGCTGGCGGATGCCAAGCTCTCTGATTTTCAGTACTCTCTTGCTTGTGGCACTCGACACAGCCTATTTTATCTGGTTGAGCTTGGGCTGTGTTGGATGCTAAAAATAGCACCGTCACCCTCCAGCCACTCTGTGCCATCTGGGATTTGAGGTTCTTTTCATGAATACCTTAGCAAGATTCTGTAAGACTCCTGAGCCATAGTAGGTGAAAAGCTACTATTTAAAGATCTACTCAGGTGCACACTTGTACGTCACCTAAAAACATGTGTAAGCACACCCATGCAAAACATCCCTACTGCAAATTCCATAATGAAAGCTACCAGGAGCTGCAGTATGCTGCGCCGGTGAAGAAGAAAAGTCAACTGAGAGCAGTTAACAGCAGAAGGACCTCATAGCTGGTGTGAGCTGCTCCATATGGAATAAGCAGAGGGTTCTTAATATGGAGCCTGCTGGGCGTTCAGCCCACACTCTAATCACTGGCATGTTGAGCTGGGGAATGTAAACAGGGAATTCCCATCTGTCATCTCACAGAAATGTGTAAATGTGCACCCAGGAAACACATGCAGACACACTTCACACAATGAGGAGTACACAAAATCCTGCATGAGCATAAAAACACACATGTAAATGGAGCATATAACACACAAAGCTGCACAAGGCACTGCAGTAAATGTTGCGTCCATGTGACTCAGTTCATGTTGAACTGTTCTTTAACAGTTCAACATGCTAACAGAGCTAAAACATGCCCCATCCCCCATGTCAAGACTTAGAAGATCAGAAAAACCCCACAAAGAACTGGCTCATACTGAAGTGACAATGAGACTATTCTTATGAGGACTTCACTGTCGATTCGGCTCTGAACACAGATGCTGGTCAGTTCTGTGGACATTTAACACTCCACCACTGTGGCCAGCTTTGTTGCCACTGACAGAAAATATTGCTCTCAGTACTCAAAACTAAATAACACAGTCAGAGCCACTCTGCTGACAAAATTAAACTTCATCTTCTAAGGCCTGAATCTGACAAGAAACGCAACCTATGAACGATCTTAACTGTCGACCCTGTTCCAGATACTATGGATACGCCACATTCAGAAAATGAGACCCAGTAAAAACAGGCAGATCATTTAAAAGAGACTTGCAACAGTGTTTCAACCACAGATGAAAGAATATCCAGGAAAAGCACTGGCATACATTCACCTACACAGTCAGCCATTTAAAAATATACTGTTCTCCATCACCATTGTATTTCTGACTATGCCATACTCCTATAATTGCAGCTTGTAGAAGTGGATTGTGGGTGCTGTTTGACTTTTATAAACCTTTTCCAAACATTCCAACTTTGAGACACAGTCATAGTGAATTACCAGCGTGAGTTCCAGGACAAATGATCACATTTTGATGTCTTACTTGTATAAGGATGGAGAATAGAGCAATTTGTACAGTATGATGCATTTAATTTAAATGGATTATCATCTGACAAAGTTTGGGAAGATGTATTTTCCCGAGCGCTGTAAGACTTAAGTGACAACACACCCAGTAAAAAGCTTTGAGGATCCACATTCCTTCTGAGTGAGAGGAACTTGAATGACAATAAATAAATGAATGAATGATTTAAACAAAGGATTTTAAATGACACCATAGGCCACCACTAAAATGTGTGTGTTCTTACTGATGCAGGAGAGCAGATCACTGAACCTCTCCTTAGGGAAAAGAGGGTTCTCCAGACCCCGGAAGTAAAGTTTCAGAACACCAGCCACTGAGTTGATATCATGGTTGTTCTCGTCGTCCGTCAGAGGATCATTTCCTATAACATGGACAAGTCAGTAGGTTTATCATGGTAAAAAACATGTTACGTGAAATACATCTAATTAACAAGAACCCAAAATGCTTACCGTCTAAATAAGGTCTGACACAAAGTGTCACAACTAATTTATGTGTAGCTATTGATTTTTGATTGATTGATGGATTGATTTTATTCTTTCAAGCATGTAAAGACAGTTGATATGTCAACACACATAATTTTACACATATCCAACAAATGCTAATCCAATATCAATGTGCTTATACCTAGTACATGCTTGAATGGAGTAGGAAGAAGTCAGACTTATCCAGTCCTACCCCATGACATCATCTTACCATCATTGGTTTACAAGCAGTATCTCTACATAGATAATTATCTTCTACACCACACAAGTAATATACTAAAGAATTATTACAGAGTATTAACATTCATACATAATTACATTCTTAAATACTTATCTTCTACACCACACAAGTAATATATTAAAGAATTATTACAGAGTATTAACATTCATACATAATTACATTCTTAAATACTTATCTTCTACACCACATTGTATCCCCCTTCCCTTTCATTAAATAGTTTTTGAATTCCACCAGGTAATAAATTGTTCCTGGCTTTATACATAAACACAGCAGTCTTATATCCCACTAAATCAAAAAATTTTAACAATTTAGACTGTATGAAAGCTACATTGGTGTGATCCCTATATCCCATCTTATGCACAATTCTTATCGCTCTTTTTTGTAATATATACAATGGTTGAAGTGAGCTTTTGTATGTATTTCCCCAGTTTTCAACGCCATACTCTAAGTATGGTAAAATCAATGAAAATTACAAAATACTATTATAAATAGACAACATTCTGTACCTCTCTCAAATGAGTTCTTGATGTCATTGACCTCCAGCTGGGATCCAGACACACGGAATATTCCTTGATGTTGGAGGCCTGCCCAGACAAACACAAAGCAAGAGGGTAAGGGAGAAAGAAAAGGCAGAAGGCAAAAGAAGAACACAAAAAAGAAACTCTCTCATTCAATAAAAAAAAAAGCTTTTTTACATGGACCCCAAATGCACACCTCACACACTCCATTAAGACCCCTCACTTCTGTAATGAGTTAGGAAGACAGCAATCAAGCATGTCTTCCAGCTGGGATTAGGACCTAATATGAGGAGAGGTCAAGGGTCAGGAGGAAGTATAATTAGTCTGCCTTTTGCCTCCTGATAGCTTTCTCTTTGAACATAAACAGACAGCTCATTACTGTCACATTTTCAGTGCTTTACATTCTTTCCGAGTGTCTTTTCAGTCTGGTTTCAAAACAAAACTGTAAGTCTATCTAAAATTGTACAAGTGTCACTTTTCACTAGACCCAGAAATAAAGCAGTTGGTAAATTATCACAGAAAACAGAAATACAGTCCTAAATTTAATTCACTTAAGTGACAAAACGTCTGCACACAATAACAACCAACTCACCATACAAATTTATGTAGCGAATACAGCTTTCGACCACACGGGGGATAGCTTGTCCAGAATCCTTTGAGGGCAGAGAAAATAAAAACACCCAAGTGTGAGATGATGTGTGACCTGTCCTTTTTGTTACATGCACAAAAACCAGAGCCTGACCCATACCGGGTTTCCAAGAATGTTGTACATTCAATATCAGTAACTGAGAAGAATCATTTGATACGCTGATATTTGTTTCTGCACAAAATAATTCTGTGATATTTCTGAGTAACCTTTACCAAACATAATAATACATGTCAACAGGAAATGCAAATTAAATTAAAATAAATTTCAATTAGCTATAAACACACAAAAACATGACATAAAACTACTGTATATGAAATGTGAATCGAAGAAAACGTCAAATATGCATACAAATGTATTACTACAGCTTACTGCTCAGCATTTTTTTATATCTGCAAACATACGCAATGCCAGTATATCTGTGATGCGTTCTGATAATATATGGCTGCCAATGTATCAGTCGGGCTCTGACAGCAACATGACATTACAAATGCATAAACATGCACACCCAGTATAAGTGAAGTTTATAGGATAGACAGTGTGGACTACTTTGTTGAGCACTGACTAAAACAGGCTGAACTGACTTCAGCAGCTTCTGATTGTTCACACCCAGTCTCCCACAGGAATCATTGACTAGCTACCTCAACAAGCATGTACTAACATATTGTCCACCACTTTTTAACTGGTCTCCAGTGTTGCTAAATATACTTTGCCATGTTATGCTAGCAGTTGAGTGCACTATTAAAGAGCCACATACTCGATTTGGTGCTCGGCGCAGAAGTAGTGTGAGAGGGAGCAACACCAACTCCTTCAGAGAAAACACATTCTTCTTAGACATTGACTACACTTATTCTGCTTCGATGCCAAATGCTCCTGTGGCTCGGTGCTGGAGAGGGACTCAACACATGCTTACAGTGGATATGATTACAGCCATCAGGGGTTTATGAGCGGGTCCTAACACTGGACTGGCTGTAAAGGTCGATGCACTGGTCTGGTGCAGCAGAGTTATGTAAAGCCATCTCTCTGGATATGTGAGACTGGGGTTGACTGCTTTATAAATAAACTCACAACCAGTAATAAAGTTGCAAGTGGTTTGTGCTGGTAATTTCCAAACACCATTCACACTAAATATACAATTGCCCACAACATTATTAAGAAACCTTGGGTGACCACACTTTTTCAGTTCAGCCTGTCTGAGTCTACTCAGAAGTTAGCTGATGATCATAAGTTACAGACAAACAATACATGAAGTGAAAATGGTGCTAAGGCAGGACAGATAATGAAAATGAGTGCAGGCAAGCAGCATGGGGCCCCTCAAGATGCTTCAGGGTGTCTACCTGATGTCGAGCATGTGAGTTCCGTCGTCCGCGGCTACAGAGAAATGTTGCAAGAGCCAGAGATGGACATAAAGAAAAGGAGAGAGAGAGATAGAGGGAGGGAGAGAGAGAGAAGCAAGACCCAGATTAAACCATAGCAGCTGCCCACCAAAGCCTTTACTCAGAGTGCAGCCTCCTCTACTCTGTGCTGGCATCAAACCCAAAAGAAACAGCGGGAACTGGACAGGACCGGGCAGGACTGGACACGGCTACCAGTGAGTGGCAGTGAAGAGGCAAGAGGAAGGAGGCAGCGCGCCTTATCAGTCTGGCATCTGCTCCCTGACTGCCATTTATCCTGCTGCTTTCACTGGCTTCTGCTCTCACTCTGGAGGAAGAGGAGAAACTATCTCTGCCAGAGGAGCTCAGTGATGCCAGGTCAGCAGTGAGTCCGAGGAGCTGACGGAGACAAATATTTATCCCTCCAATTCCCATTCCTCTTCTCCTGCAGCCCTCCAAGTCTATCAGTACCACTCCTGTATTTCAGACGCAGGCTGCCAGAGCTTACTGATGCATGAGGAAGGTTTCCAGAATCCATCTTTGCAAAGAACATGTTGCTGTTATTTGGTAAGAGATAAATAAAAGCTAAGATACTTTAGGGGAACCCACCAAAATGGCCCAAAAGCCAGAATGAGACAGAAAAAAGGGTAGGAGAAGTAGGAATGTCAAGCGGCAGACTGGTAATCAGTACCTTAATAAATGACTCCAAATTGCCATTAAATAACCTAACATTAAAAACGGAGCGAGGTCTAGGCCGCCGGGTGCCAGTGTGGGTTTTGAGTGGCCCATTGGGATGTCTAGAATACAAAGAATGCATTAAAACAAATCAACAAAGCAGTTTTCCTTATAGAGTACTTTACCTCTGTGAGCCTAGTCGCCAAAAACCTTTACACCCTTCAAAAACTTGAACTGAAGTTGAAGCTGCCTAATCTTGAAAACCCTCCACCTCCAGATGATGGACAGGTGACTGTGGGTATTTTTAGCCACTGCTGAACATCATCAATGTTTGGAGTTCTGTGTAGAATGTATCAGATTTGGCTTTTTCTCTGCTTTTTCGTGTTGTTCTGATGCAAACAAAAGAAATAAATTATTTTCTGGGAGAAGTGGTGCATTATCTGACAGAAATGCAGGGGTGTCAATATTTTTGGCCATGGCTGTATATGAAGGAGATGTATTGCTCAGCCAGCACACAACATACGGGCACAGAGACAAGTCTGCTGTTTTCAGCAGACTTAAAAATATATTTCGGTTTGACAAACAGTAACTTTAACCAAGAGAAACACAGTTACTGACCCTCCCCAGATGAGAGACACACACCCACCCACTCTTGTATAGTGTCTCTAGCTCAGCTACAACGCAGATATCCATAGAGTGACTCTATCAAAGGGACATAAATATGTTTGGAGTGACTGTCAAAGCTCTCCAGTGCTGGGAGAGCAGAATCCAGATGTGTAGTTATGAATTCAACTGACCCATCTGTTCTATCTCTACCTCTTTTATTGTACTTTAAACTTGGCTCTAAACATTTAAATAGATTTTTTTCCTCTCCTCTCTTGCCCTCTGATTAGTTTTTTAGGTATTCTTCATTTGACCACCTTATCTTTAAAGCCCTGACAAACAGCTTTAGTGGGACTAGAAAGTACAGTAACCCAACACACACAACAGGTTTGTTTTAAAGCCATGGAGGCCTGTACATCTGCTCAGTGCCCTCCAAGGGCTTTGTTTTCTGAATCTAATTACAGGCACTTCTGCTTACATGGTCACAGAGGACTTCACCTAAAAACTTCCTGAGGAAACGTGTCCCTGCCTTGATGAGCTGCAACATGTCACAAAAGTGCTGCTAAAAGAAAAGTGGACTGGATGTGCATCTTGAACATCCACAAGTCCTGAAGAGTGTGTGGGTGTGTGTCCGTGTGTGTGCTTTACCTTGTGGTCATGTAGTCAGCTCTGTGGCCTGTGGGTGAGGAAAGAAAAGAGAAGAGAAGAGATGTGAGGGGAAGTTAGATGTGTGGACATGCCATGACCTGTCTTCTGAGGTCCCTGCAGTGCATATGCCTGCCATCTGTCCGCAACCGCTGGCCTCTTGAGCAGCGCAAACAAACCCAATACACACACGCATGCACGCACACACCAGCTCACAGAGACTTACAGGCAACACTTTAGCTTAATTACATCTGCAGTACAAACAAACATCTCCCAGACACCCAGCTGGATGTTTACAACTGATGTAGGCACACAGGCACTCTATCATAAGAATACAGAGAGCTGCAAGTTTGGACAAGCAAAGTTAAGACTGGGCACAAAACAGCTTCCAAATGATTTTGGAAAACAGGAGTAGTTTCTTTGTGTGGCCATCTGTTCCCATGAGCAGGATATGACCTGTCTGTGTGTCTGAGTGAGTCACACTCTACTTCAGCTCATTCACAACAATATGATTAAGGAGCATTAGGGAGACGGAAGAGTTTTCTCTTCCTCATTAGGACGAAGCTCCATTACTTATTAAGTAGGGAGCTTGACGGAGACCACCAGGGCTGATGGTTCAAATAATGACTGACAGATACCCTCTGGATTGACTGTAGATTTGTTGAGACCTTGAGGAAATCCCACCAATGTAGAACAAGGAGAGACCATCGTTACGACCGCCACAGCGCTCCATTAAGTCAAAACCAAATCAATCACTAAGATGCATAACAAATTCACAATCTCCCTTCAGCTCTGACTTGCTTCACTAAAACCCTGACTACCATCTAGGAGCTTTAACTGGTGGGAAAAAAACAGGCAAAATATTTGCCACAGAAAAGGCTGAAACTGCTCAGGTAAGACTGCAGAAAATAAAAAGATTAACTTTAATAACCAATGTTTTTTTATGTTGCCTTTTTGATTACAACTAATACATTCTCATTTGAGCTGGAGGAAGGCTGGTGGAGGTGAATTTTACATTCAGGTATGAATCAAGTGCAAAAACATGGTGTGAAATTGAAAACAAGAGGAGGGCAAGTCAGAGAACCAAGATTGTACCTTCACCGAGCGTCCTCTTCAGCAAGTCGTGTTTGGCCTGCAGTTTAGAGATGAGATTACTGCCCTCCAGAAACTCCCGGAATTTCTGAGGAGAATTGAGAGTAAATACACATCAGACCCAAGCACCTGACAGTGGTCAAGCAGCCATGGGTAAAGGACACGCTGCGAGTCTTTATAAAACTTTTATCAGAGCACGTCCA
Organism: Monopterus albus; assembly: GCF_001952655.1. NCBI lineage: Eukaryota > Metazoa > Chordata > Actinopteri > Synbranchiformes > Synbranchidae > Monopterus > Monopterus albus. The sequence goes on from NW_018127939.1 coordinate 2,155,169, forward strand.
TTGTCAGAGTGGAACAGGGCAGCAGTAAGGCTGACATTAAAGTCCAGAAAAAAGCTTGGGTTCATAGTCTCTGGTTTACTTTAGAGATTTTTGAAGCATGTATTAAACAGGGTGTATAATCCGAAGAAATCTGGTGTGTTCACTTCTTTCAAAAAGACTAAGTGCAGAAAGCAAATAAGGCCTCAAAGATTTATTTCTATTTTTGTACAGGAATAAAAGACATCTCTGAAGTTTCTTCTCTTGTATTTGCTCACTCGTACCAGCACGGTATCCTCTCATCACTCACCATGAAGTAGAACTGCTCTGTCTCCTGCTGGTTGGCCCTCCTCTTAGCAATGCTGGGTTTGCTGAGGTACGTCTCTGACACAGTGGACTTGACTGACTCTGTGGAACGGCTGTGATGGAAACACTCTGACACGTCATAGTCTTCAATGGTGACCATATCCTGGATGGTGGTCAGGGTGGCCTCTGATGTTTTTTTGATCTGGGGACACAAGAAAATGAGAAAGATGAGGAAGAGTTATTTGTCAGAGCAAAGAGCTGCCTGTTTAAAAGCTACATGTCAATCAGGATGTGAGTATCACAGCACACTCAGGGGTATGTATAGTCACACTCCCTAAAGACCTCCCTCTCTGATGACACAGAAGAATTGAAGTGTTATCTGACAAGAAGCACCTGCCCAAAAAGTCACCAGTTCCAGAACATGACTCCAAGCAAAAGCAATCATTTTCCATGCACTCAGAGGATCATAGGTGAACGGTGTCAGGTGGAGATGGCACTTTTAAGATCTGGCTTCTTTTCCTGTCAACAGGAGCTTTAACTGTCAGGGCTTCGCCAAGCATGCCCCACTACTTACTGACACAGGTATTTAGCAAGTGCATGAGAGAGGGTGCGACAATCAAATGAGAGGGCAAATGAATAAACAGCTACATAAAAGACAGACAGACCATAGGCTGATAAAAACCAATTATCTAAGCCATAAATAAGGAACTTGTAGTACACAAATGTGACAGTACATTGGAGTATCACATCTTATGTTAACCGATAAAGAATAATAGTACCGTGAGTAAAAGATTGCTATGTTAAGGAAAAAAAAGTCATATTCTGTAATAAAAACTGTAATAAAAGTGAGTCTACAGACATGATAGCGACTCTGTGGAGTTGTAACTGTGACACATACCGGTGCTTTAAACTAAATGTATCTCATGGATCATGAAGGTCTCGATCAAATATCATAGCACTCTATTAAATAATTGTGGTGTCATTCAAAACCACAAATGTGAATCTCATGGTGGCAGCAGAGGAAAAGTCATGAATGTTTATACAACATTTCAGGGCAATACATTCAATAGTTGTTCAGATACTGTATTTCAGCATGGATCAAAGTGGCCCGGCCACTCCGACCTCTCTCTCTGGCCTGCTCAGCTCACCGGTGGGCCCCTGCATCAACAACTCCTCACGGTTCTTCTCCTGCCCGTCCACCTGACCCTGCCGCCTGCCAACTCCGAACTCCCTCTGAACCACAAGCCATTGCTCACACTGGGGACACTCCTCCCTAACCACATGAAGTCCCAAAATACCAGTTGTTCCCAGAGTCTGATTCATTCACATCTTTGTTAAGACTAATAAATTACCAGCTGTCCTGATTCTGAGTCTTGCCTTCTGAGTCCACCTTTGTTTCAATTTAGCCTGAAGATCCACAGTCCTAACACTGTGGCCATTCTGCTTGATGTTTAGTCATTCAGTAAACACTTTGCTTACTAATATAAATACGGACACTTGCAGAACAAGGACAAATGGGAAGACGGACAGAAAGAAATGCATAAAGGAGACAAAAAGACAAGGAGGAAGCAACTAGAGACTGTCGAGAGTAAGAATGAATCGCTGATGAGGGATAGTGGCCCAGCTGATGTAGAACGACCAGCTATCAGAAAAAAAGACACCCAGGGGGAGACCAACACTGTGGCCACTGCAGTTTGATCGTGGGTGCTTTGAAAAGGTGGCTCAGTTCAGCGAGCCCGAGTGAAACACAGCTGGAATTCCTCTGAATTATTTTTAATGGCCAGGAAGACCCCCACTCAATGGTAGCGACTCCATCTCTGTTATTAAGTGAGTCTGACCTCCATGCTAATGAAAGAACAAGGTGGATTCCTAGTGTAACTTTTACACACACACACACACACACACACACAAAGAAAACAGTAAATTATAGCCCTTCTATAATCTACCTGATGCAGGACTCCTTCAAAATAAAAACAAAGTGGACTTTATCTCTTTCATGTGTTACTATGATGGATTACAGTGCTGACACATATGCGAAGGTGCACAATGAGGATGGAACGTGTCTAATAACAACAGGGGGATTCTAAGATCATAAAATTCACAAAAGCATCCTCCTGTCTTGTGACAACAGTTGGTGACTGACATTTAGTGATCAAAGGAGTGTTTTTCTGTACTATAATGTAAAATAACTTGATGACTTTAATAAACAGGGAAAAGGTCCTGAAATCTACACTTATGCCATTATGAAAATGTATCCATGGCAGGTCCCTAAAATAAGTAACGTACTCCAACATGAAGTCCTTAGTTACATGCTCTGAGTGTGTGTGGGCTCGCCCTCCCTGTGTTCCATGTAGCTTCGTCCCGCATGGCCCCCGTGGAGATGAGAGGGCCAGCTGTCATCATAAAGACAGGATCCATGCATGCCAGAGAATTGCTTGCAGTGAAAAGCTGCTATCCATTATTCAGCAGACCAATAGTTACCAGTGTTCGCTGCTGGGTTAAATTACAACAGCGCTCTTAGAGAGACTCAGTGGATATGTCCATCCATCCCTGCAGCTGCACAGCTGACTTGGAGACAGTCCTTGGTATTCAGATAGGTTTGTTTCCTTTTAATAAAGAACCAAGCACAAGTGTCAGTCTGGCTTACTTGAAGCCACCACTGTCTAGGCAGAAAATAATTTCTGTCAAAGTCCAAAATAATTTCACTTGCGGCAGTCTAAAGTCCTTGTTGTTCTGCAGGAGAGCAGCACATCACCGCTACCAGTTATTTCAGCATCTATCAACACATCTCAGAGGGCAGACTGCTACCCCTAACTCCCAGCACGACCTTGCAGTAAGCTATGAGCACACACACAAAAACAACTTTGATGTGCCTCCCTCAGATTTATCAGAGGAAAAAAAAACAAACTCTCTGTGAAGGAGATGGTATTAAATTGTGTAATGTCTAGAGAACAATTTTTAGGAGCGCTTGCATGTCTGGCGAGAAGACGAAAGAGAACAGAGGTGGAAAATCAGTCTGTGAGAGCTCTGGTAGAGATGGAGGCAAATGAGACCTAAATGGCCAGATTATTAAATCTGAAAAAGAAATGAACCATGCTGAGTGACTGAGGAGCTGAAATGAACAACAAAGACACGAAAAAGAAAAATCCAATTGTAATCTCTGTTGCAGAGGCACCCAGCGGGGCTATTTTCAGTCTAACTACACAGTAAGAGTGGATCCAGAATCTTCCTTCCCACGTTGCACCCCACCCACCACTGACGCAGACTAAATTATTCAGTGGTGTTTTCTTTTACCATTTCACGGGAGTCAAAGAGGCTTGAGGAAACAGCTGCGCTTCTATTAAGCACTGCCCCACAGCTTTTCCTGGCTGGATAAAGACGAACCTTCTCTCTCCTGTGCACTTGACAGTCGTGCTTGTAGGTCACCACAGTGCTTTGAAAGTTCATTTTTCAAGGCTGTATTTGGCATCCTGTGCCCAGGAAAAGAGGCCATCTGGTGATCCTAACACAAAGCAGCAGCGCCCTCCAATTCTGACCTACCAGGACATCCGCTTTAGAGGCACAGGCGGACAAGGACATGCAGCAACCAGGGCTCGTCATTGTACCGTCACACAAACACACAGGGCTGCACGTGTATTTGCCCAGTTGTACATACATATTGCAGGTACTATGTAAGAAAGTGAACAGAAGATAGTGCAGTGATGCAGAGGGAGGAAGAAAAGCAAAACCCAGAAAGCAGTGAGAATGCACAAAGGTCCAACATGATACAAAAGCCATTCTGATGAATGTGATTGCACTCTGTGAATCAGCAGCAGTCGCTGCCTTACCTCTGTACTGGCCTTTGATGTTTTAAAAGAATGACAAGTTATTCAAGCATGCTGCTAACAGATTTAACCAATACGGCCTGAGAAACAAAATGCACCTCCAATGTCAAAACAGAGCACTGCAGGACAGGTTTGTGCCAACAGAGGTTTCACAGAAAGGGTTTGATGGCTACCTGCAGGGCATGTGAGAGAAGAATATGAGAGAGAGTGCACTGTATATGTGTGTCTGTGTGTGGTGTGTGTGTGTGTGTATGCAACAAAAGTTTGATTCTGCAAAGATCAACAGTTAGCTACTCTCCTCTGTCTTACCTGTGATGACTTCTGCCTAAAGTTAACTTCCTTTTGTAGCTCTAATACTCCGCAACTGTGAGCTATTCTTTGATGCAACCAACAAACAGCAGCATCCTACATCCCTGGCAGACAACAAAACCGGAGCAGCAAAGAATAGTTTGGATGTGCTTCACACACCTAAAGCCCCACACAGCACAAATACCTGGATAGTGAGTTTAATTTATCTTTGCACTAGTTTACCTCCTCATTCTCAATCTTCAAAGTAGCCAGACGAGACTGCAGCTGCTGGAACCTCAGGATGAGCTCTCCGCTCATCGGTGGCTGCACTGAGATCTGACACAGCTGGAAAAAAAAGCACATACACTCAATGATCACTGGTCTGAAAACAGCCTAATGGAGAAACAAAGATGCTACATAAGCCACTAGTCTAGTAGCCTCTTAAATTCTTGCTCAGTTACAGAGCAAACCACAGTGACCACTGCCATCTGAATGCAGATATCCATGCAATAAGAGCTAGTAAACAAACATGGCATCAGTGTTGGCATTGCCAGCCAAACAGCAAAACTCTGTACACATCCTGAGCTACATGACTGCAGAATTAGTCAATTTCAGTGCCTCACTAAGCCTTTACAACACTCATGAACTCATTTATTTTTGCAGTTAAACACAGGTCTGGTGATTTAAGTATATACTGTATTATTAATAGGGTTGGGAAAATTAGCATGTTAACTTCTGCAATTAATGTGAATGATTTAACAGATAAAAATGAACCATATTATGCAGGACCTTTTTTTTTTAAACTTCCTGTGGCTAATACATGCTCACACTTGTTATGGAGAAGAAAAAGGACAGCATTTTAGGCGGAAAATTCAACTTTAAATTATGACCTAATGGCTCTTTGGAAAAGACAAAAGTAGTGTGCACATTCTGCAAAGCTTACTTTAATTGTCACCAAAGTAATACATCTTTATGTATCACCTGAGAGTGAAACATCCAGGTGCTACAGCTTAAACATCAGGGACACTCCACCAGGCTGTGTTACTACAATGTGGTGCTCGAGGTGGGTCATTATCCATCGTCACTATCTTAACACTGTGGAGGATCAATGTTTATACTACAGTGGCCTCTTTTTTCTTTTTGGCTTCTGTTCATCTAGCCTTTTGTGAAGTCAATTCAATTGATCAGGTGGTGTTTTTCTTGGGAAAGAATAACTATAGGTCACAAACTGAAGTCCAAGTACAGTAATATAGACTTCCTTTGCATTTATTCTAGGTTAATTTGATATTCAGAGTAAAATGATTAGGAGTTCACAAGTTTGCACCATTAATCGCAGTTAACTGTTTCAATTCACAGCCCTAATAATATTATACTGATATTACAAGATGTTACCAGGGTTACAGCTAATATTGGTACCTCGTCTCCCATGTGAGGCTGGAACTCAAACTTTGCGGGTGGGCAGAAGGCCATAGGGTACATCTCCATAAACCTCTGCCGGTCACTGCGTGGGTCCAGACTGTCCACAGCATTTTCAATGATATCAAGACCCTCGTGGCGTGATGTCTCGAGGTTGTACTCGGCTGACAGGTAGGTCCGCAGGGCTCGATTCAGACTAGCGTGGTACCCCAAATCGCAACACTGGATGCAAAAAAGGCAATGAACATCAGCTGGAGCTTAGTGATGAAGGAGAATCAAGAAGATGAGAAGTTATAAGTGAACGAATGAACTTTTTACTGTTGACCAGTAGGAAAACTAAAGCTGCCTCATATAATAGTTTAATCTGTATTCTATTTGTTAACAAAATGGCTGCCCTACCAATAAAATTAAAAACACTGGACTAGAACCTAATGTGCTAAGAACACAAGTAATCCCACAAACCTAGCCAACAAGTTTTCTGATTAATCATAAGGTCAGAAAAAATCCTGTAACACTTTCCTATTGGCCAAGCTGAACTTTAAATAAGAGTTTCCAATTCTGAGCCAGCAGAGTTGCCCAGTCTGAATGTTACCTCCAGGATCTAATGCTGAGTTTTAAAAACTAGAACTGGTTTCTCCTGAGAAGACCTCGCACACACCCCAGACACACACACAGTTACACAAAGAAACCCCACGTGGCCTAAGTGATAAGCAAACACGATAGCACTACCAGCCAACTTGTACACTTTGTTTTGGAGTATAAAAAGTCTCAATAAACAATCAATAAACAAATGTGTGTGAGGCTGCACATACAGCTCATGTAATGCACATCCCACAGACAATCTCTCACACACACCCACACAAGCACACACACACCCTGGTGAGATGTGAAGGCTTGTGAGCAAAGCGGGAAGAGGGGTAATTTCAGCACACAGCATGCCGCTGAACAGAGGATACATCGCTTTCTCTCCTTCAGTCCTGTCTGGAATATAAAACCCCAAACGCTTATTAAAAACCTGGCCATCTCCTGTTTCCTTAGAAACGCCACAGAAAATGGTGCCGTAAGTTTATTTCTCAAACAACATAATAACCCAGGTGAGCTATATTATAAATAAGTCATTTATTGGTATGGTAACAAAAAGTTCAAACAAAGAATGTACTTGCAAGGCAGACTAGAGAGATCTGAATGCCCCCCCCCACCAACCAAAAAAAAAAAGGGTTTCAGAAACAGAGACACCCCCACTCGCCATTCATCTGAAGGATGTGAAGAAAATTTAAAACAGTGACTGTCAGAAAAACAAAGTATGACTGGACATGTGGGATATCAATAATGACTCAGAGAAGATAAAGAAAGGAAGAACAGTTTTTCATCACAAACGTAATCGAGCTGCTTTAATTCTGTTGTGTGCTGTAATTGTAATCCCACAGCCTGGTGTCCTAACATCTCTCTTACATCAGGCCCAGCTGCTGAGGTCATTGGTTTTTTCTCTGACTGCGACTTTCAATCTCTTCTAAAGGTTAGTCAAAACACACCTGAACAGTAACGGATCTTCTGCTGAGGAGCACAAAGAACCATAATAACACCTACTTTACTTTACCCATAAAAAATGAATGCAAAATGTTGTTTTTGTAAGACTGTCCCAAGTAAAATGTTTCCCGGGCTCACTGGAGACAAACATGCCTCTTCTAAAGATGAAGTCATCTCAGAAGAGGGCTGACAAAAGCCTGTGGTTTTATACTTACATCAATTAAATCCGACAAGTCATGGATGTAGTACTTGAAAACGGAGGCGTTTGTCGCTTCCAGTGTCAGCAGGTACTCATTCCGTGCTTTGATCGACTTCAGCTTGTTCTCTGAATACTTGGCTTGACGCTGATGAGGGAATTAGAGGCAAGAATGAGAAACAGGCAACAAAAGAGCAAGCAAGACAGGGGAGATGTAATGAGTTGAGAACTGCCTTTTTGACAAGTGATTGTGCTTTTATCTCTCCATGAGCGCTATGCGCCACAGAGCTAAGGCTGGATTACTGCATAACAGCCAGCTCCAGTAAACACTGGAGGAGAGACAAGTTAAGTTCTGTTAAAGTACCAAAAGACAAACAAAAAAGGCAACTAGGATGGAAAAAGAAAAGCTGAACCTCAAACCAGCCTGTGCACTTCACATCAAGTAGGATACCTCAGACTGAGCCATCTGTCTGTATTTTGTACTTCCTCTCAACCAGACAAACAGAGGGCTGTTAGTCACCATCCACTGACTCACGCACATCCAAATGATCCATATTTTAACACTTCCCAAATGCAGGAAAAACAATATTCCATTCCCCTGGCTTTTTTTGTCCCAGAGATTTAACAGAAAACAGGCCTGCTCTGAGAATACAGCTTGTTTGGATGTGACAGCGCTTACTGTATGTTTTCCTTTACTCATGTTAGGAAAAAAAAGCAGAGTTGTAGCCCAAACCTACAGGTTTTCTATGACTGTACCTAATGTTAAAGAGCTCAAATGTGCTTAAAATCCTGAAAAATCAGTTTTGTGGTCTTCAAACTACTCAAAGTTGCTGAATGGAAACGTGAATGGTGTGACTACTAACGCTATTTCATTCGAAGTACAGTTGTCACAAACTGGATTCCTATGATGGTCCACTGGCTAGCGCGGCCAAAATATTCCGGGTTCGAGCCCCTGCCGTGCCTTTCTGTGTGGAGTTTGCCTGTTCTCCCTGTACCTGCGTGCACTCTGAATGTGAGTGTGTGTGGTTGTCTGTCTCTAAGTCTCAGCCCTACAATAGACTGGCGACCTGTCCAGGGTGTACCCTACATCTAGTCTCCAGGCCTTCCGTGATCCTATTAAGGAATAACGGCATAGATAATGGATGGATAGAAGGATGGATGGATGGATGGGTGGATGGATTCCTGTGGGTAAAGACTGTGACTGCCTGGTGTTCTACCTTTTCTTTCATCTTCTCGATCTTCTTCACAGAGCTGCGCTTCGCGTATTTGTCCTCCATTCGGATGCTGAAAACGGGATCCCCTCTGCCAATCTGCTTCTCCTCTTGCTTCTCCGCCTCCTTCAGCTTGCTCTCAGCATTGATGCTCTCTGAGTGGTACATGTGGTAGGTCTTCATCACCTTGGGACACACACAAGTGACAATAAGTTTAAAAGTAAGGAATCCTTATGCACATACTGAAACAGTGCTATCTTAGTTATTAAGAAAGGTTTGAAACTTTTAGGTCAGTTCTGTGAGGTCCTTTTGTACCAACAACTAAGACTTACTTCCTTTGACCTGGTCATTCATCACAAAGCAATTCAACTCATCACGCAACAGGCCACAAACACAACCACAACAAATCACTGCAGCTAAATCTATCATGCTGCCTTCATTACTGCTGAAAAAATCCTAACTTTTAAATTAGTTATTTGGAAAGGAAACTTTTCCATTTTAGACCCTGAGAGACAATTCAGTGCTTGTTCTTGAAGTCAGTATGGGATTGAAAACACAAGGGTATTTTAGAAACATTTTATCCAGATGGTATTAAAGGTCTGCCCCAATTTAGGGGAGCAAATATAGTCATAATGAATCCATGCCACAAGTAAGACTTCTGGGAACTCAGTGCTAACTTTTTTCCATGTTATTTTAGTTTGTATTGTGCTTTATAACATCAAAAGGATGGTCCAGATTTGCATCTTGCAGGTTCTAACTGTTGAGTTGAACCCTTCTGTTTCTTGTGTCATCGTACTGCAGTTGTTTCGTACAAGGAAAATGTGTGACCTTGAAAGTGACATATTGATTTGCACAGCTTCCTAAGGTCTGAGTCACCATCCCCAGAAAAGGTTGGAGTGTGAGCATTAGTCATACATGCTTCATGGATCCATTAAGCAGTGACTCAGTCCTTGAGTAGCAGCTAAACCATGACACACAAACAATGAGTTCTTCAATGGTCAAGAGGGCTGAGGGATTATAAAAGTCTAATTTGCAGAGGCTCAGAGTGTACAACATCAATATACAATACAATACAATACAATCAATATCAGATATCTGGGGGCTTTAAGGACAGTGCAGATGAAGCAATGGCTCTGGGAAAATTTAAGGTAGGTCTATGACACTAATGTGGAGTCATAGGTAAGAGAACTCAACGTAACATTTTCATATTCAGCCTAGCATGAAAAAAATGTTTTTTTTGCATGCCTTCCTAGAAATGTTTGATTGTTGGCATTAAAAAGGACAAAACTATAAAGTGTGGATCTCTCTAATCCCAATTATGTTTGAATAACCTTTTTATAGCATAAAGTGGTTCCCAGGAAGCTAAATGACCCTGAGTTCATGGCAGCTGGCCAAATGTAAAGTACTGAGAACAAGGGCAAATAATACATTCAAACACCCAGGAGACAATAGTGATATAGAGCATCAGAGCTTTAACCTGAAATGAACAAAATTCAACTAATTACAGCTCCACAACCTGCGTATGCAACCTGCTTGTCCGCCCAGAACCACAACGTTAGTACAAGCAGGGACTCGCCCATCTCAAAATCTAAACATCTTTAACCCAAACTGAGTTATTTCTGTACGAGTGGAACAACAGAGTCTGGAGGCCTTTGCCTTTGGTGGGGTTTGGCCTAACTGGAACCAGTTTAGAGATGGGTGACTGACCTTGGGCCCTGTACTCCACACTTACTTGTCTGGAGTCTGCTGCTGCGTTTACTTTGGTGCTTCTTTTAGCGGGAGATATTTAGAGACAGAGCAGACCTGTTATTTCACTGGTATAGACCACAATCGGGACTGTGGCTGTCTGATGCAATAGCCATCTAGAGCGAGTGTCAGTGTGGGCATGTGTGCGTTTGTCTGTGTGTCCTCCCACAGGGGCTAAACCAGGTCAGATCTGGAGTGTGGACTGTGGTGAGAGTGGCACACAGAGTTTGGAGAAACACGCTGTTGTGTTTGGAGCAGCGCTTCTCTACAGTGAGTAACTGGAGATGCTACAAGAAAACTGAAATGCTTCTCACTCCACCTCCTGGGAATTACAAGCGCTTCAGCTTGCATCTCCCTCTGTGTACATCTCAGGTTACCATGGCAATTAATGAGGTTATTAATGAGGCTAACACAGTGCTAATTATTGTTGGTGAGAAATGATACATGCATGAATTATAGTTTTGTCTAAAACCTTTATGTTACAGGCAAGTTAGTCCAAAATTATACCATCTGTTATGTGCTTGTTGTCACTGATATCTGTGAGTGAACTAAAGTAGCTTGTACGAAACTGTAAAGTAAACCAATAGAAGATAAGTAAACAATATGGCATTAGACACCAGGCAATAACACCAAGCCTTGATTCCATCCAGCTGTCCATTCTAAAAATACAACCACATCTTAATTGGCCAACAATATGTATGAGGCATTAAACTAAGACAGAAGACTAACAGGGTTGACTGGTGCAATTAAAACTGTGGAATTTCCTATTGATTCATAATTTAAATACTGTGTCAAGATCAGATCTCTACACAGATACTTACAGCAAAACCACTGAACAGTGGAGATGAATGGCCTTTATAGAGACTAGGCTGCAGATGTATCGTTTGATGCGGGGGTTTGATGGTCTGGTGAAATACAGTGCCGTAGGTATGACGTATTTTTGCAGGCCAGCCCAGCAGTGTCAGGTCCGCTTGGCGCTACCTGCCTCTTTCTTTTTTTCCTCTCCTGCTCTCCCTTTTTGCGGGATCAACGCCTCAGCTGTGCGCATTGGGTAATTAGTGACTCGTGGGTCGGTGCGCACACCTGAGGCGTATTCTGGTGATTTGTTGGCTTCCTTATTTATACCTCTGGCAGATGCCCCGTCGTGGCCGGAGCATTGCGACATGTAATGGACAATACTGACAAATGTTGTGTTTGACCCGCATATTTTTAAAGACGTGTGTAAGATGCTACGCTGACAGTCTCTGTGCGTTTTGGCTTGACCTTATCACGCTAATTATGCGGTTAGCAACACAGAAATACGTGCTTTGTCTTCCACACTGACAGTCCCTGTGCTGTGGATTACATTGTGTACGTTAGTTCTTTTTGTTCACCTGTCCGTTCTCATCCTCCTGCTATCCTAGTTCCTGTCGTTAGTTTGTGTGTTTACCTGTTCGTCCTGGTCTCCTTAGTCATCACTGCCCTTCCCTTGTATGTATTATGGACCCTGTTATGTTGTCACTTTGTTTTTATTCCATTAAACCACCTTTTTGTACTAGCACCTGGGTCAGCCATCTTGAGTCCGACCCCAGTTCTCCCTCATCCTCCTGGTGAGGGGGACTAAACCATAACAAGCAGTTAGCATCATCCTGGTTTCATTGACAAAAAGCCAATGGGCTGTTTTTTATTGCAGAAAATAAGCTTTGTGACAAACAACAGCTTATTATACTTACTAGGGATGGGCAATGATTTTTGAATATTCGAATGGTCATTAAATTAAAAAACATCTAATATTTCATGCGACTACGGTTTTGTCTTTAAAAAGAAAAGAGCCGTTGTTTTCCCTTGGGCTTACCAGCACCTAGAAATAACGCAATCACAAGATCAGCAAAAACATGCAGAGACTACAGCCATCAGAAAATTCTGTGTGGAGCCCTTCAAGAAAATAAACAAAAATGAGGTGCAGTGCAAACTCTGCCAGGTTAAGTTAGCATATCATAGATCGACAACTACTTTACTCAGCCATTTGTACACGAGGCATCCTGCAGAAAGTGGGCAGTCAGTGGCTTTGTAAACCACATAAAGAAGTTTGATGATCAATGTGCAGAGCAAATAACAGCCCTCATCAAAAAGATGATGGCAAAGGACATGCTACCAATTAGCCTTCTCCGGGGTTAGGACTCATGGCTATGGCACTCTATGTTACTAAGGGCTAAAATAATATGTAATCTCTGGCTTTAAAGGCCTGAAGCCACTGCTACATCACCATTTCTCAAATATATAGAGGGCGTTCCTTTGGACTAGTGGTCTAAGGCACAACTGGGACAACTTTGTTACATGCCATGTCTTTTTCTCTCCCTACATTCTCTGCCTGTCTCAATTGTCGACTATCAAATAAAGTCATCTTG
>NW_018127939.1:2168106-2169376 GCF_001952655.1 Monopterus albus
ATATGACATTTATTACTACATTTGGCTCCTTCCCCCTTATGGGTTTGCATGAATTTGTTTTGAAGAGCAAGAATACACAGCTGTTGTGAGCCATTAAAAACACAGAAAATGTACTGTGCAAGGAGTTAAGCAAAATAGCCATTTCATCAGGGTACAAGACTTGGTGTTTCACAGTTTTTATGCTGAAATGTGAGACTTTGGTGGAAGTCCGTTTGTTTGAACGTGTCATATAGTATCCCTCTAAGATCTTTGAGCCACAGAGTTAAAGACATAAAGCTGTCATAGGTTAGTTAGCTCGGTGGTGTAAAACGGAGCAAACCACAAGACAGACCAGTGTACTGAAGTGCATTAGGGCGTGGGGGGGTAGTCATTACTACTTACTGTGTACAGCTCATTTAGGACCTTCATTAAGTCTTCCTGGAGCTGAAAGGCTATCTCCTTGCTCTGAAAAAGAGATACAGAAGGAAAATCAATGAGCGTGACATAGAAAATCACTCACTGACAGAGTGAAATATGGAAGCAGATTATAGTTACTACTCCTAATACTTGTATAGTATAGTTTAGGTTTTATATGAATGGTGGAGAATGTCCAGACCTTGGCCAGAAAGCATGTTCTGGTTTGAATGGTACAAAAGTAAAACACAAACAGTGCATTTATCATCCTCTGTTAAATACAGGGTTTATGCGTTTATGTGGTGTCAGCTTTTCCACTCAAAATCATCAGCTTGAGTTTCACTGTCCACATGCTCAACACATTATCTGGCTTCTATGCCTGAGTGTAAAAGAGTTTTCCCAAATATGTTAACACAATCAGCATCGCTGCATGGCTGACTCAGTAATACTATCGGACACACGCCCACATTAATGCATCTCACAGTTGTGGGATATAGTTTAACAGTGACACTGTAGTGATTTAGTGGGGCTTTTACTATTAATCTAACTGTTGAGTTCCCATATTTCTTTTACACTGACTCATACACTGTACCACGTGTTTATGAGATTATGAGTCATAACAATGAATTTTTGATCTCTCATTAGATACCGTGTGCTGCTACCTGGATGATGTTACAGCCTTGGCCCACACTGCAGCTCTTTCTCTAACCTAATTATCCTCAGACAAATCTCATTCTGGGAGCCTGAGAGGGCATCACACCACCTAGTACTGTTGTATAGAGAAGTCAAGAAATGGAGTGTAGATTTTTTTTTTTTAGAGCTGTGACAGTCAAAAGTAAACTAAAGTTACATTTAAAACCCCAGCCAGTCATTTCTT
>NW_018127939.1:2169410-2179968 GCF_001952655.1 Monopterus albus
TGCTGGTTTCAAGCTATGATGCTTTATTGCATGCCATCTCTTTTGCACACTTTCTGCCTCTCTCATCTATCAAGTATCAAGTAAAATAATCTTCAAAAAGAAAACATATATATATCAGTGGCATAGTTGTAGCTAAAGTATTTGGCTCCATCCCCCTTGTTGTGGTGGTAGCAGGCAAAGTAGCAAAGAAGAAGACTGCTAATTAGCAAACATGAAGTAACCAAAGCATAGGACTAAGGTTAAGTCAATTTTTTTTAATATGATGACTGTTATTAGTCTCACATTTTCTTAAGCAATAGATTATAGTTTTAATAGTTAATAGTTTTCAGACAACACTGGAGGTCTACAGCTAAACCTGGTCCTTGATTCACAGACATTATGATGAGTACATGAAAAGCAGGTATATATCAGGGGGTAAACCTATAGGATAATGTGGAAGATGCATTTCCTATTCATAAATGTAAAAGACTGTTTAAAGGAAAGGCATTCAACAGGTATAAAAATATTAGTTGATAAACCATTATACAGGAACATGCAGCTTAGGTTGATTGGCAACTCTAAAACCTTCTAAGACTGAACAGGCCACACTCAACAACTAGCATGTGAACAGACAGCAAAGAGGATTAGACTCTCAGCCATCGGCTGCCAGGATGGTGCCTGAAATTAGAGTGTCATGCCTAGTGACCTGGTCGACTGGCAACATTTTATTAACCGCCACCCTGTCCGTCAGTTCCCTGATTTGCAGCTCTTACCTAATCAGAGGGCAACAATTATTTATTAGCAGTATTATTGTTGTTGCTAATAACACTAACAATGATTCCATTTAATTCAAGTAGTAAGCCATGACATTGTAATAGCGACCCAGCACGCACAATACCAGAACCCTGAAACTGAAGCTGCTAAATGAATGTCTGTCATCAATAATCTCATTTTTATGCCTGTTTTTTTTATTGTGACATGTCAAAGTATCATGTCAAAGTGTGGAAAAAAGCTTAACAGAAAACCTTCCAGCACTTAACAAAGTTGGTAAATCCACCTTGTAGTTGCAATCATACAACACAACCTCCACAAATACAACAGGGCAGAGTAAAACAAAGAGTCAATTGTGTGAATACATGTGATAATATCTATCCAAGATTAAAGAAGGAAAGAGAGGTCGCTGGTTGTACTGAAAATAAACAAAAAAAAAAGAGCTAAAAGTGGATGTTTCTAAAAGGAATCAGCGACTGTAGTTTCTTTAAAAAGTGACCACAATGCAGCCCAGAAGAAATAAATGCACATGCCAGACGGCAAACAGGTCGACCACAGGATGTTGACAAAGAAACCGGGGCTACTCTGAGGTCCTCCTCTGCTGTTCCACCTCACAGCATGAGTCCAGAACATACAAGGAAATAAAAAGGCCCGTCTTTGATGTGCTGGAAGGATGACAACAGTACAGCTGTCTCCTTGAAACTAAGGGAGAACAACATGGGGAACTCTGTTGTTTGTGCCTTGTTAGTGAAGCTCTGCTGAGATCAAAGGCTCAGGGAAGCTTTAATTAGAGGGTGTCTCAGGTCTCCTATGAACCAGGACCTCCCACGAGGCTGCCGTTTGTGTGCACGGTGTTACCTGGATACACTGAGACACCGTACTGCAAACTTTAAATAGACAGCTACAGCCCCTGTCAGACATGAGATAAGTAACATTGTTGGTTTCACCATCCTGTTAAAGCAACATCCTGTCATTCAGAGATTGGTCACTTTTACGTTCATGTTGCTTACATTCTCATTCAGACATACATACTCACAACAGTGACGGAGAAAGCCACTATACATGTGGCGCTATTTGCCACATGCTTGAAATTAGACAGTACATAAAGTCACACATAATGTATGAGGCCAGAGTTTTCTCACTGTAACATGAACATGTGTTCATTTTTCCTCATGTTTATTTAGGGCATTCTCCAAAACAATCTCACCCACAAAAGCACATAAGAGATATGTGCAGACACTTAGAGAGTTGTGATTGGTAGGGCCACTATATATAATATCTTATGTCAGTACGTTGTAATCTTGTGTGTGCTTATGTTAATGCAGCTGCATGCAGTTCAGACTTGCCCCATGTTGAACGTGATTCTTAAGTGTTACTAGGTCCAACCTAGTAAGATTGTTGTTGCAGCTTTTATGGAAAAGTGTCCAGGGTGCTCATTCAGACATGAAGCAGACAAATGCTGTAAGATTAACGGAAAGGAGTGCATGTCTGAAAGGGGCTTATTACGCAGCGTGAATGGATACTGCAGATTCCTCAGCAACACTGATGCGGGTGGAGCAATCTGGCAGAACACTACTCTGCAGATGGTGAGGGAGTGTCTTCAGAGTTGCAGTAAAACTGTAAATCATCATTGGAGGTAGTCTGTCATCTTGATCAAAGTTTGCTGAGTTAAAGAAGGCAACGAGAGTAATGTGAAAATGACTGTTTCACATCTGGCCTCATTAGTGCAACCAAGCCTCTAAACACTATCAAAAGGAAATGACTGCTGCAACTTCCTGTTTGTGTGTCAGGGTGTGTTTGGGAGAGTATTTAAAGACCACGCCTTCTTACAATCCGATGAAACCACAACCACCATGTTGATTACTTAGTAAAACAAATTTTAAAAAACTTTGCTCTGACTTTCTTCACCTGGAGATTAGATGTTCAGAGTTTGCAGTAAAATGGGTAAAAAAGGAAAGGGACAAGAAGCAGAGATTAAAAAAAAAAAAAAGTTGCACAAGCTAAACTGACACAAAGGCACTCCTCTGAAGAAAAGCCACTTTGTAATTTAGGTCCTGCGGTAAGCTCATTTGACTCCTGCAGCATAGGAGCTCATAATCTGTTGGGGAGTTGTCGTCTTTGTGGTGGAAAAGGCAAGCAGGGGCTCGGTTTCAGTCATGAAGCCACAGTCTTCTGATGGAAGAGTGAAGGCATTATGATCTGAGACTGTGGTGACCAAGGTTCCTCGGCATTTCTCTGATTCACAAAACTAAACCACAGGAGCCCAGCAGAGCCTCATACCATCAAATGCAAAGCTGTAAATATCCTATATATCATGCAAGAAAATATACAGTACTTTGTTGTCAAATGAATGGGTTAACTGAAAGTGAAGGTTCACTACTGCCTGATCTAACCGCTATGGATAATCTGAACTGGGTGTGTTCAAGTAGGTCTTTATTGATCAAAGAAACAACACGTCTGACCTCTTCTAGTGGAGGTCACACATTCGGACTGTAGAAAGGAACTTGAAAACAAAAAGTGAGGGAGTTACAGCAGTTAAAAAGAGACTTCATGAATGTCAAAGGATGAGATGGAGAAATACTGTTTTAGACAACAGAAGACTACAACTACAGTCTTGTATTTTACTGCAGTTAGCAACAAATGAGTCCAGTTTGTCAGCTGTTCCAAGGTGAATAAGGCCAATGTTTAATTTTGGCCAAAGAAAGTGTTGCCCTTCCCATGTCGTGCGTTACATCCTACATTTTTCATGACGTTTTGTGCCAATTTGCTGTCAGCAGCTATTGTATTTTAAATATATGACTAGATTTTTTTTTCCATTCTGTTCAATTGTTTTTGAATTCTCCTTCAGCTAAAATATCTAAAAGTAGGGCTGAGCAATATGACCAAAAAATAAAATCTCGATTCAGAGGTTTAATGAATTTTTTCAGTGAACTGAAAAGAAAATATGATTCAAAAATTGTTTTGTTATTAAAACTATATGCCATTCCCCAGAATCTACAAAAGAAAACATCAAAACCTAGCAAGGTTGTTCTTCATTTACATATAAACATATGCATGTGCAACAATAAGAAAAAAGCAGCACTTGAAAGGGTGTCAATATGCATCATTGGTTAAAAAAATCATTTTAAGTAGAATGAAGCATCATGGTGGGCAGCAACTGGACAACTGGATTATTTCCTTATCATTAACTGCTGCAGCCGCCATTGTTCAAACTTGTCGACTGGCAAAACTCTCACATGCACGCTTCTCCAATGAAAGTAACAGCTTATGTTACTGTCTTAACTCTACAGAACTGCTGGTGCTGGAGTTTGAGTGATAGCAGAGGAAGCACTAATCTCGATCTTGCAGTTTAGGCATTTTTCCCATCATTCAAAAAACAAAAAAATCTAAATAAATGAGTTAATTCGATATACTGCCCAGCCCTTCCCCACCACAAAGCACCTCCATTGGAAAATGAATTAAAGACCTCAATGATTACATCATATATGCTTTGACATTAAAAAGTGTCCAGTGTCTTTTTGATGGCCGTAGCAGAAATGAAAAGAATCAGCACTCAATGAACAAAATCTGCGTATGTGTGTATTAGGTCTAAAGTGCCCTGGCAGTCATATTTAGATTTAGTGCAACAGCCAATAACGCAAATAATAGTTAATATTTTCTGCCCTCACCTTCTTGAGTAACCGTGTGGAGTCTTCGCTGATCTGCATGAACCTCATGATGACGTTGTTGAGGTAGATGTCGCTCAGTGTGGCGTGGTCCTTACTCTCCCTCCTCACCTGGAAAATCAAGAGAGTATGGAGGAATAGCTCTGATGGTTTCATTTTTCCTATAAATAAACAGTCACGTGTTACATCAGCTATCAGAGATTTTATAAAAAAAATTAACAAATAGCCTGGTGTCTCATTTACTACATGTTACAAATTAGAATTGGAAAGAAGAAGCATGTGTATGAGAAGCAGTCATGTAAGATGCTTTAATCATTTACTTTTTCTCACTTGTTACATGTGTGATAAATTAATAAACAAGTACACACAATGTTACAGGCGTAAACCTGCTCCACAGTTGGCAGTACTCCACTAAAGATCAGCCATAAACAAATGCTTGTATGTGTTCATGGTTTGCTTCAGTATATCTGTATTCATGTCAATGTCTGAGCCCTAGTTTCTGAAGACAATATTTGTCATTTTCACAAGGAGACTGTGACAGGTCGTCTACAAGCAACATCTCAACTGCGCCAGGGCCTGCTACTAAAGTGGAAGAGGGATGTGTCATTGCCCTCCCTTGGTTTTAAATGTCCCATATGCAGCTGGTTCTAGGTCTAAAAATCTCCACATATTACAAGAACTACACAGTTTAAAATATTTTGTATCAGTGACTTTTCTGGGGCAGAGCTCTTTGCAATGTTCTAAGTTCCAAGCTGATTTCCTGCAAGTAGGGAAGAATGTGCCACACCCTTTATTTAAATACACTTATGCTGCGTTTCCACGATCGGAACCTGACGAGTGGTATACCGCATACTTCTCTTAACCATCCTGCTTTGTTTTTCAGCTGTATTTTCTCTCTGTTGGTCTCTGTTTAGAAGACGGAGGGGCTGCTCCTCTCTCACACATACAGCTGTGTGTTTATATACGGCGCTTGTACTGCTAATGCTTGAGGTGTGAAGATGCAGACATTTATTCAGTCATTGAACACTGCTCTGCATGCATGCCCCCACCTCGCATTTTAGTTCTACCTCCTTAGGGGTGCTGAAATTCAGCTCCCAGAATGCACCTCCATAGCAGGCGAGTGTAGTGGAACCAAAAACACAAAACCTGTGACAAGCATCACTTGGTGCGATGTGTTACGGTAGGTTCCTGTAATGGGAAAAACCCCTTTAGTGGAATGAAGTTGAGAAGCCATGGTTGTGTTTTAAGTGAAGTTGAGAAGTAGAATTACATAGTAACCGTAGCAGTGTCAGGGAAAAAAGGCAGAGTAACAGTAAAGGCGAAGATAGAGATCTGAGTGCAAAAGTGCTAAAGAGCCAAAAATTGGTGGAGCCCAAGCGCTGTTTGTTTCCTGTACTGTGCATCAACTGCTTCCAAGTTGACTGCGGGACACTGTCCAGACCAGAGCGAGCAGGGGCCCTGCATAAGCACAGGGTGGCAGGCTGACATCCTTTGGGTTAATCTGTTACACTTCTCCAGTATACACAGAAAGAGGGGGTATGACTTTGCATGTGTGTTGGGAAGAGGTTTTCAGGTTTGGACTGGGGTCAAGTCCTGCAGGAACCATATGGAGACTCGCCTCCGCTCTCCCCTCACAAAATTAGGCTGCACAGACAGGCAGCACTTGTCAACACAACAGGTTAAACTCTGCACTTGGTAGGTGACCCAGCCCTGAACTAGCTTTCAGCTCTGGCACCACATCTGCTGCAAGAGCAAAAATGAAGCATCACTCCAAATGAATAAATGATACAGACATTCCAACCAGCTGAAATGTTCCCTAAGCTGTTGCAAAAACAGGAAACAAATTGCATTTGATAAAGACAGAGCCAAACATGCTGACATGAAAAACACTCAAGAACATTCAAGAGTGCTAGAGAGCAGAAGAGCAATTGGGGAAAAAAAAAAAAGATTTAGCTTGTGTGTGTACGTGTGAGAGAATGTGTGTACTGCTGCCACATGCCCAAGTTACAGAACATGTGCAAAGGAAGAGAAAGCCAGAAAATAAAGAATATATGTGGTTCCAGAGCTACAGCACATGCTGGCTCTGTCAAAGAGCCATTACCATAAATCCGTTCTGCATTATGTATCAGCATGCAGTGCAACCCTTCCATTCTATGGCACTGAATATGGATATGTGATGACAGCTCATGTGTGTGTGTGCACATGTGCATATGTGTTTATTAATTCCAGCAATTCCTACTTTTACACATGCATGATGACCAGGTGGACAATGACATGAATCTGGACATAGTACATCATGAGCCTCTGCAAAAGTGTACAGAATAACCTCCCAATTATCAACAGCAACCTTTTGCTTTTTCTAGCTACTCCTGTTTATCTGTGAGTATTTCATCCTGGGTGTTAAAAAAATGAAGCCAAATTGATTGGGGATGCAAAATGGCTGACATGAAAGCAGCCTATTGGCAGGATTAGTCAGAGAGTTTTCAGTCAGCACTTGACATGCCTGACCTGTTTTCTTCTTTGCTTCAACTCAGCTTAATCCTCAAAGCAGAGCAGAACTACTCACAATGCAAAGTTCAACCTAATTCAACACCAGAACTACGGTGATACAATATATGTGCCCGTCTTTTGTATGCCAAATAACAGACTTGTAATAGAAATAACAGCACCATTCTTTCACATGAAATCCTTTTTTAAATGAATGTTGACATCACACATAGCACTGACTCAGAATTCTTTACAAAACAGACAAAGAACAAAATAAAGTGGCATCACACAGTGGAACTGGTGAAATTACAGAACTCTGGGGGAAGTCAATGATGTACCCAAGTCTTCCCTTAAATACATCAACAGTTCCTTGAGAACCTTCTATGTGTGTTAATGGGCTGACCTATTAAATCAAGCTGGAGGCTTGCAGTGAAAAGAAGGCAGTATGAGAAAACAAGGAAAGGACTAACACAGGCCATGACAACAAAATAACCACCTGGAGTTGCTTATTCCACATAATGGCAGGAAAATCTCTCAGTGTCATCGTTTCCCTCTCAGCCAGTGCAGGAACTGGGTCAAACAGACTTACAGACAAATATACAGGCCCCTAAGGGACATAAACAGGTAGGGAAGAGAAACTAATGTTCAAGTGGAGGAGATGAATGAAAACAGCGAACATATTAGCACTATACTGCCTCCTGTCAGTGTGGGTACATGTGTGTCTTCTGTCCATCCATGCAATCTAAATCCTGGAGTCACTGGGTCAGTCTCAACATACTGGAGCATACAGCATGCAGACAATGAAGGATAATTACCATATTAGTACACATGGCATCACAACAAGGGCCCTTATCAACCTCAACCACAGAGGCAAAAAAAACAAAGTCCTCTAGTGCCGTACTGATAACATCTTTCATTGATGAACTGTGGTGGCGGCCTTTATGTTGTAGCTGCAGTACAGTGAGTGACATTCACCTGCAATGTAGTCACACAGCCACTACCAAAGACAAAGTGATCGCTCCAAGTCCTAACTGGACCAAGCCTACAGAGAATGTGAATTTCTTGTCACATCCTGTTGAATTTTGGGTAAATGTGCCATTTTGGAAGATCACGTTCATAATCCATCATAGAGGCATAAAAACATACATATACAAGTTAATTTTAAAAAAGAGATACTGCAGCTACATACAGTAGTGGATGCTTCAACTGCATCCAAACATCCGCTTTAGTGTTCACTTTGTGCACAGACTGGACAGAATCTGATTCATCTGCAGTGTTTGTGTCATCTGCTGACAGCTTTAGCTCCCGAACTGAGAGCTGAGATCAGGGCTCAGAATCATTTTTCAGTGTGTCGCTCTTGTTGACAGGATCACTAGGTCAGTCAGCGACAACCAGTTAAGGTTACCCACAGCCAGTAAAGTGTGATGTAAACAACTTAAGCAAGTCTTTATCCAAAGAAAACAAGAATGTATGCAGGTAAACACAGCACATATGTCCCAAAATGGCGCCCTGCCCCAACATTCAATATGGTGCGAGTACCTTTACATTCTCTATTGCGTTTGTGTTAAGGATATTTGAAATTTAAAAGCATGTAACAGGGTGCCAAAGCACGTTCAATCATTCTGGTTGTTCAAACATAAACCGTGTTAAATTTAAGTTAAATGAGAATGTTTATTTTTATTTGCCCTCAAGCTCAATGCACTGCAGATGATGATGCCTGGCAATATATAATATGCAGCCTCAGCATGTTGCACACCTTCAGAGACAAAGACAGGAAGTCCTTTAACCCTGAACTCAATTCCAGATAAAAGCAGCCTATTTAAGATGAGATCAGCTGGGGCTTTGGCTATATAAATAATTCAGTGGTTCCTCTGCTCGCCATCTCCGTGTCCCTCCCTGAACAAACTATGTATAATACACTGCCTGGTTTTGTGTGGGTGTGTGTTCGCGTGTTAAAGAGTGAGAGTCAGAGGAGAATGTTTGCCCATATTTGTTCATTTGTGTGTGTGTGTGCATGTGTGTGCTCTGCAAACAAACACTGGAACGCAAATGGATTAGGCAGAAAGGACTCAATGGCTCTGCCACGGACTGCTGGTGTTGGGTGGACACTGATGTGGGTCTCTTGTCTTGTTTTCTCACAAAAAGAAAAAAGGAAGACACTAGTGGGCACCACTGGAGCTGGAACTATTAAATTTAACTCTGACCCTTTGCAGTTTTTCCATCATTGCACAGTGTGTTAGTTTCTGGTTGTAATGAGGAGAAAAAGCCAAATTTACAGCAGAAACAAGTAACGATCTGTCATATTTAATTATGAAGCATCACGAGCGAGGCTTGTGCCCGTCTCTGTGGCATGCGTGTATTCACTGATGCAGTGAAAGTGCTTGGTGTTCAAATAGTGTAGAGAAACACCTTGGAGAAGGGAATCTACATCCAAATCTCAAGATAGTACAGAGTGAGGGTGTAACCGGTTACACATGAAATGCATTTATATGTACAGTGTATCCAGCCCATGCTAAAACACAGCACACACAAACTCTTTAAAAAGAACAGTGTGCTCAGTAGTAACAGACATTCTGTTTGTTACCTATTGCACCTGCTTATATTTGAAGAAGTACACATATTGCACTTCATTTTTAGTTGGAGGCTAAGAAAAAAGAGTGAGAGAAAGACAGAAATGTAAAACTTTAATACGTTTTATTTTTATTACACACGAATTTTTCACTAAATAGAAGTTAAAAATGTCTGTGTATGCTGTCAGTTACAGTTGTTAGAAAGAAAGAAAATCGGAATCAGCAGCTCAGGCTCAGAAATCGGCCAAGAGAATTGCAATTGACACATTTCCAAGACAAAACTGCTGTACTGATATGTACAGGATCCAGGAATAAACACTATTGTAAATATAAAAATTGGATTTATTTTTCAGTAGACTATTTTTAAAGTGGTATGAGACAGAACCCGGTCACAATGTCTGTACTGTTAGTGTTTAAAACATCCATCTGCCACTACTGTCTTGTACCAGCTGCACCAGCAATACAAAAGACTTCCCCAGAAGCAGTGAGCTGGTGCAATGCTCCCACAGGTGTCACAGAGTCTGAGCTTTCTGACAAATACCGACTTCATTTCACCTCCTGAAGAGGATTATGGACTGAACTCATACTGTGCCAAAGCTTTTCAGCTCAAATAAACATAAGAAAGACTGAGGCAGATTTAGACTTGGGTAAAATATATTAACAAAATATTTGCCTATCACAAGCAGAGACCAGTATGTGGCTAGTTGTGCACCGCAGTTAACACAAGTGACAATCTTTGCAGCTGGGTGGGAAGCCAGTGTGGGATCATGTCTTTGTAACTTTAATAGCAGCCTGATCTGTACAGAGGTGGGTGGCTCCATGGCAGGATCGTATCAACCCCCACCTGTGTTTTGCCCTATTAGTAAAGGTTCTTATTTGCAACAGAAACATATACTCCATATGTGTCAAGAGGAGGCCTGTGGCCACCTACAGGGGAACAAGACATTTTCTAAATACGGGGAAAAGGGGAAACATGTCACAAATAATGCAAAATTAAAATAGTCTTAACCAAAAGAATAACGTCTTGTCAACTTGTCGGAACATCAGTTATGGAAACCAGATATAAAACTGCAGCTCCAGTGACAG
>NW_018127939.1:2179986-2192264 GCF_001952655.1 Monopterus albus
ACGCAGATTTTAAAGAGTAATTACACAAAGATTTAGCTGCTTATTTTAGTGCAACTTTAGCATTTGTGCTGCTCTGCCTAGCTAACCTGTTATATGAAAGCTAGCAAAAGGTTGTTTCATGCCACAGACCAATCTGTCCAATGAAAATAACCTGGATAGTATGAGGAACACAGGTCTTACTGTGTGCGTATTTATCTGGATAAAAAAATATATAGGCCACATGATTTACAACCCACAGGAGGGTTATTCAGACTCCTTGTATTTATGTAATAAATCTGTTCCTAGGTGCTTGCCAAATGTTTACCCTATGAATGAAGTACCCAGACTGTACATCACATGATGAAAACCACAGAGTGCCATAGCCCGAGTCCCCTCGCCAATTACAGCCACACATGGCTGTCAGAGCTGCTGGAGCTTCAGACAGAGAGCAGGGCCTATTTGCAGACAGAGAGGACAAACATACATTTTGTTTTTGTTCCCACCACAAGTTCAAACAATGTGCTAATGTCTGCTTTTTCTGTGAGCGGACTGCAACAGTGCAACAAGGCCAAAAACTACAGCATGCTTAACTGTGTCACGAACCTCAAAATGACTTCAAGTCAAACTGAAAAGAAATGAAGGAGAAAGAGGAAGAATTAAGGAACAAACAGAGAGGAAGATGACAGACACAAACTTCCTCTCAACTCCCTCTCATATATAGTTGGACAGCCTGTCAAAAGCTGTCAAGTATCAAAGGTTGGCATCAAATTGTTGGCCAAACTTTATTTTTAATCAGATATTTCTCCTGCATTGTAACTGTGCTAATCTTACATGGTGAGGTATCATATTAGCATGAGAATGAAAAAAGTCTAATAATACCCAACCGTATGAAACAGCCACTAGAACGCTTATGGTATAGAGCATATCCTTATATTTAGGATACATATTTAACATCTGTTCACATTTATACCTGTGTGCAAATTTCAGTAGACTGTATAACACACAGGGTGATATTTAGTGAACATGTCGCAAAGTATCATCAGGTGCACAAAATATTGGGGCACTGCAATTTTTTTATTTGGTGATGTATGTACCAACTTCGGTCCATCCATCCATTATCTATACTGCTTGTCCTAAAGAAGAATCACTCCTAAGGGCAATTCAGAGTTGTCAGTCAACCTAAGCTGCATGTCTTTGGACTGTGGGGAGGAAGCCAGAGTACCTGGAGAGAACCCACACAGGCACAGGGAGAACATGCAGACTCCGCACAGAAAGGCCATGGGTTGCCCTAGTTAACAACACTGATTATGTAAATGAGCACAGCTGCGTTAATCTGAATACACCTCAGATGCGGAACAACAAACATATTTCGAAAGGCAATTCCATAGTCCCCTGCCAGTCAAATCATCTTTTATTTCATTCAGTAACTGAAGCATGGTTTGACCTGAAAGTCTGTAAAAGTTCCTCATATTCTTCTTTGGTGAGCGATGCAATTTATGCGCACCCACTCCTTAACTCAAACGAGGCCCCAGATGACTAACAGCTGCCACGCTGACAGCAGTGCTGCAAGTTTTACAACTACTCTCTCCTGACATTAGATTTCAGTCACAGTTCCCTCTGTCACAGCGGTGGTAAATCAGGCACTGAGGGTGTTTGTATGTTTCCATTCTCTCCTCCCTGATTTTGCATCCCCAAACAGGGATGCCTTAAAATATATATTGCACGAAACAAACACACAAATTCCTGCGGTGCTGCATTTCTTCTGTTTCTCCACCACAAGACCCCATTGCAACGTCTTAGTAAATGAACACATGCAATTTTACTGTTTAGTGCCAGAAAATGAGCCACAAACCTTAGTAAATATCCCCTATAGTGTATAGCTATAAAGCTCCACTACACTGTACAATATTACACAATGCAGTGCTCTAGAATTTCAGAGTGCATAACATCTGCAATATAGAAACATGAGAATAAAAATAAAACATGATCACTGAGCTGCTTTTTGTCTTTGCCTGACCAAATGTGAATATGAATGTGAAGATTATTATGGCCCAAGAGAACAATAATCCTTTTGAACCTATAGACAGATATTATCATAAACTTTCTAAAGAAGTTAAACCACGGGGCACCCCATAGCCGAGTGGTTACAGTGTGGTGCACCATACATCACGCTAGGGTTCACAACATTGGCGGTTTGACTCTGGCCGTCAACAGCTCTGTCGCAGGACTCTGTTTCCTATCTGCCCGTACGTGACTTACTGATTAATAAAGGCATAAAAAGCCCAAACGTAATCCTAAAAAGAAAGAAATTAATTAAACCATAAGATTAAAAATTCTGATTCCATAAACGACCCCATACAACATAAACAGAGCACACACAAACAGTAAGACAGCATCTCCTCACTTGTACTGCTGGTGGTCCTTGGTGCTGCGAGTTTTTGCCATGAAGCGCTCAGCCAGTTTCTCCAGGTTTCTGGAGTATTCCATCTCAATCTCTGCCTTCTTCCTGAAGAAGTCCTGGAGGTCCTGCAGCAGCTGGACCCTCATCTCGGTCTGCTGGTCCAGACATTTCTGCTGTTCCACTAACTGGGCCCGGATCTCTATACAAACGCAATAAGAAGAGAAACACGGACAGACAGATCAAGAACTGAAGATAGATTTATATATCCTAATTATGTACAAACCTAGTCACATGGTAGAAATACAATGTACTGTCTCAATATTTATATGTTTCCTAATATTAGGTGTTTCATTCGTAAGAAAACCAAGCATGACTCTGCAGATATGAACCTACCAGCCTGCAGAGAGCAGCCTAACCAGAAAACAGCAATGAGTTTCCACTAGTAGTTTGGTCAACTGTAAATTAATTTGCTATAGATGGTTTAATGTAACAATATTTAGGGATTCAGCCAACTGTTGCAGATTTTTTTTTTTAGCTCTTACATCTTCATGACCTCAGGCTGCAGCTAATTAAAATGTACTCTACATAAACTCCAATAATGGGGGAAAAGGACAAAGAAACAGCAAGAAGGTCAGTTACAGTGCAGCGCATTCACACATCAGTACTACAGAATGAACAAATGCTGCATATCATCCCTTAGTTAAGGGTTTTCTGAATGTTTGTGGAGAGGTGAGGTTGGCAACACTGGTCTCAGGTGTTTCATTAGGGTTGAAAATAACTCCAGGGTGAACGGAACCTGATTCCCATCGCACCATGAGTTACAGCACAGAGCGGGTAGCACACACACAAACACACATACATCAGTGCCTGTTAAGTGGTGACCCAACCTGCTTAAGACAGCAACACGAGTCCTCACTTAAAACCAGTTGTATGTGCAGGTAAATGAGCCTCTGATGTCTCTTCTGAGGAAACTCACCTGTCAGAGTGCCCCTCATTTGCATTTATATCCTCAACAATTGGCAACAATTATAATACACACATACGGCCACACTGTGGCAAATTGTTTCCTCTGTGTGTCTTGTCTGGCCAGGGCCATGTATAATGGATTTCTCCTAATGGATGGTGGTCTGGGCCAGACGTTTTCAGCAGAGGAAACAGATTAATGGTGTGATTTAGAGATTAATGATGTGATTTAGAGCCCCACACACCAATAGTAAGAGGAACAGACTGATCTGAAAGGTAGAAACCACAGAAGCTGCAACATGCCTTCACAAATTATCTGTACAACTCACAGGACTAGGTGTTCTTATAAAAGTTAACAGCTTGTAAGGTCTTACTGTCTGCTTCTTGACACACCAGCAAAATATTGGAACAGTAAAAGGTTCAGCTGAACAGGACTAGGATAACTGTTTCAAAGTGGTAAAGTTGATTTGTATTTTCCCCACTTACAGCTGATGAGATATTGATAATGTAAAGACCAATACATAAAGATCAAGTACTTAAGAGAAGGTATTGACCACCTTTTGGGAACAGCCTCAAGCCTCGTGTGCAGTGGATAGTATGAAGACTGTAAAAACTGTATGTGTAGTATCATTCAAGAGCAAAGCACTGTCTGCACCATATGGTACATCTGTTTTGATTTAGTTTGGAAATGGGATTATATTTGCTGTCTATTATTCAGAAAACTGGGAGAGGGAACTACCACTGAACATAGCACATTCACTGGTACAGTTCAGTGAGGGCCCATAAGAAACAACATTGTGTTTGATAGTGTCCATTATTGTTTAAATCTGAGGACAATGTGGGTTGAACTTGAAGACATTGTTTAGAACACCCACCTAGATAAGTGAAACATCAGATTTTCACCCCACAGTAATGAGATACCTTGTACTGTCGACCTAATTAATTATAAAACTGTGGCAGTCTGATCCCAGGTGTCTGGATCACTAGCTCACCAGTTACCATGATCTCTCTTATCAAACATGCAGTACTGTTGGGTGGCTTTACTTTCAAGTTCAAGTCAGCAAGTTTCCATTTGCTTTTTGTTCCCTTTACGCATGCAAGACGACCCATGGTGATCTAAGCACTACAGCTTTTGCCGCTGCCTAATATAAAATCATATTTGGAATGCTTGTGCTCCTAAGCAAACCGTTTTCTTAGCCAGTGTGGTGCAAGAACATTACCAGTGCTTTACCACATAAAATGATTTGGTGGTGTCTCGAGATGGCAACAAATGTCTTTGCAAAATATCCAAACAACCCCAGTGAACTTTAATAGGAGCTCATCAACAGTTCAATACGTCAAGCTAGTTAATGGCCAATCAACTGCTGACTCTCAAAGGTTCCGGTCAAAGAGGGGTGAGATCCGTATTGGTGTGCAGGTGTGAGGGAGCTTTGGCACATGCAGTAAATTAAATAACCAAAAAAGCTCAACTTGACAGCAGCTCCATTGTTCTGATAATGTTAAGGAAATAAATCACTGTGACTGAGACAGATGACACATGGGGGAGGAGTTTCTGCACATCTCAGTGTGGATGAATGGTTATCACAGCTGTTACGCTCTCCACTACAGTGAACATCATTGATGTGTATGATGGCATTTCAGCAACAAAGCAGAGGCTCAATCAAGAATTCAGAACTTCAACATCAAGAACACCAGGCCACTACCAAAACCAGGAAACCACCAATGAGTATTAACAATGAGGACGGTTTTATATGTGACTGCATTTAAATCCACTTGGCCTTTTCTGATAAATGGATAAACCCTGCAATTGCTTCCATTTCCAGAGGATGTGGGGATTAAGACAAAGCTGCTCTGGCACTGACAAAAAGGAGGGTGATGGATAATTTAGCACAATTACATTCATGACTGCACACGGAACTTTATTAAATCATTCATTTTGCGAGTCAGACACTGACCACTGTAGCTGCAGCATTGAAGCTGAAGTATGAGGCACCTACCACAAGTGTAGCATGTCCTGAAAGTAGGATGCACTTTGCAAAACCACAATTCAGTTCAAGAAAATTCAGCAGAAAGCAGCCACCGCAAGGCAGATCCTTTTTTAAAAAAGCACACTGTTCTAACCATTTTGGCTTCCTTGCACACAGAGATGTGTTGTCAAAATTGCTCGCCATGTGCCTATTTGTTTCCTTACTATTCTGACTAAAGGTACACCAGTTATTTGGCTGCAGATCAGAATTAGCTGGTTTTTGGCTTGATCGGCAGTGAGTGGTGATGACCGATCAGTCTGAATTACAACTACATATGTAAGACAGAAAATGTAAAACTTAGCTATTTAATGTGATCATTGATTTTTATCATTAAAGAACAGTTAAAAATGTTTGCACATGCTGTCAATTACCGTTCTTAGAAAAAGAAAAATCTGACTCGGCACGAGACTTCAAAAAATAAAAACAAAATCAGCCAAGAAAATTGCAATCGGTGCATTTTTAATTCTGACATTTCAATATGCTTAAATACTCTCAAACTGTCCATAAACTCCAGAGTGGACAAAATCGTTTCCATATGTACAGTAAATTGTATTTTCAGGGCTGTCTGCCTTACATGACCTCTGATTATGATCTGACAGTTATGCAAGTAAGCATGAGAAAGTCATCTAATCCCATAGGGCAGGGTAAGACTTTATTGATCCCACAATGGGGAAATTCCAGTGTTCCAGCAGCAATAGAGAGCAAACAACAAAACACCAAACAAACAAATAAATAGGCAAATATTTGAAATGAATAACTAAGTTACTCTAGTGTTTGAGAACAGCTGAACAGCTCCCTTTGATTATACTTGTGCTTAATCTGAATCCCTGATAGTCAGTCAACTATCTGACTGGTTTCTCACACAACTAACAGAAACCTGCAGACTGACACGTGGGATATTGGCTGTCCTAAAAAAGAAGCACTGTAATCCAAAGGTTTTTTCAAGCTGGATCCATCTTACTGTCATAACGAGTGGTCCTACTATTTTGTGGTGCATTACTGCTGTTCTGAGGTCATCTGTATGGTGAACACGTGTGGAGGCCTCTGTGCAGAGGGATTTGGGTTTGTGGAGAGTGTGGGGGAGTGGGGACATCAAAGCTCTCTGCGATCCCTTTCAAACTGCGGAGCTGACAGGAGATGAGAGCACCTGTGCACTGAGAAATGACACTGCAGTATACAGAAAGACAACAGTGTAATGTTGCCAAAAAATAATAAGAGTCTGTCACTTCATCAAGAGGGCAAAAAATCAGACAATGTTCCACAGCTTTTTACAAACATATTCATGTGCTTGTTGACGTGAATGGATAGTGGCTTCCAGAATTACAAACAGCAACAAATCCAGCTGACTGATGGACAACAGTAAAAGTGGCCCAGAATGCACATGCTGTCGATATAAACAATGGCAGAGTGTTGTTTAGTCACTTCGGACCAAAGCTCCTCTGTTTCTAAACTGGATGATATCCAACTGCTCCTTTGGAGGCCACATCACATACTTCCCATAACCCCATTCATGGTGACAAATATGTCAAAAGTTCAGGTCAGACCAGCTTCTGATTTGCCATACAGGCTTGTTCTATTGCCAAACTGCCTTGTAAGCGGCATGTGTCCTGACCCCCACTCCAGAGAGACAAACTGGGCTTCAGTCAAAACAACTCACCCACTGTAAGAGAGCCAGAATGAGATTTTCTCCTCTCTTGAACCCAATAATATGCTCCCCCTGATCCTCGCAATTAAACTTGCTATGTATCCAGAAGCATCTATTGCTTTTGCTGAGTATTGTATGTATTCCTCTATGGATACCCTGAAAAATAAACTCTCTGCAGTTTCTTCTGGTGCAATCTCAACCAGCAGCTATTTGGGACATGCCGTACCACATCAGTCCCAGGGCTGCATGTCCACATGCAGAGTGGCTCATCAGCAGCACCTAAAATAGCAACCAAAGCCTGGGGAAGGACAGTACAGGACGATACCCCGGCCCACCCTCTACTTCACATCTAAATGGGGGGGAGGGGGTTCGCCCTCAAAGGTAATTATAAAACAATCAGTTATTTACAGAGCACAAGCTTTCAGTTACAGCTGTGGTGGGATCACACGTCAGAAAGCACTGAGTCTACTGTACATCTTCTTCTGGCATTTTATAAATATTCCAATAATCCCCCAAGGCCCTACTGTCACACTTAATTATAGCAGGTCTATCTGTCATGGTCTTGCTTCTTTGATAAATTCCATTTGGCAAAAACTAAACAAAATAAAGTGTTTCATCCAAGCAGTTAGATTAGAAAAAGATGTGCCTACCACATTACTAACCTCCACTCAGTCTGACTTGCAGTGCAGTGAGTTGGGCTTTATGTTGTCTTGTGATAACCAGAGATCTGTTGTTTGATCTGGTTTGCCTTCTAATGTCTGTACCTATTTTGAAACAAGAGACTATACACTCATTACATTCCTGCCTGTGAAGAAAGTTTTTTAGTTGTTGATACAGTATATTAATGAGCTAGTACAACAGAAGATCTTACTTTAAAAAATCAATGTAAACCACATGACAAGGCTATGTTTAGATTACATATTAAAAAGGAGTAAAGTCCAGGAAAGACCACTGGCAGGATTGTGGGAGATACAGTATATTCCTGTGGGACACATGGCCCACACCTGTGTCAGTGCAGCTGAAAGTACAATCTGCACAGTCAGTGTTTAACAGATTCCCAGGCTCTCTTAGCTGGATGCTCAAAGCATGGACCTATTATAGAAACCTGGATCCAGGATTTTAAAAAAAAGTCACTTGCCTGGCACACACACCAAAAATAGTTTTTTCTTCTGAGGTTCCTTCCTCGTTATGGGGCACAATGCACATGTGCCCACCCCAAACTCCCCCCACACCTGTGCCTGCACTCCTGCTCGGCCCATACACTTTACATTGGGATGACATCACGAAAATAAAACTCAGGCTTTGGGAAAAGTTTTACACATTTATCCATCCATCCATTTTCTTCCGCTTATCCCGGACCGGGTCGCGGGGGCAGCAGTCTAAGCAAAGATGCCCAGACCTCCCTCTGTTTATCAAAAATTCATAATACAAAGATTGATAGCTGACCTGGTTTACAATGTGAGGGCTCCTGTCAACATCTTCCCTTTTGGGTATCCTACTTGTACTGAAATGTCTCTTTAATCATTGTGGTCTATGGGGAAAATGCTTTTTGGGCCTCATTAGGATTTTTCGTTGCAGTACCACCAGTGGCCGCTATTGGCTGAATGGCTGAGTGGTGGCACTGAATGAATATAGTCGTGATTCAAACCCCAGTGTTAAATACACTACAGTAAGCACTCTGATCATTCACTTCCCCTCCTCTCTCCCCACCTGAAGCTCTGTCTGCCTTCTCTTTCCACAATGCTAACAAGAGGCAGAAGGAGGTAACATTAAAAGCCTGTGGAGTGACCAAATGGGTAGACACTTCAGGAACTGCTAAGACACTGACAAGCATCATATGACTGATGGAGGTAACTGCTCTTGAAAGCTGAAAATGAACTGCACAAATGTATCAAACCTGGAATATACTAAAAGCACACAGGGCTGTGTACAAACTGTTGTATTCTGTTCCCTCTTTATGTGTGAGTCTTCCCCCCCTCTGTGCTGTTGTGCTGTTCATCTGACCTGTCCCTTCTGCACTAGTTCTCCCACAAAAGCAGCATGTTGGCTGCTGCCCTCCTCCTACATCTCTCTCTTCAGTTCTCTCCTCCTGACCCTCTATTGCTGCTTCAGCAGCACTGGATGAAGCCAGAAACGAATCAGTTGGATCACTAATCACACTGATTGGACTGATCAGCGTGTATATTTCTATATTCCCCTGGACTGAGGGGGGCAAACATTCAGCATCAGAGTTTATAAACTAACATTATCCACTTGCAGAGTACTCCATATACATCCATGCTACTGTATATATGGTGTGCTGACCTTGGCAACAGCTGTATTCTAACTTTAGCTTAACTAGTCTTACTAGCCTGCTAATAACATATTGCGATTGACAGCGTTATGTTAAAAAGAACAAACACGGACAGGAGGAGCTGTTCACAGACACTTCGCCGTCATGGTTGTGTTTGTGTGAGCGAGAGAAACAGAGCGGGGAATGGAGGGGCTGAGTGAATATGTGAGCTACGCCCGGCACTATGTTGAAATAAGATTTAACCTATTTGAAATCCATATGTGGTGCCACAGAGAAATCAATGTATGGGAAACACTGCTACTTGTCCCACTGGTCACTTGACAGACATCACATTTGCTGTAGTCTTCCAGATGACAACTGACATCCTGACTCCTTAGGGCCAACAAGTCATCACCCAGAGAGTAACACGTAATACACTTGTTAAAACAGACAACAAGGTGCCGTGAGTAAAGCTACTGAGGTCACATTATAAGGAAGGACTTAATGAAATAATTTCATTATACTGGTCAGACCAGAAAGAAATTCATCATGTGCTTGGTATGTGAGACGTAACTACTGTCTGCCTTACTTCTGAGCATACTTGCCGCAGTGTGTCACCGATCCCTGGGTGGTTATGGCTGTTATCACGGATTACATCACTGCTGAGATTATATTGCTGGTATCCAGGTCTCCTTCTGTTTACTAACATGTATCATACCTGCTCTGTCTGCGATAATGCATATAAACCACTGAAAAGATGACAATTCCAGTATTTTGACTGAAATACAGTAAAGCTGTCGGGGACACGACTTGAGAAGCAGCCAAGTCTATCTGAACTAATCAGATAAAACAAAACAGACTTTCTGTGATCACATAAAGCACAGCCAAACCACACACAGCATACTGCCAGCTTTGCTAAAGCATTTTATCTCAAACTATTACAGAGTTGGCAATGTGGGCCTCATTACAACATCTGACTGACATGTTAGCAGCTTCCAAAAATGCAGCGGGAGTTCCAATGGAAGTACTATTGGCTACTGTAAAATCAAGAGTGGAATAGAACCTGGCCCATAATCCTCTGCTTCTTTCAAACTCTGTGAACTGAGCCAAAGTCCTTTGGGATATGTTATGATTCAACAGAAGTATGGTGCTACTCATGTGAAGTAATTTACATAAGGTATGTTTTACAACAGCTGATCTGCACAGAGGAGCTTTGTTTGTGGGTCACTGCTGCCACATCCATACCGCTGAGGATAAGAAGAGTATAAGCTGCTATTAGCTCACATAAATTATGATTTCCTCTGGTGTAAACACACACATTAAGGAACCACCCGTAGGTTCCAAAACAACAACAGCATATTCAACAACTCCAACACACACACGCAGGAAATGCAGTAGCGGCTGTGACCTTCATTGTTCTGATTTCTCTTGGGCTCAGGAATATTGTGGGCTGCAGACCCAGAGAGCTCATGTTCCCTCCTGCACTTTGGTTTTTACAGTCCGATTCAAAAACAGCTCAGCCATGGCAGCTAACTGTGCTTACTGTTCAACCACAATACACTCCCCTAGTTTAAAAACAGACTAACTGAGCAAAATAAACAGCCATGCATGTCAGTATCATTCAGTGAGGTCATATTTAAATTTGTAATTTCAGTAACCAACGTGTACTCATCTCTGTTAATACAGATTTAGCTCTGCCAAATGGCACATCAGCCAATAAAGCCACGGTTGCTAAGGCAACGTCCTTGCAGACGAGAGGCCTACAGCAAGCGGGAGAGAGATCAATCACAGCTGACATTACGGCAGCCTGTAAGGACCATCGTTTTCATCCAAACAAAATAAGAGTGCGGAGATGAATGCTGGGAGAAGTAAGCACACTTTAGAGGCTGGACTTGTTTGTTCAGCTGGTGGTTAACATCTAAACGTTCTGTTTGATCTGGACACCAGTCTGGTGTGTGTGGTCTGTCTGATGGCCAAGCTGAGCTTTGTGCAACTGGATGTGTATGTTACTGAGCCGATAGCCATGCATGTTTATGTATGTATCCCAAAATTGACACCAAAATCCTTCTGCATGTCAAACAGTCGGTCCTGTAGACCTGCAAAGCGACTGTATAAAGTTTGTAGCTTGCTCATTTGTGGAGGACAGCAGCTGCAGTCAACATCACAGCGATGACAATTATTTCCAGAGGCAACAACAGAGGGTTCAAACGTATCACAATGTCCACAGAAACCTCTCAAACCGCTTCTGTTATGCAGTCCACTTCTCCGGTGTTAATCTGTGTTCAGGATGTTCCAAAAGCTTTCTCCACAACTTACTGTTAGTTGCCATGCTATGATTTCCTCATAGCTGTAAAGCTTAGCAAGAAGGAGTGCTTTTAATTATTTATTGGTCCCTTCAAATATTATTGGAAACATACAAGCAAGCAGAGTCAGAAAAATATACAAGGATTTACTTTGCGCCCATGGGTGAATCCCCTGATCATGGTGCCTCCGCCAGAATGAAGTGATTTTACCATTTTAAATGTTTATGTGACAAGGCCTTTATACTGCAGAAGCAGTTTTAAAGGTTTCTATGGAAACTGTACTTTTGCCATAACAGGGTATATACAGCAATCCTTAAGTTAAATTTAATACCTTTTTTTTTTACTACCTTTGGATTTTTTTTAAAACCATCATGACACTGAGTTTCAAGTGTTAATCAGCGACCTTATTAATGCTGAAGCTGATTGACATATATAACACTATACACAACAGAATAGATTTAGAGATTCACTGATGTTGACCACATATTGCACACATTTATTTCACTTCGTGAATAAAAATAAAACAAACTACATAAAATGTGCAATGAAGAGAACAGTTCCAGCACACTGGCTGGCATTCGCTGCTACAAACTGGCATCTGCTATATGAACTATGAACTGGTGAACTGCTATTATTTGATTTTAACATAAACCTGTGCTATAGGCCTAATATGAACTCATGAGCAAAA
>NW_018127939.1:2192673-2205093 GCF_001952655.1 Monopterus albus
AGCTGGGATGCCACCTGCCAGCTGCTTGCCTTGGAGGAATGTTTGCACTATGCTCTTCATCTGTCTGATGCACCAATCAGCAATCTGCCTGACCACTGGGAATTTCAGGGGGCTTTTCTCCTGTAGCTTCATAACCACCTTAACCAGGCCCTGCAAACATTCTTGCCTGAAGGTGAGCACAGAAAGCTCACCAACCTTGCATCCTGGTTTGCTCTGAAGGTCCTAACAAATGAGGAACATTAATGAATGTTCACTGCAAATGCTTTGGAAAATAATCCGTTTTACTTTTTTTTATCCCTATTTCTTTTTATTCTTCTTCTTATTATTATTACTATTGGTAGTAGTAGCAGCCTAAGCATAGTAGTATCAGTAGTAGTACTACTATAAAACTTAATTTTACAACATACATCCTGATACATTGTGCATGCAACCCAAAACACATGTGCATCTCTGGGGAAAAAAAACAAATAGTAAATCAAAATTACTTTGATGGCAGATTCAGCACCCAGGCCTGTGTCTACACTCATAGGGGAGACCAAGTTCTTTTCATACTTTAGTTCTGTTTTGATCAGCTGCAGCCATCCATGCCAACTGATAGTAGTTCCCTCATATTCAGTTGTGTAACACATTCCTGTGAATCAACAACGGAGAAAGTCTGTTAAAAATAATCATTCAGATACAGTAAAATAGATCTCATCATTCACAAAGCTTGGCACTTGGGGCTAAGGAGAAGCATTACTGCATACACATTTGATTTCAAGCATTAGTTGGTATTTTAGCAATGAAATTATTTTGTGTTTTTTCCAACAGCAAAACTTGAGCCAAATATTACATTTCTATAAGGTTATTGAACTTGACAAAACACTAAAAACGTTTTTTTCCTTGTACTTTGGAGCTATACCCCACAGATTAATAAAAGCAGATAGGCCTACAGCTTTCATTCAAGTGACTGCAGGCCTTTGGCCAATTTAATCCTTTTGTGTAGCTAACAATAAGTTTGCCAAACATTGTCCTATAATAAATAAAATCTTTATGAATAAATCATTCTTGAAAGTAAATAATTCCTGAGTGACCACAGGTAGGCCTATATAGCAAAAACAAGAATATTAACTTACCTTGATGTGATGCAACAAATCATCGGTCCTTCCATGTCCCAAAAACTGAGATCCAAAGTATCTGGACTGGACACGGCCATCCTCCCAGTATCGAATATGGATGTCAAGCTGTTTTTTCTTTGACGCCTGATTGAGGCTCTCATCAAACATCAACACAAATGGCCCAGCCTTGTTGATGCCATCGACAAGCTGTTTTTTGAAGAACGATGCTAATCCAAATCTGATTATGTACCCGGTTTTGTCTTTACCACACGTGAATGACTTGGCGATGTCAGAGTCGGGAAACATTTCTTTAAACAGCTCCGCAATTCCTTCGTTGGAGTTCAATGAGTGGTGTTTAACTGCAGTGTTTAGACACCACAGAGCCTCCGCACGCAGTGTTGGTGTGGCGCCCATAGTCACCCGGAGGTCAGACGTAGCTGTCTGGACGTTGAAGATACGCCCAAACTAGTCAACAACGTAAGCTAGCCAGTTGGCTATCCAGTTGAGCTGAGCATGCAAAGTGTTTGAGATGTCGAACGACCACTGAATATGACGTCGGCATCAAACACAAAGTTGAGACTAGACGAGGATCTTTGATTATGTGCCCCGATATGCTAAAGCCCACATTTAAACGAACTAGCGCAAACTTTAGCAGATAAAATTTCAATCAGAATAGGACACCATAGTCTGAAAAAATAATACCTATTTTAAAAAAATAATACCTCTAAACCAAATTAAACACGCGATTTTGATGAATCACTTTTTAATACTTTTTAAAACCCCGTGGACACCCTGCATAACTCTGGGCCACCACTGGAATCCTTGTGTAAGTGCTGTGAATCTACAGCTGTTGTCCTCTGCAAAGCAGCAAGCTGCATACCATTCAAGGAGACTTTTCAAGCTTACAGTGGGGTGAAGATTTGATACTCACAAATTAGATTTTCAGATGTGGACTTCTAACAGGATGAGGGACAAAATGGACTCTGCTTCGCTGTAATCCTTCATGCTGAAGGCAATAAGAATGTGGACGGGTAATGACACGGACAGGAAGCGGTTACATCTGTGTGGCTCAGAGAAAAGAGAACCTGTGAGTAATACACTGATCTCCTTCAGTGTTTTGGCCAGACCTCACCCACTTTTATCGTTGATCTCTAGAACATAGCCAGCTGCTGTGTCTGCTGCCCTAAGCAGACAAGTGTAGGAGTCCGGTTCAGGCAAAAGCCTTCAGCTTCTTTTCATTTTAAGCCCAGCCCCTTCACTGGACTTTATTAAACTACTCTGGACATACAGTACCTGCACCAACTTTTTTCTGTTTTTCCAAGTGAAAAACGACACCTTGCCTTGCATCTGGCCTGCCTTTGTGCTTTTGTTTGGGGATATTAGTGATGGAAGAGATAATAGGGCTAAAGCTCATTTGTCAAGGCAGCCAGTCAGCTTCATTCTCAGAGAAGCTAACCTGAGACAACAGACTTGGTTGGGCAAGCCTACAGCTCTTACAGTTGGGATGTTTGTTTGGGGTAACAATAATATGAAAATTGTGCGGTCGGACAGCTGAAGAGATGAATATCAATAACAAGGGTGCTGCATGACAAACACCTGGACCGGAAGCGCGCAAGCTTTAATCTATATGAATATTTACTTTTCCCAACTGTAAGCAAATGGAAACTGAAGCATGCTGGCTGGGACTTGAATGAAACTGTGAAAGCTGAACTTAAAGAATGGCAGAGCAGCTATGTGGCCTGCGGTGATAAGCCTTTGATGGGGGGTGTTTCTAAGACACTAGATATATTCTCTCCTCGTAGGCCAAGAAGGTGGAAGGGAGAGAAAAGAAACAGACAGAGCATATAAATGAATAGTTGCACAATGCTGCTCCTCACCCACACACCTGCATGCACTCTCAACACACACACCCAGGTGGAGGGGCTCCTGTGTAGAGCTACACTGCAGGTATGCACACCAGACTGCTGAGACATTTGGAGAGGGGGAGATGAAGCTTCAGTCTGACAGCTCTGTTGCCTATAGGTTCACTGTCACTGCCCTGTGTATCTTCTGACCTCTGCTCTCAGCCGGTCTCCCTCCACAGCACACTGGACAGTTCAGTCTCAGATTTTGTCAGCGGCCTCTGACAGCACCCCCAGCTGCTGAGGTCTACCCTTTCAATGCTGCTACTTATTTATGTCTTTCATTGTCTCTACTGTATGTTAGTTAGTTTGTTTTCTGGTGACTCTACTAATAGTACATTTACAAGACCTCCAGCGAAATTCATTAATATAGAGGTGCATAAAATGTACTGTGTAGAAACCAGTGGTTCTTTTTACCATTGCGCTGTCTGTTTCTTGTTTGTTTTTAACTGAGCATCTAGTCATCTATAAAATTTCAGAATACATAAAGTGTCATTTAACACAAGGTGGTTTGAAGCTCTGCCTATGACTGACCACAGAGTCAACCTGTCTGTCTACCTGCCTCTATTGTCCGTCCATCTGCTGATGGCAGAGCTGGCTATAGCCGCGTTGCATACCATCTGTTTGTCTCCCTGTCCAGCTGTCTATTTACTTAATGTGTTTATACATCTGTCTTCCTTCACACTATGCACACCCCTATTTAAGGCTACATATAAGGCCTTTCCTTTTGTCTGTCTTCCCACACAGAAACGTGCAGACACCAGGGCTGGGCAGGGATTCCATGGCCTGGAGCCAGCTGAAGCCATTGCCAGCTTGAGTTGACAACGTGCTCCCACAGTCGGGACACTGTGGCACCGTTGCACAAGAGGAAAGTATAGGCGGGAAGAGGAGATGCATGTACATACAGTAGCTCTGGTTGACATGTCATTGACATAGCTGGACCACCTAAACAATACACAACCACAAGAAAAGAGGAATACACTTGTTAGGTTACGCAAAAAGCACATGAGCAACATCTTAATTTGATGTGACAAATGCTCCTTTTTGTCCACATACACTGCAGAACAATTACTGGCTACAAGCATAGTCATACTTTTTACAGCATAGTGTAGTTATGTGAATTGAGTATGTGTCCATTCAACTTCCTTTGAACTTTAATTCACTGAAACCTGCATCCTATCATTAAAAGCCAAGGAGATCGCTTCACTTGCAAAGTTCAGGGTTTGGCAAAGACCTCAGCAGAAGGTCAATCTGATATTACAGAAAGCACAACACAAAGCAAGCAAACTATGAAGGATGCACTGCACGAGACTAAGTAGCTCCTGCTATTAATGCTGAGTGCTCACTTACATCCAGGTTCGAACAGCTCAGTGGCTCAGGAGCTTAGGGAGAAAGTCCTAGTCTCACAGGCCTCTGTTGCTACACACTCCATCTCCATAAACACCAGCCACTACATGTCCCTTCAGACTCTTTAGAAGGGTTGAGATCGTTAATGCAACTTTAATGGATGACTCTCCTAAATGGATTCTACAGATTAACCCAGCAGAGGTCAGGGAAACACATCTGGGGGCTATTTTACACTCCCCTTCACATGCTCAAATGTTTCATCTTTCAACAAAACAAATATAAGCAAAAAGTGGCCTGTGGATAGTTTAATCCACCTTTATGACTCCAAGTGGATGAAAAGATATTTGATATACATCAAAAATATGTTAATTATAGAAAAGTTCGTACACTGGGCTTTAAAAACACAAACTGCATTAGACAACAATAGTGCTGGATATCGAACTTTGATACTTTTATGCCATCGATCAAATAACTTCAATGCCAGCGAGTACTGGAAAAATGCTTTTCTACATTTTTACTTATTGATGTTAATGTTAACAGAACTTTAGGTTCTGGAAAATAGGTTTACTTTTTATGTTATGAAACTGCTTTGAATG
Organism: Monopterus albus; assembly: GCF_001952655.1. Classification (NCBI taxonomy): domain Eukaryota; kingdom Metazoa; phylum Chordata; class Actinopteri; order Synbranchiformes; family Synbranchidae; genus Monopterus; species Monopterus albus. The sequence continues at coordinate 2,197,615 of NW_018127939.1, forward strand.
GACAAAAAATGCAAAGGAATTGAAAAATAAAACTAACAATCTGGACCAAAATGTGTAAAAAACATTTTGTTAAAATTTATTTCATAAAACTGGTATTGAAAATAGTATCATTTAGGAACCAGTATCAAAGTCAATGTATCAGTATTGAAAATTCTGTAGTGATACCCAGACCTAGACAGCAATAATATAATGAGCAAGCTCCTAGTGTGGTTTGTGCCTTACTCACCATTTGTCCTGTGTTATCACTGTGTATGAGTGGGCTCATCTCTATATTCATTTCCCTTTCTGGTTGTCTGTAGATGATGGCTTCCTACAGTCACCTGACTGCAGGTAATGAATATACCACTGCACTGATCAGTGGCACTAATTAGCAAAAATCCAAGTTAATATAAATCAAAAGTTAATAGGATGACTAAGACTATACAGGCAGACATTTTAGTGAGGCCGCACTCATTCATCCAATATATTTTCTCAACTCTGACAGCCTGGGGGAAAGCAAACAAAATCATCACTTGCACCATGTAGATACACTCCAATTTGGCACAACCCAGATTTTCAACTACATAATAACCCTATCTATTTCCCAACACGGCAACATCAAGGACTCACTTACATCACCTATTTGAAAATAACCAATTCCTATCATTTAATACACTGAGCTAGAAGTACGGAGCTCAGAGAGAACAGTTCCTATACCTCCAGTATAATCAAATAAAATCCACAATTACGTCAAAGATTAGTGTAACCAATAACCCACAGCAACTTTATTTCCACTGCTGTAAACTGAATCAGGACACACAGAGGACAGTTCCTCACAACAAACAGTTTAACATGGTGAGCATAAGCCCACAACAATTAATGAGAAGAGAAAGAAAAGTAAAACACTGTCAAACGCAAAGTGTGCATAACAGGAAGGGAAGAGATTTGTCTCCACTGATATGTTTAATTCCTTCTCATTTCTCTCTGTAAATGGGTCAGGGATTGATGACACCAGCACAGAAAGATCAACGGCCAACTTCAAATTGTTTAGCAGAGTATATGAGGGCCAACATCAGAAGGCTGTGAATTCAGAGAAAGGCTCCACATGGGAACCATCAGCCATTCCTTCATGATGTGTACTGTACCTAAAAAGCAAAGAAAACACCATCCTCTGCTCATATGTTTTCTCTCTCATTACTGACCACCCCTCGCTGCGCCTCTCGCCCCTGTCCTGCCACAAAAACCAGCACCTCGCAGGATGTGTGGTTTCTGGGCATTCAATAGGGTTTAGCCAGCAGAAGAGCTGGAGGGACTGAAGAGGAACAACCTGACTATTCAAGACCAGGCCTGTAATTCCAGAGGCAAGGAAATGTGCTGCAAGCCCACTGGGGAGAGAGGGGGTGCAGGAGAAACAGAGAGGAGGGGCAGAAATGGTAAGAGGCAGGTTATTAGTTGAAAATGTGTCGGAGAGGAGGGCTGAGGACTGAGGGCTCCATCAAGCTCTCAGACAAATAGGAAATGGGCCCGTCGTTTTCTTTATTTCTCACAAAAAACCCTGAGAGAAAGGTGACTTCCTCTGTATTTATTTTAAATAAACTGACTACAATAAAGTACAGTTGTTTCATGACAGAGAAAAGCCACATTTGAAGGTACTTTGCTTGTTTTTAGACTCTGCACCAAAAATAAAGGCAAGCCAATGAGACTAAAACATTGGCACAGAAGAGTTTTCAATGGAAAGAAAAGTTTCTTTTGTGGGAAAGAGCTCAAAAGAAAGTTAGCAGAGCTGCACAAGCCAATGTTCACACCACGACAAACAATGGAGTATTTTCTTGACTGTTCACAAAAGCTTCCATCTGTTGCTCTCTTTCACCTCATCTGCCTGGGAACTGCTACATATGTGGGTTTTTTGTCCTTCTCCTCACTTTGACTGGTTTTTGAAAAGATATCCCCAAATTAAATTTAAGATATAATTTTCCCACAAAGAGTGTCTGAGAAAAAGACTAAGATGGATGCCACGAAGATGACTTTCAAATGTGTAATCAGTTCCAGTGTCCTATTCACATCTTCCCGAAGCAAGTTTTAAAGAGAGTTTCAAGACCTAGTTTCAAGGTCAAACAAGATTGATAACGTCTTATCTGCAAAGGAGCAGCTGGCTGAGAAAAAGCACAGCTGAGAGTTTGTACTATGTGCACACACACGTCCATTCACTCTTCTCTAAAAATACTTATACAAACCCCACTGTGTCTACAGACAGGCAGCATTACTGCTAGGGCGATGCCTTTAAATTACACTCTGAGAAGCAAGTAGTGTATTTGTGTGCTCGCCTTCTGAGTGTTAATAGAATGTATTAATGGTGGGATGGGATGTTTGCGCTCTACCATTAGCAGCCAACAGAAATTTCTTCGACTATTTTGAACCTTTCCATATGTGGACACGCTGAAAACACTGAACGAAAAGCAGAAACTTCCCCCAAAAAACTTCTGAGAAAAAACACATCCCTTCCCACCTGGTGCTCAGAGTTGTGACAGCTGAAATAATCCATTCATGGAGACGCTTCAACCTCGTGTAAACATATTCACTTTGGGGAATGTGGAGTCTGAGCTCTGACAGGAGAGGTAGACTGAATGCTAAAATACAGTCTTCATTAAACTTGTGTGCATTTGCCAGAGATGCTGAGAATATTAACAGATGTGCCAAAATGTTGGGATGGCTGTGGCTCAGGAGGTAGAGCGGGTCGTCTCCTAACTGGAAGAAAGCGGGTCGATGTCGAGCAAGACACTGGTGATGTTACCGGTGCATGAATGTGTGAGTGCGAGTGGGTGAATGGCCAAAGTGAATGTGTGAGTGCGAGAGGGTGAATGGTCAAATAGTGTGAAAGCTCTTTGAGTGTGCTGCAATGCTATACAAGTTTAAGACCATTTACCAAATGTACTTCATTAAACCTTAATAGTGTCTTAAAGTTAGTCTGTCTGCTAATGTTCACAGTGCTGAATGAAACCCTTCAATCAGCTTCAGAAGAGTCATCACTCTGTTCACTAGATGTTCAATGTCATGGGTAATGACACCTGTTGAATATAATAAAAATGTCCAGGAGAAGCCTAACCTCTGTCTTGATGTGAAAACATTTTCTAACGTTGGCTCCCAGTGAGGTTCCTTTACTGGCTTCACCCACCTGTTATTTGGTTTAATGTCCCATAGGGAGAATAAAGCCAAGGTCGCTACAGTGAATTGAGTCTCTGTTTATATACCTCACTCTCTTGTGGCCAAGCTTAGCTATGATGTTGTACCTCGCTTTGAGTAAAAGGAAGAAATTACATTGACTGCATTTTGCCCTGTTTTAAGAAATCAGTTTGGTCTTTTTAAGTTTGCTCTGGGTTTAACTTGCACTGCTGTTTGATTATATAGTGATCAACTGACTTTTTCCACCTGCAGTGCAAGTCCTGTCAATCTGCCACAATCCATACAGGTAGGATAAAAACACCTTGACATCAGAAGACTGGCCCAACCCTGAGCTAGGGAACCTCAGAGTTGGCATATTACTACATGACGACAGCAACTAGGCTGCTGGGCTGCATGCAGTCTTTTGTAGCATTAAAACCACAATGGGGCCAAGAGGGGCTGGAGTAATGAGGCGCATGGATGGGTGATATAAAGCTGCGATTGAAGACTGAGGGTAGAGAATTGAGGGCAGGTGGAGGACAGCAGACAGGGGGCTTTGCTTAAGAGCTGAGGGTTTAAGCAAAGAGAAGAATCATTTCACATACACAACAGATCATGGATTTGTGCAGAGTGCTGTCTGATTGTATTATCATACATGCAAGTTTCAAACATCCCCAGAACTGAACAAAATTATTAAGTGGAGTGACATGTTTCTTGAATTGTAACTAACCAAACTGACAGCTCAAAGAAAACTTGAAAAGAAAAAGGGAACTGAATCCCTTCCTCTCAGTGTGATGTAACGACATCTGCCAATGATGCACTGCAAGGGCATAATAATGAGATAAGATAAGAAATAGCTCACTAGAGGGTAGGTGAGTTTGGTCCTTTAACCTGAGGCAAGGATACTGTTTGCTCCACAAGGAATCTTAATAAGAGGGGGAGAAGAAACTCACAGGATATTTATACTGTATCTAGTCTTCATGTCAGATCGAAGACTACACACGAGCAACAGAGTAAATTTCTCAGGAGAAACTCTCAGTTTGAAATTTTGACCTGACACTTGTTGTTCCCTGCAGGTGAACTGGGTGATCTCCTGACCTTTCCTCAGGCACCAGCACAAGGTTGACATTTTTAGTTTTTAGTGAAATTTCTTAGCACCTAATGCATAGATGGACAGACCACAAACTTTCTAAACTAATAACAGTTCTATCCACCTCAGCTGTTCTTTAATGTTCATTAGTAAATTAAAATGATGATGATAAATGTTACACCTGCCAAACAACATTCACATTGTCATTATGTGCATGGTGGCGTGCTGATGTTAGGTACAGCTTTGAGCTGAAAGTACAGCCTCAGACAGCTGCTAGCATGGGAATGGTGTTGTCTAATGTGGAGCTTTCCTTGGTTTCTATGTTCAGATAATTTCCAAAACAAGCCTATTTTGCAATTCTCCAGTCATGAGTAAATGACAAAATATCCAATATCACTGACAAGTAAAATAAAACGGGATTTATGCATACACACACTAGATCACACATCCTATATTTTGCTGCTTTTCTGTTATATGTCAGGTGCTTATTGTCCACTACAAGCATAATGTGACTTGGGCCTTTTCTCTGAGCCCAGCATTGCCTTAAAAAGACATACCTGTAGATCAAATCACATCCTATTCTTTCTCCTCACTCAGGTTTCAAACTGAATGCCCTCAGTGTGTCCCACACTGTAGCCTGAGGTCCAATCAGTCCCCTCGACAGAGTCCCAGTCATAGGCAGTGGGAAGTGATTTCCCAGAAGGCATCTGCTGTGACAGCTGAGCTGTGGAGAATGAGGAAGTCCACAATGACACCCCTCTACTACCCCCTTCCTCAAAGAGCACCAGAGGCCAAGACAGGGTGAACACACACACACACACACACACACACACACACACAATGAGGATTCACAAAGACCTCATTTCCAGATAATTACAGTGGAAGCAAATATGGAGGACAGGACAGAGGGTTACGTGCTGTTATCTTCTATGACCTACCCTCAGGGAGGCTTTAACTGCCAATCCTCTCCCACTTTTTTAAGCAACAAGCAACTGACTCGAACAGCAGGCTCTTAGTATGGCACTGAGAAGACACGTCTCCCACTAAACAAATGTCCGTTAGAATATCTCATTAAAAGCCTTTGTCACCTTTGTTGCATGAACACAAATTTGACAAGACTAAGCAGGTGAAATCAAATACCCGTTTTTCATGCAGGAGACAACGGCGCACAGATCCACTCAATGCTTTTGGATTACTACATGAGATATGAGCTGCGCACGGCCAGAGAATGTGATCGGGGCAGCTGCTCAAAGTGCGAGAATGAGGGACAATGAGGGAGGAAGAAGAAAAGAACAGACAGATCAGCTTTCACTGCTCTTTGTCTGTCTACACTATACCGAGCAAGACTGGGGCTTTCTCTTTTCTGGCTCCCACAGAGCCCGGAGGCACCCTTTTGTGGGTGTGTGTGTGTGCATGTGAGACCATGGTCCAGTCATGCATGTGCCACACATCCAGCCAGGTTGCCATGCATCACACCCCTCTGACATGCCATTAACCAGTACAAATCACAGGACACTGCGGGAGACGGTAGCTTCCTCCACACTGGCTGATTAAAAAGTGAGATATATGAGGCATGTCCACAGTGTCTGTGTCCGTGCTGGGTAGCAGGGTTAGCAAGTGTATGCAGACACACACAAACTGTGTTGACATTTTTCTAAACAATTTTATTCGTTCATTATAGTAGTGCTTCAGCAAATTCTGTCACCCTCCTCCAAGAGTGAGATAACGTGTCCTCTATACTGGTGTCGTCATGAACATCTGTGTCAGATAGGCTTTGCTCTACTTAAGGTTGTGAGAAAAAGGGCAGAGCAGGACAGTGCTTGTTCTATTTCCAGAGCTCTCTGATCTAAAAAAACTAGCTTTGCTTTGTAAGCTCATGCAGCTCCGATTAAACTATAATAAAACTGGCTGTCTGAAGTCTGTGGAGAATTCTTGCAGAGAGCAATATGCTCCACTTCATCCCAACCTACAAAAAAAATCTGCCAGAAAGAAAAATGACACGGCAAACTTTTTCCAAGAACTGAGAAGCAGCTACATGCAGTGCTACAGTGCTCTGCTGGTACAGTTCTTCACAGGATTTCCTCAAATAGACACTGTTAAAACAATTAGTACATAGAAATGTGATAACAGAAGCTTTAAATTACTTTGTTATTCTACCGTGGAAACACATCATTGTGGCCCAGGAAGTTACAACAGTAGATTTGCTGATTGTTTCACCACAGTTATAAACTCCAGCATCCATTCGCCACATTCATTCAAATACAAGTTGTGCCACAGTAAATATAAAGAATTTTAATGTGTTATAAGAACTATTTACCTAAACTTCATAAGGTGTGGTGAAAACACAAATACAAGTGTCAATACAGATCCTTGTTTAATCTCACAGTTTAGTTCCTGTGGCTTCATATTTCTTGGAACAATTTGCTTAAAAAAAGCTATAAGCTAATTTCCAGGAACAAGCAGCAGATACAGTGTAACTCAAAAAAAAAAGAAAAAAAGAAGTGAGCCTGAATGGCTAATGGACGTCTAAGATCTCAGCAGGACAGGCACACCCATCCAACAGAGCTGAGGTCAGAGGTTTTAGGTCAGAGAGTAGAGGTCGGTGGTTTGATGACCAGAGGAACAAGTTGTTCACAGAAAGCTGCCAGCAGCTGATCCATGAGAGGACAGAGACAAAGGAGGGGACGGATACGTTGCATGACAGCAACATTTTACTTATTAATCAGACTGTGTGTAAGCATACTAAAAATATTCAGGTTGTTGCACCTGGCTGTAAACCACAGGCAGCATTTCACCGATAGCATAATAGCCACATGCCATGAAGTCTTATGACAATAAAATAATGTTATTTATGGAAACAGTTGACCAGCATGGCACACACGTCAGGGGAGTTTTCATGAATTATAAAAGCTTCACAAATGCTTCAAATCATAAAAGGCAACTGCTGTCATGTTAGTTTGTTTTACTATGTTACATGGCCATGGGGAAACTCTCTATGAAGCTTGAGAAATGAGCACATGACTCAGAAGAGGACTGAGACTCTCCCCGTGCGTGACCACTGGCAGTGTGACACAGTGAACAGTGGAGGAACATGGCTGGGCAGTTCTTTATCTGTAAATGCCCCCCCCCAACCCCCAATTTCCAAGCACTCCACATATCCGCGGCTGGAACCACAGTTATGGCTCCAGTTTCCATCTCGGGGGGAGGGTGGAGGAGAGTTCAGTTCCGAGCTCTCAGGACCTGTCTGTGGC
>NW_018127939.1:2205126-2206253 GCF_001952655.1 Monopterus albus
AGGTCTCCTCTTGATGAAACCCACAATGAGCATTTATTGTGAGGGAGATAAGCTGAAAACTGAGAGACCATGGGAAACTCTTTCCAGCTCTTCTCTGCACTACAGAAAACAGACCAAGTGCACTGAGGGAAAGGTGACCACATTAAACAGGGTGTCCACAGAATTGAGACTGAGGGTTGTCTTCTTGGCTTTAAGCTATAATCAGACTTACAAATACAAAGGAGATGGAGCCTTTAGTTGACATTTCATTGATTGCTTCTTTTTATAACACTATTTTCCCTCTCCAACTTCCCCTGCAGAGCAGGAACTCCACATGGCTGCCATGCCTCAAGGGTTGTCTTTAGTTATTGATTAGGATGGGGGCTGGCTCAAAGATTGCTTCCTTCGGGTCAAAAGGTCAAGGCAAAAGAAATAAAAGGGGGGGAGGGGACAAGGAGGAGTCATAAGATTACTATAATAAACGTCTTCTCATTAGTGTTAAGGATGGGAGAGTCTATGACAGAGGGTGGAGAGAGGGAGTGCTTTGGAAAGACATTGTTTGAGCTTTACACTTAATGTAAATGCCATTTAATACCTTATATTTATCAGCCTCAACAGGATATCCGAGTTTGTTTTGATATTGTGATGTATGTGTGTGTCTGTAAAGAGGTTTTTCCATTATAGGTACCTACCAAAACATATTAAGCAAAGTAACGCTCATGGCGGATTCGGCGTTTGTTTCCACTGCCCTCCTCCTCCTGTGGAAGTGCATTCCGGAAGAATAATTTCAGCACCCCTCAGGAGGTAGTACTAAAATCAAGTTCCAGGAATGTGAGGAGGGAGGGGGTGTATGCCCATAGAGCAGTTGCCCCTTTTTGGTTAAATGTCTGCTCTTCACACCTCAATCATTAGCTTTACAAGCACAATTTTAAAAGACGCACTTATACTGGTTTAGAGGTAAAACAAGGACTTTGAAACATGGTAAAAGCGGAAAAGACATACATACAAAAGCTCACTTCAACCATTGTATATATTACTAAAGCGGAAAAGACATACATACAAACGCTCACTTCAACCATTGTATATATTACAAAAAAGAGCGATAAGAATTGTACATAAGATGGGATATAGGGATCACACCAATGGAG
>NW_018127939.1:2206502-2211799 GCF_001952655.1 Monopterus albus
TTTAGTATATTTACTTGTGTGGGTAGAAGTGAATCATTTACTGCTTGCAAACCAATGATGGTAAGATGATGTCATGGGGTAGGACTGGATAAGTCTGACTTCTTCCTACTCCATTCAAGCATGTACTAGGTATAAGCAATTTGATAATGGATTAGCATGTGTTGGATATGTGTAAAATTATGTGTGTTGACATATCGACTGTTTTTTACATGCTTGAAAGAATAAATCAAATCAAATCAATCAAATCAAAAGATGTCACATTTCTGCAAGTCTGTGTTCTACCTATTCACCAGCTGTTTGATAAATTGCTCATATAGGCTGATTTACACTATGAAGTGAAGGCCTAAGTTCAGAAAAGGTGAATACAGCACTTTAAATTGTTACTGAGAGACTGTATACCTTTTAGTTTTTAAGTAAGGTATTTCTTATCACTTTGGGTTTTGGCTTGTTTATGTCTCAATGTTCTAATGAAGTCAAAACCTTGGCTCATTTCAGACATAAACGTGGAACAAAGGGGAAATATTCTCAGTTTGGCAATAAAACAAATCCAGTTGTTAAAGGAAAACTACTATTTATTACATTACAGGTTTTAATTCATGCAGGTATTGCCATTTTATCTTTTGGTTAAAATAAAAACATGCTCACCGGCTGCTAAAAACTAAACTAGTGTCGCTTAAAAACTCTAACATGAGTAAGAACCTGACTAAAGGGTTAACAATGCCTGTTGCTATTATTGGAAAACAGACTTACTTGGGTCATACTCAGATCAGTCGTGTGGAAATAAAAGCAGTGAATCAGAGCCACTGATGACACTCCTTAGAGGAAATCACTAGCTGAGCTGATGAATTAATGACGTCATAGTTTACATCCCATAGTAATGAAGCTCTGTGCAAAGTATAATGACTTGTTGAGAGTCCTAGAGAAATCATGGTTATCTATCCATAAATTCAAAATAAATGCAACCACAAGCAGTCCTATGTGGAGTTTAGCAAACATTGTGAGCACCATCAGGCTTTGCCAGGAGGAACAGGGACTTCCTACAGCTTTACGGCGCATGCATAAACGGATACAAAGCAACTGGCTGTATCAGCATTTACATACTCTGCTCCGACTGTAAGGTTGTTTTCTGATGTGTCTGTCCTACTATATAGCCTTGTGTATGTCAGTGATTTGTTTCCACACGTCATTCTTCCTATTATGTCCTGGTAACTTCTAAAGACAGACAATAGAGACCTGGGAAGACGGAGACTGCAACAACAAGTTTTTCCTCCATTTTGTTTAAAATTCCTTCAACTGAGTGGAGTAATAAATAACAATGTACTCTGGTTTCTGCTGGAATCAAGATGATTGTGACTGTACTGTGCCAGTGGATATTTACATAGCATTCCTCAACTTTCCCCAGTAGTGTAGCCTGGCACTTTTGACTGAGCTCGGCAGGGGGCAGAGGGATGCAAAACCAGGTCTCATTCAGAGTGAATGGCTGCCGTTGCTGCTCCAGTCTTTTTAATCCTTATGTGTGAACTTACACACTCTTACGTAGCCAGAAAGATGGGTCAAGACAAAACTGGTGTACCTGAGGCAAATAGCTAGTCAGAACCTTTGAAGAGATTATCATGGTCAGTCAAACTGACACAGAAAGAGGACATGGCAGATGTCACATTGTTTAAGAGAATGCAGGAAATAAGAACCAGCAAGACACCTCACTATAAGCACATCCACTCTCATCTTAAAAAGCTGTCACCACAGCTAAACATATAAAGAGCTTACATCTAGCAAATGAACTGGCCAAAAACACACAGATGCAGATTAAAACAAATCAGCCAAGTCAGAGCTTATGACCTCCATCTTCACTTATTCCTGCACTGACCTCATACCGTTCCTTCCCATCCCCCAGTCTCCTTTCTTCTAATCTAGCCCTACTGGGTGGCAGGCAGCAGCATGGCCTGGCGGTCAAACTGTGTCTGTCTGCCTATGTGCTGGGCCTCAGCAGAAGTTCAAAAGAATTAAAGTTATCCAGAAAGTACCCAAAGCCTCTCCAAATCCCCCTTCAACCCTGTCTTATTTCACTTTTATATTCTCTAAGAATGGTCGAATTCCATGAACATATTAGCTAATGTATTGCAGTTATACAGTGAATTTCATCCAGCACATTACCAGGCACTCTGGTCCAAGACACGGATCCTTATGTTAGGTATGTTTTAGTCAGATAGAAATTGGATAGATACAGTACTTTATGTATTGGAAACGTTTAGTGTAGATAGGATGTCTAGTTAGACTGTTAAATGCTTAGTCATGCTTATGAGTTTCTACAGGGTACATCTGGTCAAGGATAACTAGAGAGAAGAGTTGATGACTGTCAGCAGACAGGGTGTTTAATATTATTATTATGACGTGTATAACTGTAGCCTTAGCCATAATATGTTCTTATGTTTAAGTCACGACATGTTACTAGAGGTCGTGAGAATGTTTTTAGCTACACACCACTTAATCAACAGACACACACACACATTGATTTACTTCATGTTTTGACTACTGCTATGACCAGCTGCAAAGCTGGTAACAGAGACGTCTCAGTTGACGTTTCTGTGTAGTATGGGGCTAGCCCAACCGAGGGGATATAATGTATAGGCCTGGTGGGTTCAGGGTCTTTCATCTTACATCTGCCTGCGAGCAGTTTGGAGGTGCAAGATGCCTGAGCGTGTAATGTTAATTTTACCTGTGATCCTTTGAATAAATCAGCACTGTTTTGAAGTTACTTGGACTGTCTCGTCTCTCAGAGTTAGCAATGGTAACAAGAACTGGAGACCCACTCTTCCCTAAACCCCAACACTACCATAGGGGTTTTTCCATTTCAGGAACCTACCGAAACATGTTGCATTGAGTAACGCTTGTCACGGGTTCTGCATTTGTTTCCACTACACTTGGCCTGCTTTGGAAGTAAGGTCTGGGAGCTACGTGTCAGCACCCCTCGGAAGGTAGTACTAAAATCAAGTACCGGGAACGTGAGGAGGGATAGGGTGGGTGCATGCAGAGCAGTTGCTGGTGATTGGTTAAATGTCTGCAGCTTCACACCACAAGCATTAACATTATAAGCACCGTGTATAAACACATAGCTGACTATGGGGTATACAGCTCGTTAGGTTCCAATAGCGAACATAGCACATGTGAGATGGGAGGGCAGGAGACTATCAACAGAACACTGCATAAGCAGCCATTCTAAGGCGACAGTGGTGCGGTGGGTAGAGCAGTTGCCTCCAACCAGAAGGTTGAAGGTTTGAATCTCGCTGCCAGCAGTCCACATGTCGAAGCGTCCTTGGGCAAGACACTGAACCCCCCCCCCCCGGTGGGCCCCGAGGGTAAAAACCCCGATGGTTAGAGCCATCGGTTGAGGTGGCGCCACAGATGGCTGCCATCAGTTCTGTACCGGAAATAAATTCCTTGTGTATAACATACTTAGGCCAATAAAGGTGATTATCCTTAAATAAATCAATCTCTGTCTGATTTATTCACAGGTAGAACAACCTCAGTCAGTGTCACTTTGCGGCAGGTTTGATTTTTCTTAGAAGAAATACAAAGTAAGAAACAAAACACCAAGCTTCTTGGTTTGTGTTTAATTGCAACTGCACCCTTTTTGTTTGGTTTAGGGATGCAGGAGGCATGGATAGTCTTTAGTTAAAATTTTTTAATGGGGGGAGAGGGGGTGAAGGTCAGGGGGGGTTGCAGTAATGTCATGGTGGCCTTTGTTACTACAATGAAAAGCACAGCAGGGAAAGTGAAGCCTTACTTGTTTTCAGCAGAGTTTATTAAAACTGCAAAAAGGGTGAGTGGCCACAGATGGTGATGTCAATAACTATTCAAGCACCCATCCAAATGCACACACATGCACAAACACACACCACCACCACACCCAGTACCACACCACTGGGTGGTAACACACCACAAACACACAGTTATAGAAGGCAGGGTAGTAAAAGCAGATGGTAAGTGTGTGAATAGATATGTAATGCTGTAAAGAGGTGCTCCAAGAGGTGTTAGGATTCCGTTAGTCTTTCTGTCTCTAAAATCCATCAGCACCTCCGTGAAGCTGTCAGAGACAGAGCATCTCAGTTCCACTGTGGAGTTTAAGTTGCAGCTTAACTACTGCAAGAAATCAGTTTGTTTCAATGACAAAAATGACAATATCTGCCATCTGAAATAGTATAGTCAGGCTATTTATGTCCAATAATGAACTAAGACCAGAAGCTGAATACAGCTTGAAAACTAGAAGAAATTACATTTTTGATTGTCATTTTTCAGATCAATATTCCATCATTCAATGACATATTCAAGTAAATTATGTGCACAGTCTAACATCACATGAATCATTTCAGTGTGCTTTATGAGCCCAGTAAAGCAGCAGTTTACCAGTTTTCATTTGCCAGGTATAAAGTCCTATTTTCGTAACACATTTCTGAATGATTTTACATGCAAAGAGTAGTACTCCATCACACGCTTTCAGTATGGTGTAAATAAGATAAAGTTTGAGTGCTACAAATAGTTCAGGCTAGAGTGAAAGTGAGCTTCAGATCCATTCATCCTGCCAAACTCACAACTGACAATATTTAAAAATCAACAGGGTAAAGGTCACATAAAGACACAGGAGTCATCCTTTCCCCAAAATGTCTCTTGATAAAGATTAAAAAGCATCAGTATGTACAACCATTGGTTAGTTCATAAATTATTTAACAATTTTATTTAAGTTATTCATCAAATAAAAACTTGGTCTGAGTTTGTCAAATATGCAGCTTTTCTCTATTTTACATTATTAAAAATCTAACAATCTGAGGACATTAATTTGGAGTTGGAAAAACTGTAGCATGAAGGTTAGGTGTTAGGGTTAGGGCATTTTTATTTTTATGCCACTGATTATATGATTAATCAATTAATTTAAACAATAATCTAAAAAATTTATTCTCAAAAAAAAAAAACATAAAAAAAAAACATGAGAAGTACCTATGATTAGCGTGGAGATAATCACCCATTAGCGACTCTATCACAGTAGCTATGCTTACCACCCTTATAAAAAAAACTTACACCCACAGACCAAGGAGAAAAAAAAACAACTGTACCTTTCTTACAAGCATCTGACGTAAAATGGCTATTGGCTGTTAGTGTGGACAAAAAGAATCAAGGATGCATTCTGGCTCCACATTCCTTAAAAGCACTCTGCAAGTGAATGTTTGTATTTCTTTCCTTGAAGGCACTATTAGCTAAAGTACTTTAAAGCATTCCCAGTGTTTTACAATCTAGAAAGAGTG
>NW_018127939.1:2211834-2236776 GCF_001952655.1 Monopterus albus
AGAAGGCAGCTTCAGCACTCATCACATCATCACATGCTGATGTTTAGTGACACTGGGTTTATAAAAACCATGCAAGACTGATTTAAAGCTAAAATTACTGTTTTCACTCCACATGTCAGTACAGATATCACATCTGTGTGACATCTGGATTGTGTAACATACAGTGATCAACATGTTCATCTTCTGCCATACAGTTGGACATGAATCAGCTATTACTCCTGCCAAGACGGAAGTAATATTTTTAGTTGGGTTGTTCACAGCGTAACTCAAAAGGTAATGAATGGACTTTGATGAAGAGGAAGGGTATCACACCTACAATGTTTCCCCCTGCAACCCCACACCCCCCAACCAATGCATCCCCGTGCACTGAAAACACAGCAGGGAGTTGCATTTTTTGCTGGACTAATGTGTTTTTACGCTCTGTCATACTGCTTTGATGAAGAGGTAGGGTATCACACCTACAATGTTTCCCCCTGCAACCCCACACCCCCCAACCAATGCATCCCTGTGCACTGAAAACACAGCAGGGAGTTGCATTTTTTGCTGGACTAATGTGTTTTTACGCTCTGTCATACTGGCCCAGTTCTGTTATGTACCGATATCATGAGACAGCTTTCTTGATGAGAAATATCATCATGTTTTAATATCATGACATCTTGTGGCACAAGAGATCTCATCACACCCCTACTGATGCACCAAAGCCATTTTGGTGCAAGGCACCATATACGCCGCAAACTTAGACTACGTTCACATTGCAGGCTGAAGTAGCACAAATCCGATATTTTTGCCTCAAATGTGACCCATATCCGATTTCCTTATGACAGTGTGAACAGCACAAATCCAATTTTTTTCTAATCTGGCCCAGGCCACTTTCATATGTGGTCCTAAATCGGATACATATCCGATGATTTGCAATGCAACTTCAGTCTGAACGGTCATGTCGCATTTCATGCGATTTTTATGTCATTGAAATGCGACAGACATCACAATTCTGCGCTGGAGGAGGCGAGGCCATACGCAATATTTGTGCTCTCCTTATTATTACTTTATGTCGATTGCACATTAACTGGTACATCGCTATGCACATGCTATCACGAGCCGCATCCATTTTTATTTTCGCAAACACAGTACGCTGCGTCTGATGTCAGGTCCTCTTCTGCGCATGCGGGTCACCTCAGGGCCGTATACCGTTCACACGAGACAGATGGCAGTCGCATTTAAATGACAGTGTGAACAACAACGCAAAAAAAAAAAATCGGATTTCGGCAAAAAATCTGATCTGAGCATTAAGACCTGCAGTGTGAACGTAGTCATAGTGTGTACATGACATTGGTGGTTCGTGTCTGACTGCCAACCTATGTCGCAGGTCCACTCCCCTGTCTCCTGTCCACCTCTCTGCAACCTACTTACCCCATAAAAAGTAATAATAAAGGCATAATGCCCAAAATGCACATTACCTAAAATACTGTGAGTGTTGGAGAGGCTGTTGACTGTATGTGAGCCCCCTTATGGTAAAAGTGCAAGGCGGTGCTCCTGAGCACTTGAGGTGAAGATGAGCAGAGCTAACAGGTGTAGCGGAAGACACATTGGAAAATGGATTCTAAAGTCTTAAGTAATCCATGAAGGACTGTTAGCACACACTGTTATGTCAGTCTGCATGGGACATTTATTCAGGTGTTGGTGGCATTTAGTAATTGCTTATGTCTACTGTTTTTCTTGAATAACTTTCAAATTAATAATGACATCAATGTGATTCCAAATGGTACAGTAGGTTTTCATGGTGGAGAAATCATATTATGAGGGTCAAACTATCATGGGAATTTTGCTTTTAGGTGTAATGGCATTATAGGGAAACTGAGAACTGATCTGCCTTGGCTGAGGTTTGCACTTTCTGAGTGTTGTCTACTTCCAACTACTTCTAATGTAAATAAACTAATGACTTTCAACTACAAGACAAATCCTATAAATTTAAAAGATAATCACAACCATACCACCTCAGAGCAGCTTCTTGCTTCTAATCCCCCTGCATATAAGCACGGGTAAACCACTCGGTGAGGGTGTGGAGGGGCAGAGCTCTGATTTCAAACTGAAGTGAAGGCAGGTCAAGGAGGGCAGCCTTTATGATGATCCAGGAGAGTTCCCCGGTCACAGGCTGGAGGGGTGCTGCCATCAGAGCTTCAAACCCAGGCCACAATGTGACATTAAAACAACACTTTTCCTCAGAGATAAGACAGCAGTGTTGCTATGCCCTGATCCACCAGTCCACAGAAACACAGGCACAGAGAGAACACCAGTGCATCCACAAGCTTCCCCCTAGACTGGAACCGATGTGCACTATAAAGCACAAATAATTGCGCTGTCTTAACCCAATCTTCTTAATGTTTCTGTTTTCCCACAACAGGCATGAGTCTTGGTGTAGATGTGGATTTTAGCAGTTAGCAACAATTAAACCCCTTTGCCACAAGGCTTTTTCAATAAAGTGAGAATTCCCTTGAACTGGCCAAAATGACTTCATTTTCCTGTCTTCTGTGGGAGGGTAAATAAGAGGGTGTTGGAGGGTACTTAAGAAGTGAATGTCAGCTGAATGACAAGTAGGGCCTGAGAACAGTAGTGTCAGCCATGATAAGGAGGCTTTCAGGCAGCCACCAGAGAAAACTACTTTAAAAACCTCTCATCTATTCACTGGATTTATCTTAATTCAGTTTTATTGATTGATGTTTTTAAAATTTGTTTTTTTATAATTTTTTACATAATTGCCTTTTTCTGCCTGATTGTCTTTTTTATCTGTAAAGCACTTTGAACTGCACTACTTATATTAAAGTTGCTATATAATTAGTTTGACTGATAGAGTAGGACAAAGCTGCTGTCATGACACTGAAAAATACAGAAAATGTATGATTCTCACAAAAAATATTTGTAGACGACTGGGTGATTGCAGATGCCAACAGTTCATCAAAAATCAGGACAGAGGACAGATCAATGTGATTACATAAGATAAGACAAAACTGGCTGCCAGATATTTGTTGCAGTATTGTAAGAATTAGGCCATTTCTGAAACTGTGAGACAGCAAAGATGCACGCCAAAAGATAAACATGAGCTCCTACTGTTCTCGGGGCTGTTTGTTGTTCTTTGTCTTAAGTAATCAATGTCTGTTCACCAGAATCTGCCTCTGGCTACAGCTACACTGCAGATGCGATCCCACTCATTATCACTGCAAACTCTTAACTCATAAAATGCTTTACAGCTGTAAAATCAGGAGCTGCTCTGAAAGAGAATTTTTAGTGTTGAGTGAATGCAAACACCATGTTACTACATTACTATGTATTTTTTCCACTGCTATCCTTATGAGCCTGGTAGCTATTATTCCAAAACAAACAGGGTCTCGCGCTTGCAGGAGCCAACTAAAGACTCTCATTGGCAGGCTTGACAACAAGTATAAACACATTAGGTTTTGTAGAGAAAATAGAGTAGGTCTGAATATGCTGAGTGTCCAAATAAGTAGCATAATGTCTCTCCATGGTTAATTACAGTGAGCACAGCTTATATAAAAACTAAAAGAACTTTATACATTAACAGTGTTAAATGTAACACTAAAATGATCCTCATACATCCTCGGATGTCTTCGTCTAAATAAAACATTTGATATGATTTAAACCAGCTCTCAAATTAACTACCCACAGGTTATTTGCAATGCAAAAAAGAACAATTACAGTGTTTTATGCAAATAGACTGGTGATACCTGTGATGCCAACTCCCCCCAAAATGTTACTTACAATGCATGACAAACTTCAGTGCATTAACATTGGTGCCTCTGAATTGAATTCTGCATTTTCAATAAAGCAACACACCAAAGCATTGATTTACTGAGGCTCCAGCGGTTCTATCAAGCAACAGCTATTCTCAGCAGCATCAGGTTGTTGTTATTATCCCACTGGGTGTTGCAGGGCAAATGGAAGGCTTCGTCACCTCATGTTCAGCATCCCCTCTGACTGTGCATCATCCTCTATTATAGCCTGGAAGCCCTTAGTCATCATCACAGGAAGACGAAAGGGTGCTGAACATTCCTTGCAAATGAGAGCTTGTGCTCAGCCATATGCAATCTTGTAATTCCTCAAGCAGCACTGGTCCCCCCCCCTCCCATTCTTTGGATTTAAGGCTGGATACAGGGACATGAATAGGTGGTATTTCAGCATGCTAACAGGGCTGAAGAACAGAGCTGGTTGGATGGTGGCCAAATCCCCATGGTTACCCTAGAGCAGCAACTGCCTCTTTCCTGTCTGAGATAAACTACCTCTACTCTGTATTCACTGGAGAGGCAGGACTTGAAGGAGACAGAGGACATAAGACAAGTTAGGGTGGCATCATTGCAGTGTCTTGCACAGTTCTAAATCACCTATCTAAATCATTCAGGGCACACAGCAGTTTTATGCTTTAGAGTGAGCATGTGTGGGCTCCTGACTTTAAGCAGGAATACAGAACAATAAAACAGGACACTAGCACAAGCAGCCAGCCCTTTTGAGATGCCCCTAAGAAAAACACAGAGCCCTATTACAGGTATGCCGTCTGAACTTGTGATCTTGTGCTCTTCATCTCTTCAGTTGCATAATCCTGATGTAATGATGTGGGAACAATGCGGTAACTACAAAGTCTCACACCAACACTGTCAGTGATTAAAATAAGGTCCCAACATAATAAAATGCATGGGAGCAAGTAAGAATAGTAAATTATCTCAGCAGATGAAGGCGGCCACCTGACTTGACATACAGCCTGAATATAACAATTTCCTGCTAACACCTGTTAACGACAGTGATCTTCTCTTTGCACCAGTGGTAATTCTGCTGAGCACATTCACTGGCTTTCACGTGCAAAACTACGTAACAAAAGACTAAAAGTCATTTCTGAACTCAATTACCCACCTTTTTATAGTGCTGATTAAGTTCACCCCATTGTAATGTTGACATAGATATCACTGAACTGTATTAGGCCTTTAAGCAACTTTACAAAATTCCAAGTCATGTGAAGATCGGATATTATTATCTATATATTTCTTTACCTTACAGTAAACGCCAGTGAGATGTCATATGTGACCAACTTTTTAAATATAACACACCACCAGTAGCTACTGGCTATGACTGATGAACAAGCCTTGTCCCAATTAGTCTTTTTCAAAGCTGCAAGCGGCTCCGATAAGCACGTCACCAGGCGAAACATTTCATCTCTCCTTACCTTTGACTTGACTCTCATACTCCGTGATGATTTCTTTATCCTTTTTGAACCTTGGCGTGGACATTTTCTGTCTTGCTTGTTGTAAACTTCTTGTAAAAACTGTTTGTCAACAAGCGGGATCCTATAGCAGCCAAAGCATCCCACACAAGACAAGAAAGAAAATGAACGCTCGAGAAAGAAGAAAAAGAATCGCGAGACAAAATGACACAGGATTTAAGTCTGCAACAAGCTCGACTTGGAGCAAGAAAAACGTTTAGTCCTTCATTGTTCCTCTTCCCTCTGGATAAACGGCGGATATACAGCAGGGCCAATGCGCAAATCCTGCTCCAGCCAATGAAACCACTCAACTATCAGAGCAGTCGGCGGCTCGGCGCACTGCTGCTGCTGCTGCTACCACAGAAGAAGAAAAAACAAGCACGCAAGTTTGAGGGGTCTCTGTTGCGACTTTTCGCAGCTCTCTGTAAAGTAGCACCAACAAGCCGTCATGAGGTCTTTGAACTCGATATGAATTGTGAGTGTGCGTGGCTTCTTGGCATTGATTTCCAGTCTGTGACTCGCGCACACACTCACTCCCCCCACCCGCCCCTTGCTCGCTCTCCCTCGACGCTTTCTCCCGTTTCTCCCAACTCCCAGCAGGCTCAGAGGCGGACAGGGCAGGCTGGAGCCAGGCATGGAGCGGAGAGGGAGGGACCTGCATACGCACAGCTAACAGCTAGTGGACACCAGTGGACTGACACTACTGCTCTTAAATCTTTCTTTTTTTTAAGTCAGTCAGTTGTTGGAAGGGACTATAACATTTAGTATGACTAAAGGCCTCTACAGTTTACACATTGGTCTAATGGTTTTTCATGGTATTTGTAATAAATCTGTTTTCATTTCATGAGAAACACTTGAATATGGCATTTACTTTTGGAATATGGCACACTAAATGGAGATAATTACTTTAAAACATTGACACTATTACTTTTTCTTTGCCCGTATTTAATCAAAAAGAAGATCTAATGGATCTGTTTTTTTAATATACAAACATCTGGTGTTGTACCAAGTGGAACACAGTATAATGTAGTTGATAGTATATGTAAGGGCCCACAGCTGCAGGGACCTATACAAGGGCCCGTTAAAATATGCTTAGGGGCCCCATATTTTCTGACTACACCATGCACTCATTTAGATTGCAGCTAAAAGAGGTACGTGTCCCTAAAGGTGATATACATGTCTTTATTTAAGACATTATTGACTGAATTATGCAACAAATACTCAACCCCAAAAACACAAACTCTGAGTAAACCACAATATTGTTTCTCCATGATATTACCTGACTGATATTTCTTTGATAAAAGTTTCAGTTTTACTCCTTTTTTTTTAATCAATTTCAAAATATTTTTGCCTTACATTTCAAATGAAATAAGTGTATCCACTGCAAATTAAATGGTTCACGGCGCCATCTGCAGGAAAAATAAGTCAAACACAGCCACTGCTTCATTAGAACACTCCATTTTACTTTATTCCACCATGTTAAAAAAAACAAACACTCATGCAGCACAGCACGGAAATAAATACAGCAAAAACGTTTTTGTTAAGTTCTGATCAAAAAAGCAAAGCATGCCACAGCAACATTCATTTTCATTCACCAACTGCTCACAATACAAAATAGATTTCTATACCATTTTCAAACAAGGCCTAAAAACACATCATCTTGTTCTACACCTAATCTTTAGTTTCCTAAAAGTCACAATATTAAGTACAAACAACCAAAGATATCAAATATTTTTAAAATAATATTGATTTAAAAAAAAAAAGAGGCAGTTTATCATTCCATAATTGTAAACATTAAATGATAGATGCACAGTAATGTCATGGACAACTTTACAGATCTTAAACTGATTTGTACTGGCAGGTTTCAAGTTTTACTACATGCCTAAATGTTTTTATAATAACCTGCACAAGAATATTACGCTAAACATCACCAAGTTCACTATGCCAGTAGTACATCACATTTCTCCATACACCACAAAATAAATTAAAACCATGTTAAATGGTAACCCAGTTAATCTTTTAAAGGTCTGTTAGTTAAGCCCCACAGTCAGCCGCTTTTGAAGAAAGTCTCCTCGATGACCTCAGTGAACCTCTCCTTCATCTGCTGACGGAAGCTGGCATACCACTCCAACAGCCTCCTCCTCCTGTCCACCCTCTGCTCCTGGTTCATCCCTCTCTCCCTCTCCAAGATGGCCGGCAGCTCCTTCCAGTCACTGACGAAGATGAAGGGTGCACCTGCAGCTTTGAGGAGACGTAGTGGGGAGCTAGGACCTGCTGCACAAGTGCCAGGTGTCAGTACATCTTCTACCACGGGCACTGAGCCATAAGAACAGGCTTCATAGATTCGGTAGCACTCAGTGTTGATCCCAACTGGGCAGAGAGTGAGCTCGCTCTGTGCCAGAGCTGTTTGATAGCGTCTCAGGCTGTCCACGCTCTCCTGAGGGAGCCACCTGAGACAAGTAGGGAGGAAAGGATACTTAAGACCAGTTTAAACTACAGTGATACCCAGTATACGCAAGATACATTCCTGTACTGTCCCAATAAGCTGTAGTTATCTCAACCTCAACTCCACTTTTAACATAACAATCCCAAATAATAGACTGAGGTTCTATGATTAGATAACCAAATAAGCAAAATGTTGCTGGCAATATATACAGTATAGTATAAATGGCAATATATAAATAAGACAGTAATTGAAACACAATATCAAATTTCTACTCTTCCATATTAGTTGGCTCATATGATGGCTAATAACTTACTTCTCCCTGGCAGTGGTGATGCATTCCTTCTCCAGGCCAGACTGTTTCAGCACCTGCATGAGTGTTTCTCTGGAGGAATTTTTGTAAACAGTTCCTAGGAAATTGCAGAGGTATGGCCTGATGGAGGTAATCAATTGGGCATTAGGCCTGATCATAGGGAACTGCCTGTATCTGCATATAAATGAATAGAAGAACATGTTAGACTATTTTTAACCATTTAACAAGGCAACCTGCATAATTTCATGTACTGATGTGGAACATTATGATGTAAAACACAAAGAGACAGAAAGCTACTAAAGGGTGACATACGTGGCGACACCAAGAGGCCACTGGAAGACATCCTTGTCATTGACCCAAGGGCTGTCATACACTAGGTACAGCAGATCCACAAAGCCACCATTTCTCTTTAAGTACGGGCCAATCCAGTCATTTTTGCAGTGCTCGTTGCCCAGCAGGACGACAGCCACATGCGAAACTGTGTGGGATTGTACCAGAGCTTGGACATGCTCCAGCCACCGTGTGGAGTAGGAGACCTTCTGGTGCTCCCGGCCATTCAGAACAAGTACGAGACTGTTCATATCTAGAGGGACATGGCCCTGAACCACAGCAGGACCTGTGTAGAAACTAAAGATGGAGAGGCAAGAAATCAATCTGATATTCAGTCTATTTCAGCAATTGTTGGGTTTGGCAGTTTTTAAACATCCCATCTGCGACTTGTTACCTGAAATCAACATTTCCTAACTGCAGCTCCCCTTCTCTCCATTGTGCAACCTTGTCAGTAGGGTTGAGGGGTCCTTCTAAAATATGTTCCCAAAGGTAAAGGCCTGAGGGGAAAAATAGGTTTAATGCAATTTTCTGTAAGATTTAAAATATCAGCTTGTGTGGTACAGTTATGCATAAATCAGTTTTATGTAGTTTGCGTCTACAGTATGTACTGTAAGTGAACACTCCTGGTATTATCAGGTGTCAGTTATCAATACACAGTTAAATGCACCAAAACGTGGGTGAGCATTCTTATCAAAGTCCAGTATTCATGCTAAATGATGTTTTTACCTATCATCGGGTCCCACAGTGGGCATTAGGCTGTGCCATCATACATGTGCTAGGCACCCATGACACATGACACCAGCCCTAACCTACCTGGTAGGAAACTGTTTCTTTTTAACAAACACTTACGCTGGCCAGTAGACTTATGCTTTTCAAAAACATTTGCTCTAGATAATTTATTACATATTTGCACAGGTATTCTAAACTGTTCAATATGTAAATGCCGTCCATGGTCAAACTGATGTAGTCTGTATCAGTCATTATTAGCCATAATTACATTTGTGTTAATGTAACACATTTAATTCAGTACATTCAATACAACATTAAACATTACTTTAAAATCTATATTTATCTTCATCACATCCCCACCAGATGAATACAAAATATATTTTTGCTATTTATCTACTGCACAAAATCAGAGTGAGGTCAAAACGACAGGCATGCTACAGGACAGCTAACGTAAAGGCCAGAGAGTATGGGAGCCTGTTCCCCAGCCTATTTCTCATCATAATGGCCCAAGTATTGTAGTTTTGTTACTTCTATATGTTTTACATCATGTGCGGCTACATTCACATTTTAAATATAGGCCTGTAATGATTCAAGTGCTTTTTGTACTGTTGCATTGACCATGTCTTATATTTTTTGCCTAGCAATTCAGAAATTATTTGTATTTTGTTTGTCTATATAGTTGTTGATATGAATCAATGACAAAAACCTTAACTCGGAGAGGATTAGAAAATGCAATTTTTAAAGCGTGAATAAATTAAGATAAGCTTGATTTATTCATTCGCCAAATGTGAAAAACAGGTTTGTCCGATTTTTTTTTCTATATAATTTTTGACAGGCACAATTATGACAAAGTTTTTGTTTCTACTTGAATGAACATGTGGATGAAAACTGCCACTATAAAGTCACAGTACTGCCGTTTTGTGATGACAGCACAGACTTTGAAGCCTGTGGCAGCTTAATAATATCTTAAAACCACGACTTACCTATGGCAGCTTTCCCCCAGATTTGGACCTTGTATCTTTTGGGTTTGTTTTTGTCAATTCGCCCCAGGTACTGTTTGAAGGCCTCTCTCTTTTTGCTCAGAGCAGAGTTGTACTCCACCTGTTCATCTTCCCACGGATTCCACTCGTCTGCTATAAGAGGTAAGACAAGACCTCCATCTCTGACACCACCTGTATACACAGTACACGATCCTCATTTAGTTTATCGGCATATAAATAATCTGAAAAGGAAAATGAGACCAGTGTTTAATTGGCAATTTATGTGACAGAAGTTAAATTACGGTTAAGTGAAATTACCCGAGGGTGCTCCTAACTTTACCACCCTGTGAACGCGGGAGATTACTTTTGTACTGAAGAAGACATTATATGCAGCATAGAGTGAAAATGCCACATATGCAAAAATAATGAGAAGAAATAGTTTTCTTTTTGGTATTTTCATGTTTGCTTTATTTTCTTTTTTCTTTCTTTCAGGTTACCATTGTGTAGCTCGTCTCCGTATTTTGTGAGAGGGCCTATGTTTACATCACGAAGACCCCTCGATCCAGCTGACTTAGATAAATGCCAGTACTAAATTAGCAGTTATTGTAATTTTTCTACAATTTTGTATGAAACTCTCTTCATATGCAAATATATGTGGACATTTTAGTATTAGTGATAACAGTTAAACTGTATAACAGTGCGATATATTTAGGAGGAAAACACAATGGACGTTAAGCTCAGTCCGCACGTCAATCGGAACGTTGCAAAGGCGGAGCGAGTTTCTGGTGAACCAGATCGGAGTGTTGCACTTAAAAATTGTACACCCAAGGTCGTGCTTCCCAACGGCGGGGTAGAAGTCTCTTATTTTGGGTAAAGATGATGGCTATTGCCGCTCGTCTTGGGGCTGTTTCCCCGTACCTGCAGGCAACAAAGCACGCGGTTAAAAATCAGCTGTTTCGTGGAATTCAAGAGTTTGAGCCTGCTGCTGGTAAGGCCGGATCACAGAGGCTATCAACATTAGCCATTTTGTGCTATGCTGCGTACTGTAGCGGTAAAAGCAAATAGTGACGCATTACTCAATAATTGTCATTTCTGTATTAGACGTGTAAATTGGTGTGTATGTTTTTAGGCCGCCGTTCTTGTCTGTCAGCTAAAACTATTGCTAACAAATGGCTGTGGCTAGCAGAACATAGAAGTCTGTTATCTGAACGAGAGGGTCACAAAAAGCCTGATATTGACAAGTGAGGTGACCTAAACATTTATGTTCACCAGATAAACATGATCGGATATTCTTTATGGGATGTGGGCAAAGGAATTTATATTATGAAAAAGACTGGTATGATGCTGTGTGAAGTATAGAAATTACTTCAATTTAATTAAATGTGATGTCCCAAAGTGTTTTTTTTTATTAGTATTATTTATTTGCTGTGTTGATAGGGGAGTTATTGTATTTCCAAGGTCACATGACTACATTCATTATTAGGTCTACTATTAATTAATCCTTGAATAGGAGAATATTGTGATGTGTTGACATTCCAACGTGTGAAGGAGAAATGTAGTAAATGAATTAAATCCTAAATATTACACAATGACAGAAATGCAGTTTTTGCTGATACTGTAGTTTACAGTCTAATGTTGCCTCTCGTTCTAAAACTGAATCACATCTTGTTTCCAGCTCCTGGAGGAACCCGCCTTGCTCACACAGACCTTAAGATTCCTGACTTCACAGAGTACCGCCGTCCCGAAGTTATCAACCCCAATAAGTACTCCAAGGAGAGTGGGGACGAGAGAAGGGCCTTTTCCTACCTTATCACTGGAGCAGTCTCTGTTTTGGGCCTCTATACAGCCAAGACAGCAGTCGTCCAGTGGGTCTCTTCCATGAATCCAGCAGCTAATGTCCTGGCCTTATCCAAGATTGAGGTCAAGCTTAGTTCCATCCCTGAAGGCAAAAACATGACCTTCAAGTGGAGAGGGAAGCCCCTGTTTGTCCGTCATCGCACAGAGAAGGAAATCGCCATAGAGGAAAGTGTGAGCATCGCAGAGCTGCGTGACCCCCAGCATGACAAGGACAGAGTGATCCAGTCCAAATGGCTTGTTGTTATTGGTGTGTGCACCCATTTAGGTTGTGTGCCCATCGCCAATTCAGGAGAATACGGAGGGTACTACTGTCCATGTCATGGCTCCCACTATGATGCTTCAGGGAGAATAAGAAAGGGACCTGCTCCTTCGAACCTGGAGGTTCCTGACTATGAATTCCTTGATGATGACACAATCAGTGTTGGCTAAATACAGGAGTTGTATCTCAGGTCCGCTCTGTCATGTGCATTTTTGATTGCTCTGTGAAAGAGTTTGGAGTGGCATATATGTATTTACTAATAAAGGCATATTTCCATCTGCATTATTGAGTTATTGCATCGTATCCCATTTAAAAAGAGGTTTATTTTGATCTCGAGTCACTGGGATTAACACTACTCTGTTACACTAGACTTCACACTACTTGTAGCATTTAGAATGGTGGTATACATTTAGGATTTTGCTAATAACATTAGGTAACACCAAAAGTTTTGAAGTTAATGCTCCACAGAAAAAGGAAGCAAAGTATAACCCACAGACATAATTTAAGTGCAGAAAATAAATCAACACAAGAAAAACGAGAAGTTTATCAAATATAGCTTGAGTTGCACTAGCCTCTAGCCTATTCATAGAATTATAACATTTGTTCCAGCCACGTCCCTTTATAGGGCCATCTATTAATTTATGAAGTTATCATTCAGGCTAATTTAAGGTCTACAGAGATTTGCTGTAATGTAGACCAGACCCTGAAAAACTAAAGCATAGACATGAAGCTCACTCAAGTATTACACCTGTTAGTTGCAAACACTACACTAATGTGTTCTATGCCTTTTTTAGAGGGTAGTCACGGCCTGTTTCATGCCTACATGGAGTTAATTTATGGTTGGCAATCATACAGATGAACACAAGAGGCCAAGGAACCCTGAGGACAAACATGATTATGCAGAAAAGGCAGCAGCAATCCCAAAAGTGTATAAAGAAAATCTGTACATATTTGGAATGCGTATGTGTTACACAACCACAGCAATGTTTTGTTGGTTTTATTAGACAGTGTAGAGAGAGATGCAGAGTCAGGGTTGTTAGTGCTGTAATGTAGACCAGACCCTGGTAAAAATTATAGCATAGACATGAAGCTCACTCAAGTATTACACCTGTTAGTTGCAAACACTACACTAATGTGTTCTATGCCTTTTTTAGAGGGTAGTCACGGCCTGTTTCAAGCCTGTTTTATTAGACAGTGCAGAGAGAGATGCAGAGTCAGGGTTGTTACATACAACAAGGGTCCCTTGCCTGGGATTTGAACCATGTGCCTCCACTGTTCAACCACCAGACACCCCCAAGCAACTTTAATAATGTTTAGAGCCACAGAATTCAGATATAATTTATTCTGGACCATTTTGAACCTTGAATCCCGGGCCTGTTATTCCTGACACATGCATACTTTATTTGTTCTTATCACCCTTTTTCATTTAAATGGGTCAGTGTTATATAGAAAACATGCCAATTTTATTCCAGAAATGCAAGGAAGATCTCAGAACTCGCACTACAGTGTAACTGTTAGATCACAGATGGATTAAAACCTGATGGATAAAGTATGCCATGCAAAACTGCACTAAACAGTGAAGTCCGTCAACTTTTTTGTTTTTATTAAAGAAGTCATTTAAAGCATTAAAACATTTGGATTGACCCAAAGATCGCAATACAGTATACTGGACACAGATGGTGGGAAACTCTGGCACTTCATAAGTTCACATCAAATCAAAACATTTCACGCTATACAACTGGTGCTCACTCAATGCATAATCATGTGTCTAAATATGACAATAAACTGTACGTTTTGAGAGCAGTGCTACACTGTAAAGCCAGATTGATTATCAATACATTAAAGACTTAATGAATAATGCCTTCTACTGAGAACTGCACTTCCCATAATAAATTAATGCAACTATACAGCTGTTTTAAGTCATAATGTACTAACCCCCTATTAACCAGGGTCATCTGTTGCCATGACTGTGATGGTGTCTGTGCAGTTTTATAATATGTGGTTTCATATTTGATCACAAGTATCTCCAGCTTCATAAAAACAGTTCACATTAGTTAGGCCTCCGAGTCAAGTTTTCTAATGTTTTAATCCACATAGCGCACCTCTGCTTGGAGCTCCTTGGTGACATATCCAAGAAGAGCGCCTGTGAGCTGCTGCTTCAGGGTGGCATTGCCCATAACCAGAGCAGTTAGCTGGACTAAATCTGTCCACTGAATATCACCCAGGATGATCATGAGATCGTCATAAAGCTTCTGCTGCTGCTGAGGACTCAGTTCCATGATGATCTGAGGCAGTGGTTTGAACTGCCCACTGGTCAGCCAGCATCCCAAAAGGCCTCCGACAGCACCGCCTGCAGGGAAAGTGGGTTTCAAAGTTCTAATAGACATTTGCAATTAATCAATTGTCAATTGATTCTGTAGCAATACAGAATATGTAAGGTGATTCCAGTTCACCAGTTTTCATAAAATGAGACAAGATAATTATAAGTATTAAGTTAGAACTGTTGCATTTTACACTTACCGACTGCAATACCAAGAGGGCCCCCAACCAACCCTCCAGCAAAGGCCAGTCCCCCAGCTGCTGCTGCCCCCTTCCCTGAGCCTTTCACTGTGGTCTGGACTTCTTGATTGACAGATAACTCACAACACAGCTTCATGACATCATCAACTCGATGGTACATGCTGTGGATCACGTTTGTACTTTTAGAAGACATGACAGAAATTGGAACTGTAAACTAACATTATTCACCTTTAAAATGTGTATAGAGAAATACGTTATTTGTTGTTGGATAGTCACAAACATACAATTTATAAAATCACATTAGACACCGACATACACCTCGCAAAAGGTAGACGAAATACGATCCTTCATTACCCAGTAATACATTTGCCTAATGCTTTATTAATTATATTATATTAAAGATGGCAATAGACATGATTGCATCAGAAAGCATTGTAAGGCCAGGCTAGTGTTATGCTAAACAATGGGTTCCGCTTTCTACAAAATATTAAATGACTATGAAGTAAAGCCTACTGTAATAACCTCAGTAAATGTAATTAACATACCTTGCTTTGTCAAGAAATCCTCATTTACAGTTGTCTTTTAATACTATAATAATTCCAACCATGAACCGACTTCCCCTTATTTCTGACCGGTATGATTTTGCTTGCCTATGGTCGCAAAGCTAGATGGGAAGGACAACAATGCCGCATTCAGGGACATTCGACCTATCCCGATTTTTCTGGGGTTTTGTGGGAACATAACCAACATAGTTTTAACTTATTATCTTTAATGTCTAATGTGACTGTAAATCATTGAAAACTCTTATCCACACACTTCATTAAAAGCGTATTTAACAGAATTGATAAGTAGGATATTGACAATAAGAGAATGAGAAGAGGAGGAAATTCACATACACTTTGAAATCTTCTTCATTTGTTTATAAAAGATATTTTTACATTCAACATGTTTTCTTGTAAATTGAGAAATCATTGTGGAAGACCTAACTGCCTATCATGAATGAATGTGTAGGCTAGTAAGAAAATAATGTGTTAATTAAAACCTTTATAAATTAACCTAGATATTTCGTTTCTGTCTTGATTATATTAAAAAGTTTAAACTGATGATTTTTTTTATACATAAAAATGTTTTAAAGGGTTAGGATTGGGGTTAAGGTTGTCTTTTCAAATTAATGGTTATATTAAATGGGCTCTTGCAACCAAACTAAATATTTAGTGCTTGGAATGTTTTATATGGCTAAGAATGGATGATTTTGTGTTTTGGAGGGTTCTTCATTCTTGTTTCACAGTCACCTAGTGCGTTATTTGCATTTGGTATCTTGTAATTGTAATATTTCCGACAATATTAAAAGCAACAAAGGCAGCCAATGAGAACCGAACAAGCAGGGGCTGGTAACAAGAGGAGATTACGTTCATGCTCTGAAACCGAACTTGTTCGTCGCAGCTGTCCCGTCAATTTTATTGCATCTTTACACATACTGGCTATTATATAGCTTGTATGTTTTAGCATTAGCCGTATAATACTGGCCTTCGCACAGCTAAAGGCAGACCCACCGGTGACATGACAAGATTTGAATTTAAACCCACAGTTACTGTTTTAAATGCATACGTTTGTGAAAAGGGGCTGTGCATACTACGTTACCGACGGCCGATCGCTACAGTAGCATTTATGCAGCCACAGCACGTCTACTGTTTACATTCTTGCATTCGTCCACTTTTACCCAGAGTACACCGGGAGACAGAAGCAGCTGAGTTAAGATCACTTCATTTGGCTAAAAAACGGAAAATACAATGTTTTGTCTTCAAAATAGAAGCATGAAACAGGACTGAAGAAAGAAGACACTGCTTTAGCAACGTAAACACAAAAACGTGATCATCTTATAAAACATGCAATAGCCTAATAGGCTATAAAACTAAACTACCCAAGATTCTTGACCAACTACAAAAAAAAAATGCTGCACACACAGTAAGGCATCAATAACAAACAAACAAAAACCAGAATACAACAGTACAGTGATAACACAGCAGTAAATTTAACAATGCCCATTCTGTAAAATAAGTATTTTTATTGTAACATTTTGCTCCAGTAGTGATTTGCCAGTCTGGCAAAGGTGGCAACTGACAAAAGTCCCCATAATCCTAAGAGCCTTAAAGTCCCAAGATCACTGTGCTAGTGTTGTGGTAATGTACTTAATTGGTATTTTGTGCTAAAATATTATCTGCCCTTGATGTCCCTGTTTTAATGAGTGACTTGTGCCAAAATCTGTTTTAAGGCCTTCAATGGCTTCAGTCATTTTAGTTTTAGCACATGTAACAATACATTACATTTTTGTGTATGGTTACATTTCCGCATTCAGTATCATGTAGCCTACATACGGCATACATTACATTTACATTTCCACATTCAGTATCATGTAGCCTACATACGGTATTAGCAAGTGTGGTGTTAGATATTAGTAATTGTTAGACCTTAATCTGTTAGCAATGCAATTTAGTACGATTTAAAGTCTGCTCTAGTCTGTTTTGTTTCAAGGTTAGCAGACAGAATGTTGATTCTGAAAAGTGAACCATGACACCAATTCCTTTCCTGTATTAATCTTGTGTTAGAATATTATGTCTGAATAAATGAATGAATGCCTTAGCTACACACCACGTGACAACAGACACACACATTGAGATTGTTCATTTTGTTATGACTAGGTAGAAATGCAGCTGCTCCAAGCATGTGGAGCTCTAGATAAGAGATGGAGTCTGAACCTGGGTTGTGTTTGTCATTTTTTCTTGTGGTTAAAATAAATCAGCACTAAATGAAGAAAGACTGACTCCTTCGTTATTCAGAGCTGTCCAATTAAAGAACTGGGGTATTACAGTGGAGATTTTGAATGCAAAAGTTTCCCTATACTTGTTTAACTAGTAATTTTAGTATTTTTGTAAATTTACGATTTCAATTACAGCTGTGCT
Source organism: Monopterus albus (assembly GCF_001952655.1). Classification (NCBI taxonomy): domain Eukaryota; kingdom Metazoa; phylum Chordata; class Actinopteri; order Synbranchiformes; family Synbranchidae; genus Monopterus; species Monopterus albus. The sequence goes on from NW_018127939.1 coordinate 2,229,489, forward strand.
TTATTTTATTTTAGTATTTATAGCAAATACTACTTTGCAGAACTGTAAATTGTCCTATGAGGTGGTTTATTTTGAATGTTTTGACCGGTAGTTCCGGTGTTATTCGTAGTGTTTTGACGGTGTGGACCGAGGTGAATGGCGCAGCGAGAGTGACGAGGAATATTCGCTAATCTTTGGATATTGAAGTCGCGGATATTTTTGGAAATCATGCAGAAAAATTGAAATGAGAGGGTGAAATGATATCACTTTCGAACGTGTGGATACCTATCACTGGCCCATTGATGAACACGAGCAGAACGGCTCCCAGGAATAGCTGCTGCTGCATTCATAAACACTTCTTTAGGACTCACAACGACCCCTGAGCTTTGTTTTGGGGCCGACAACACCATAGATTCCTGTTGTGCACGTGGGTTGACAATGGCTGACACAGGTGCAATGAATATAGAGCGCCTCGGCGGAGTTGTCAGACTCCGAGAGGAATATGAGAAGGTAAGGTAACCGGTCAACGGCAAACATGCTGCTTGCTAACAGCTTAACTAATGTGTTAACTAGCCAACAGCACAGTCAACAGCTGGCCACGCGGTGAACCAGTGAGTGGGTCCCCACATGTTTTTCACATTGAATGCAGACGTTTCTACACTAACTGTGCATTTCAAAGTTGTACGTTTGTTGTTGTGACTGTCCGTTTTCGAGAAGTTTCCTCACTGGCAGCCATGTACATATTCAGCTTCATGTTTAGATGTTGCACGGAGAAAGCTGTGTTTAGTTTCGTTTCTCGTAACTTCTCTGCTCATGGTGTTGGTTTTACTTTATATATATATAGATATATTAGCCTCCAGCCTTTGGCAAACTGACTTTTAATGTATTCATGCATTGCCACCTTGAGCTAGATAGTAATTCTATCATGTGACCCCCACATAGCCCCCCTTTAGGTCCCAGATGTTACAAACAACGTAGTCTTGGAAATGTAACTTTTGCATTACTAATATGTACAAATCTTACACTTAGAAGGTTGAAACTGTAATCAGGACTGCACTTTCTTGTAGCATATTTTACAGTCCAGCATTCAAATGTTTTGATTTGGGGCGTGTGTGTGTGGCCAGCTCTGAAACCACTTCAGACAGATTGCCTTAAACTTTTATGTAAACACTTGGTTTACATAAACTTTATCTGCCATCATATATCAAACTGAAGCAGTGTTTGTGCAGATGTCTGGGCCATTTGGATGGAGTTTTGACAGCTGTGTTTGTCTCCTTCTCCTGCTTTTCCTGTCTTTTGTCTGTTTCTGCTTTTGTGTCTTTAACTTAGACACAATATTTATCATTTGTGTGTTTGCATAGTAGTATTTGCAGCATCACAGTCAGATGAAAGCACTTAACAACAAATGTTTTTGAGATTCTGAGTGTGGCAGTAATAATGGTTGCCCTTTCCCATAACCCCTTTAGGCTGCCAAAGCCTTGGCACAGGAGTGTAGCTTGCATGCATTTTCACTGTGATACATACTGAAATTATTTGTCCTAAAACAGGTGGTGAAAGACTGTGAAAGTCAGATTCAGCACTGGTAAGTGGTCTTATACCTGTATAGCGCTTTTCTATGCATTACAGCACGCTCAAAGCTCTTTCACACTCTTTGCCCATTCACACACTGGTGATATCACTGGGAACAACTGGGGGTTGTGTCTTGCTCAAGGACATGTTGACTGGAGACTGGAGAGGTTGGGAATCGAACCCCCAACCTTCTGGATAGGAGACAACCTGCTCTACCGCCTAAGAGACTGCCACCCCCTCATTAGCATAAGCACTAAGAAAGTCCTGTGTATTATTTCAGCAGTTAAATAGTGATACATTCTAAAGGGGCTTTTTTTTTCTTACATTTAAGTTAATTATAAAAACTCTTGCTGTCACTCACAGTGCCCAAGCCCAGCAGGTCAAAACACCTTCTAATATGAGTCTTGGAAATACAGCAAATATGTGCATCTGTGCAAAGAAAAGTGAGTTAAATGCTCAGTATTATTATAACCTTAAAGAGAACTGAATTCATAAGTCCTGTTCTGCACAAATTGTAACCTATAAAATATGAATGAGGTAAGTCACAGCCAAGCTTTTGAGAGGACCAGCACTAGCCCTGCTGCATCTGCTTATCTCTGAGTGATCTATAAATCTGAATACAACCAATTTGAAAAGGAAATTAAATGAATATTTCACCCAGAAATGAAGCTTCTGTCATTATCGGCTCTCCTTGTTGTCAGGGAAGTTTTTGTGTTCATTCATTTTGTAATAATAACCACGAGTTTGCCTTCCACAATTAATCAGACGTGATTCTTTGGAGTATTGTTGTTGTGCGTTTAGAGTGCCAGCTCTGGTCAAAATCAACAAATTAGACACTCCATGACCAATCAGAGGCATTTGTTTCAAGTGTGCCATATTTAGCAGCTTATTTCTGAATCCCAAACACAGTTGCAGTGGAAAGGAAGAGCACTTTCAGTACACAAGAAAACTTAAGGGCCCTGCACAGCCACACAGTAGTTTACATTTATGAACAGCTGGCTGGGCAAAAGACAATTTTCCACCTTTGTAGACAGTAAAGTTTAATCCCATTCTATTCCACTCCATTAGACCTCTGCTCAGTTTGAAGCTGGGGCAGAGCTAAGGTGAGAGATGTCACCAAACACAGGTCTTTATTTCAGTGGCAGCCATTTTGACTTGTCACCTCAGAAAAAAGCACGAGTATTACTGATAACTGTGTTGCAGTAACTCACGACGACACCAGGAACATGATACTGAAGCAGCAAAATGAAACTGAGTCATTAGTGAACATGTAATTACTTTCACTTGTGCTTGTCCTACTGTGCCAGTCTAGTTTTATCTGTCAGGGCCTGTCAAATTGATAAAAAAGTGTTGGTTGTCCCACATGAACAGCTAAAAGGAGAGTGAGGAAGATGTCATTCAAGCACAGACTCACAGTCCTGAGAAGAGCCCTAATCAGGTACACCAGTTTACATGGACCATGACTGTTTGGACTTGACTACAGTGTAGCATTGTCACACCAGTCATTGAGTATTAGGGTAGTAGTAGGGATTACAAAGCAGTTACTAATGGTAGTAAGGACAATATAAGTGCACTAAGTGGTGACTTTTTCAGGCTTAAAAAAGCAACAAAGCACCGTAAAATCTTTCTTGCCAGAATTTTGCAGTATATCATGTCTTTGTCTCTAAATTGTGCAGTAATAATGCACCTACAGTCTGTTGCATACCACACAGAGCACACTTGATCAGTTTGAATGGTTAAAAATGATTTCTAGGCCTTTATTGTAGTATCACTTTGACTTTTCTTAATAAGAAAAGCACAGATTTTTAACAGTGCCTCTGTTCTTTTAAAGTGTCCCAGTAGTTGTGACAGTGTGACTGAGCTCATGCACAATACCAGGGCCCTGAAACTGAAGCAGCTATGATCGATTCACTCCTTACTCGTGTGCTTTTCAAACGTCATAACGGGTTTTGTGAAAAAGCCCTGTGTGTCATGACACAACTTTGGGACATTTTACCTCTCTGTTGTATGTTTACGTCATGCTTACACAGCTTCCTTAGTCTTATAAAAATACCGTATCAATTGCCGAACCTACGTCAGTGTGTTCTCCTCTCTGCTGCTGTAGCTCTGAACTGTCTGATTTCTTAAATGGACTGGAGTCACTCCAAAATCCAAAGACATCTGGATTAATATCATAGAAGAAAACCAGGAAATATTCATTTAAGAAGCTAGAACCAAGTTTTCATTGATTGTAATATCTCTTGTTAAATTCCAGTAGCTCCTCCATCTTTAAACTCGTCCTCTCTATTAAACTTTTGAGTTGCATGTACTTATTTTGTTTGTTTGTTTGTTTTTATAAAGTTTTGAGGGCAGGCTTGTGCATTTCCAATATGAATCCATTGCTCTTGTATTGTGTTTTGTAACTATATGCCGCAAGTAAAATGCTTGGATGGAAAGATATAATTCTGAATGTGGTACATTAAATCCTCCAACTCTTGAAAATGTAAACCATTCCTCTAATTCTGAGATTCCCCCCCTTGCATATGAAATTTGTAGTAGTGGAATATTATTGTTTCCATTTCAACTTATCCCAAAATAAGTCGAACAAACCAAATTAGAGAGCAGCTGCTTCAGAGAAGAGCTGTGGCTTCAAACAAATAAACATTTATTTGAATAGTAGTTGGCCTTTGTACTCTGAAAGATGCCTCAAATTTAAATTTAATTCTTTATCTTGAAAATTACATGTCTGCAAACAGGAAACAGAAATATAAACAAACATTTCTCAACCAGTTATGTGATTTTTAAGCTAAAGAATAAATGTTAAGCTTGAGGTATCTGTCAGTGCGAAGGCCCATTTTAATTTTGTTAGTTGAACCCCTGCTGAATGCACCTGACTCGTACCTGGAGCGTAGCCTAACATCACTATAAATCCATGATTTTGCAGGAAGAAGGTGTCAGGTGACTATGAAGCCCTGAATGATCGTCTTAAAACTCTTCCAGATCAGCTGGCTTATGACATCATGGTGAGCGTTAACCTTGTTTAAAATACACGGGAAAGAACACACGCACACTGTTGAGCATCTTTTGCACTGTGGGTTAATTTTAAGATGAATTCCTGTTGCAAATGGCAGGTTTATCATTTACCAGTGTCATGAGGTGGGCTGATATTCTTAACTTTGCAGAAGCTGGCCCTAAATATAATTCTTTCTACTACTGACACTGAAAGTTTTATTTCTTCTTTTCTCCTACTTTCATGTTCTCATTGTGCCACCTGCTCTGTTTTAATAATTTTTCTTCCGTTCTGCTCTTGTTCCGTCCACTGTGCTGTAAACAGGTGCCGTTCGGCCCCCTGGCCTTCATGCCCGGGAAGCTGGTGCACACCAATGAGGTCACAGTGTTGCTCGGTGACAACTGGTTTGCCAAGTGCTCTGCCAAGCAGGCTCAGAAAATTGTCGATCACAGGATGAAATGTGAGTCTGTGTTTGAAATGACTGTTTCCCGTCCTCTCTCAAAGCAGATGGCTCTGTTTAGTTTTATTGTGCTCACCAAACACTGCTGTGCTTCATCCAGCAGAGGGTATCGGTGCATCATGTCTAGAAAGCTTGTCTGAACACTGAAGTGACAAACTTGTGCTTATCTCTAAGAAACTTTTTGTTTATAACTGTGCTGTGAAAAGATTCTGTAACTGTAACACAGTTTGAAATAACTGTACTGAAGTGTTGCATGAGTTTCACATATGCAGGATACTTTAATCCGCATGTGGCTAAAGGCTTGCACATAACACCAATGTCACTGCCTCTGTTGAACAGGAAATCTTATGACAGAGATTCATGCCTTTTCCTGTCCTGTGGTGAAGTTTAGTCCTGTCAGTTTTTGTTTGATCAGGAGCAAGAAGAAAAAAATAGCGAATTCTAACATGGGTAACACGTAGCTATTGTATATTTTCTTGTGTGTTTCCCTGCTGCTCATTCTATATCTGAAAATCTCATATCAAGTCAAATGGGCCCAAGTAACGATCTCTGATGTGAACATTATTACAATGTGTAGTGAAGCAGAAATGTGCTGCTGCAGCCCATCCGCAGCCGTCTCCCTCTCCCCTCCTATCTCCTGACCCTGCCCACCCTGCTATTACAGAGCTAAGTGCTGTAATACAAACAGAGCTGGCTGAAATGTGTCAGACAGCGGCTGAGTTGTCAGGCCTTCTGTGTTTGACCTTTCCTCACTTCCAGTTGATGCACTGACTGGAGGGGCTCCCGATCGCCATGGAAACAAGGGCCCTCTGCTGCTATTAGTAAAAGGGCTTAATTGTTGTGAAGATTTAATGATCCGGAGTAGTATTCAGGGCAGAAGATATTATGAACTGTTTGTGTCATCATTTTTCACCCCCCCCAACTTGTTTAAGACTTTAACTCTTTCACAGCTAGTTATCATTGCTGTGTTGATGTCACTATTCACATGTAGCTCTTGCACAGCAGGCTTTGTCAGTCTGCCTCTAACTCTCTCAGAGAATTTTGATGGTAATGCACCTTTATTCTGCAGATCTGACGGGAGAACTTGATGATCTCTCCAAGACTATGAAAAACTCTGAGGCCAGAGTTGGGTTTACGGAGGATTTGGCAACCATCTCAGCCGTATGTTGCATTACCTCCAGCTGTCTCATAGATATATTACATTAAGTATAAATGGGGAAAAATATATTGACTGGTCTTTTTCTTTAGAGTAAAGGGGACTATGTTGACATCAGAGAAGAAGGTGGAAACAATGACACTATTGGCACCAAAGGTATCGTTTTCAGCCTTTCTTCTGCCCTCATTTTAATTTAACCCATTCTATACAACTGTGATTGACATTTAGCTTAAAGTTTCTCTTCCATTTTGTCCTTTTTAACAGGAAGGCAAAGAATAGCTCACAAACCACATTCTATGCCCAAGCTGGATGTGGCATTGGATCTAAAAGAGGAGGATGAGGAGAATGAAGGAGAGAGCAGAGATGGAGGGAGCAGAAAAGGCGTCATGACTGAGGAGGAGTTGTGGGCTAGACTGGATGAACTTGAGAAACTGGAGGAGCTACAAGATGAGCAGGACAGGTACATGGACACAGTGGGCGAACGTTTGTCGGACATGAATGGTGAGGACACATCATCCTCATCCTCAGAAGAAGAGAAGGAGACAGACGCTGCCTCTCCTGTAAATGGACTGAGTCTGAAGCCAAGCTGGAGTTCCATGCCTCACAGTAAGGAGCCACCCAGCAGAGCCAGGAAGGAGGAAGCATGTGATGAGGAAGAGGAGGACAACTGTTTCCCCACCATCTTTTTCTCTCACACAGTTGAACCCAAGAAGGTAAGAGTGATTTAGGGTATTGGCTCTTTTGTCCTTTTCTTTAAAAATACTTTTGTTTTTATGGCTCTTCCCTTTACTGCCTCTGCGTTTTGCTTCAGGTGAGGATAAACACGGGAAAAAACACCACGTTGAAGTTCAGTGAAAGAAAGGAGCAGAAAGAACATTCAAAGAGGAAGAAGAAAAACGGGCACAGCAATGGTCACTCCCATCACGAGATTCACAAAATTACAACACCATCAGACATTTACAGGTAAAATAACGCAGGAGAGCTGGGCCTGTTGAAATGTTTTGGAGTTACTTAGTGGCACTGGCTGCATGTTGTTTTCATCAGGTTGTTTGTGGATGTGAAGAACGGGGAACCCATTCCCCGAAAGTCCATCCTAAAATCGCGGAGCCGAGAGAACAGTGTGTGCAGCGACACA
>NW_018127939.1:2236803-2269173 GCF_001952655.1 Monopterus albus
TCGGGTGGTTGGACGCAGCTTCAGCCACGATGAGGCGATGCACAGCGACACCAGTGACGGCGTTACGGAGGAGGACAGCTCCACAGCTGTGCCACTCCTCCCTGCTAGCCGATTTGAGGTAAAAATTAAATAAAAACATGGGTTTGTTTCAGCAGATTTCAATGTAGTTTCTTCGTATTTACTCTGGTGCAGACCTATATTATGAAACAGTTTATGTAAATTACGCCTTTGAGCCTCATATCCTTTAATGAGAGCATAACAGAGCTCCCACAGAAACCTCTTTTAAGTTAAACTGGGAGTTGCGTGTGGTCAAACTGCTATTAAATGTTAGTCGCAAGAGACGATGTGAACATGAAAGCCTCTCTCTTTAGGCCTTTTCAGGTACAGTAATAGAAAAGGAGCCAATGCCCTCAGCTGTCCCCCATCTGACCATCACTCCACCAGCATTGCCGACCATACTGGAGAGGAAACAGGAGGAAGTGGCGCCTGACATCGCCTCACCCCAGCAGGCCCCGAAAAGGGTGTCAAAGTTTAAAGCTGCCAGGCTGCAAAAGTAGCAACTGTTAAGCAAATAACCATATTTCACAATAACTTCTTCTCTCCTTTTTTTAATTACTTCTTTATTTCTTTTACACAACTGATGGACTGGGCAACAAGTCGTCCTCTCCTTTCTCTCACCTCTTTCACTTGTAACTATACAGAAACTCTGTATATATGATTGTTTGGTAAGAAAAAGTACAGTAGCAATGTGAACTGATCAGCCTTTTGTGAAACACTGCTTTATATCAAGCCCCAAACACTGGGAAGTGCAGTCTTATTTTCTTATCTACTGCAATGTTTAAGTGGCACTTAACAGTTGTCCATCTTTCTGTGGGGCTTGTTTAAACAGTTCTCGTGTGTTTACGTCTGCAGTTTTTATGGTGATCCATACTACTGCTTCTGCAGGTAGGATTCTAGGGGATCCCACGTAGTTTCCTTGTTGTTTCTTTTTCAAATATTGATTATTAAACAGACTCAAGTGCCCACTAGCTCTCATATTACCTTCTCTTAACCTCTCGAATGTATATATTCCTTTATGTAAACAAAAAATATAACTTGACAGAAAGTGAAAGGAAAATAAATGATTTTGATTAGAACCCGTTTGAGGACTTCTATTGTTACACCGGATAGTAATAGTAACACATTTTTGTTCATGATGCCAGGTATAAATTGTTTGTCTTTAAACAGCTATTACCAGATACTGACTGAGCTAATACAGCGTTTTATGAATTATCGTTTACATCTAGTGAATTTCCTGTTGTGCATTAAAATTTGAAGAGCTAAGTAAAGCACCAACCCAAATCGCAGTCAAACCCTCTAAGGGAGCAATAACCTTTTATCTAAATTTGTGAAGCCAATCAAACACAAAAATGCCTTCTCCAGCTAATAAAAGTACAGTCCAACAGCAGCCTTAATGGAAGGGTTATGAATTTCCAGGCTGTCTGCTCCTAATACAAATCAAGTTTAGCATGGGCTTAAAAGCAAAAATGAACTGCTGAAGATCTATCTTACAGAATAAAAGTTGTAATTGGTGGCTGCAACCTGTGAATGCACATGATAATTCACCACTAAAATACAGACCACACACCTGTTGAGGTGCCCTGCGAGAGGATATGTGGACGATGGTAAATGTCTGCCAACTGGTTGAGCAAGATGAGCTCTTAGATAACACCCTTAAAACACAATGACACATGAAAACTTTACAGAAACATGATAAAAAGTATACAGTCCTTGTGTGGTTATTTTTTATCGCAGATGAAATACAGAATAGATGAGCTCTATAAATGGACAAGATTTAACTCATGACTGCAGAGGAAACAATGCTCTTTATATTTGTTAGTTTATATCTTGTTTATTATTCGATGCAACTCTGAAGTATTCCAATCTAAATCCAAGATTTAAAATTCCTTGCACAATATGTATATATTTATTTATTGCTGCAGTCTATGAGTGTATGGAGTTATTTGCAATCATTTTTTCAGCCCAGACCAATGTATTAAGAAGCAGGTGAAGGAACATGTTCTCTTTGTTTTGGAACATCATTTTGATTCTTTGTGGGGCAGCTCCTTCAGTATACACCACTCTTCTTCATCTCTCTCCCAAACAGCTTTAATTAAAGTTGTGGCTTCTAAGTTGAAAGGCTATCACAACCCGTTTATTTAAATGGTGGGAGTGCAGGTCTCTGCTAAGAAGCTTTTAAACAGGTCCTGAGGTGACTGCCCCTACCCCCGCTCTTCATCAGGATTATTTCTCCAATATGAAAATCCAGGTAGCATGAGACAGATTAGACTATGCTTAACATGCTGTGCTGTGTTGGTGAGACACTGATCAATGGACTTAGGTTAAGCTGTGAAGGTACATGCTGGAACATGGCTGAACTACGTTTCAAAGAACTCTAGAATGCAAACTATGTAATGAACTGGAACACACGTGAGATCTACATTTCAGGGATTAAGAGGGATTTTAAGAGTTGTGTGATGAAAGGTTCAAGCAGGCATTGTTGTCCAGACAGGTGCTTGGGTCTGAGAAGACTTAGCTCCATATGTCTGACGAATGGATAAAACAGCAACCTGTATATCTACGTCTCTGCTATTTGAACATGAAGACCCAAACATCTGTTACACTTATGGCCTGTAAGAAAACCTGTTTTGTTGATGTGGTTATTGCTCTTTGTTTATTCCTTAGGTAGCGATCACAGGAGAGGAGCAGATGTTCAGGTGATCCATGGTGATGTCACGGCTCTGCAGCTGTAACCCTGGATCCTCACACTTATTACATTCCCTCAAAGTAATTCTGAGTTCAGTAAATGAAATATGTTATGTAGGTTGTTGTCAGTTTTCCGTTTTGTAGGCAAACCATTAATCGGTTAATTAAGAAAATCACAGGCAGTTCGATTGATAATGAAATAACCATTATCTGCAGTTTTAATGACTACAATATAGGTGGTCTGCTTAAAAACTCAAAAACCTATAAATGCTTTAACCTCCAATCCAAGAAAAACATCAAATGAGCATCTGTCCTAATATTTTATATATAAACAGCAGCAGCTCTCCATCACAACAACAAAACCCAGGACCTGTTGCCGTGACAGCATCCTTTATGTTGGGTTTCACTTTAGTTTTTATAACTTTGTGGTTATGTCTACGATTTGGTTCCCTAAGAGGAGTACGTTTGGGACGCATTAATTGATTTATTATTTTTACTTATTGATTTATCTTTCTGGCTTTCTTGTAGAATAACCTACTGTAAAGGTCAAACGGATGGTAGAAGTGTGAGAGATGTTACAAAACATCCAGTCAAGCTTCCCAAAAGCTGATTTACTGAGATACACTCATCCTTTGTTACCTTATATGCCAAACGATACGATCAGTGTGTGTCGCCTAAAACACAAAGCAGCCGCAGCAACACAACCTACAGTGTCAGCATATGGAAAAATCTGCATCGTTGTGTGCCTATAAAAGTCCTCAGACTGGTACAGGTGGAGCCATCACACTTTCACACAAGTTTTTTTTTTTTTAAGAAAATAAAAGTCCCGCTCTTGCAGGTAAACCCCTTAGCCTACCAAATTTGACACGCATAATACCACATAATACTTCCACATGCACGGATTTCAGAGGAAGGATTGATTATGTCAGCGTGCCGGAGACGGCAAAGCACATTTTACGCACGACGCCAGTCGGTTACACATACACACCAGCGGCCAGATGAGGGAGACATACAGCTTAGGGACATGGCGAAGTATCCCGAGTAATTCTTTATAAGATTTCATACCTCTTTCTTCAACTGGAAATACGACAGACCGAAGCGTACTGCTGCCTTTGTCTGGGAAAAGGGTTTAAATACATTTTTTTAAAGAGAGGAAACCACAGTTGAAGGGGAACTCTGGGTCCGACTGTGCTGGGCGTATGTGATAAAGCGTGTGAAACGTAGGTCCGTCAGTCAGCAGTCAGTCATCCAGTTCAACATCACTCTCCACTGAACTCCAGCTGTCACCTCGTGTTCTCGGCGTCTCCTCGGACTGACCAGGTAAGAGGAATTCCCTGGCGCTCTCTAACATTTACTCAAGTTATTTGCGAAAAGTGAAAGACTCTTCTGATAGACGTGCGTTTCCCAGAGCTGCCACTGTGAAAAGTAAGTAATGGCGAGGGCTAAAAGGTGACCAAGGAATTCAGTTCGATATGTTGTAAAAAATTAGACGAGAATGCAGAAAACAGCAGATGTGTGTTTCCTGTGTGTTTACGTAGACCACGAACATGTTCCATAATGTTTTCATGACAACCTTCCATCATATGGCATAAGCCATTACGGTGTTTAAATATATATTGATGTCAGATTGTCAGATGACAATTTAGATGAATCAGTCCTATCATTAAATAGTATAAAAGACCACCAGACCCCGTACAAAATACGGGCTAATGAAGTTGTGTTGCTGTGACTGAGAATAACGCAAGGTGTCTGATCATCACATACAGTTTGCCTGATGTTTAGTTATTAAAAGCAACGAGTATCTTAAAATCAGTCACACTATGCACAGATTTTGAGTTGCACAAGGCAGTCTCTGGGATGTCACGCTTTATCTATGGTAACCTTTATTGTTATTATTATTTTTCCTGTCACCTGTGCGTAGTGGCACAGCTACTTTCAAAGCCGCCCTCCTCACCCTCTGCACACCCCCCCACCACCACCGCTCCTGTTTCCAAATGCTCTCCTTTGAAGCGATGATGCCCCATCTGTCATATGTGAGCAAAGAGAGACCATGCTCTGCTCTTCTCAATTACTGAATTCTCCTCATGCCAGCTCCGGTGGGACAGGAGGAGGAGCAGGTGGATGGCAGTCAGTACGATCAATCAACATGAAATATTCAGCTTTGAATATACACATCATTTACTGCTGCTGTTGCTGCTGTCCTTGTTAGAAACACCCCAAACACAGTTGGGGCGTTTGTCTTAAGCGCTTCGTAACCATGTGTACACTGACAAAGTTCCTGATGGAATATTGGGCCTGTGAATGTCCAGGTGACACCATCCTTTTTAAATGTAAAACTCTAGCTTGTAGGAAGAATGGTGTGGAAATGATTGTAATTGAGATGAAATTAGAGAGAGGGAGGGTGAGTGGATGAAACTGTATTAAATGTAGTGGCACAGCCATTTTCTCATTATGCTGCAGTAAATTCATGCAGATTACATGACAAAGCTCTGCTTGGCAACTTTCTCCCCTGATAGAAGCACTTGTTTGAACATGAGGCACATGATTTGAATATCTATAATCCATGCTGAAATCAACAGGCCAGATGAACTTTTTGGCTCCTTCTTACCACCACATTGAGCAGGATTTTCTCCTTCAAAAATGCCTAAGCTATTTAGACTTAGGCTTAAAATTACTTGCAAGGGGAAGCAAAAAGTGAGGCACAAGTTATTTGATTTGTCTCTCCCATTCAAACCTGAGAAATCCTGAAACTTTCACTCTGAGGGAAAATCTGAACCTTCCCAGTCATTCAAACTTTTCAGGAAACTTTTCCTCTCCTAAGTGTCTGTGTTGTGATAATAATATCTGTGTGATATTGCCTCATGAAATTTGCCTGAGTACCATGGCCCTAAGTATTTGAGCTATGAGGCAATACAGTGAAAAGCATAGCCCCCTCATATGAGAACACAACAGTGAATAATTAATAACCTTGTTCCCAATTCCAGGAAAACAATAGCATATTGTAGGAACACTGCACTAATTTAACTAGAGGATTGTGTATATGGCTGTGTGGGGGTGGGGGGGTGGGGGGTGCAGTTGACAACTTTAACAAAATGTGGAATGCATCGCCATTGTTACAAAGCATGTCTGAGTGAGTTTACTTACTCTAGCTACTGTAGTTTTGCACACTTTTTGTGCTCCTGTGCTGTATGTGTATATACTGGAGTGTTGCATGCTGTATAATATTGTAGTGCAATGTTGTTTGCCTTTGAGATTAATCAAAACCCATTAAATACCCCTCTCTCACCTGCTGGCAGTATGTGAGGTGGAAGTGCACATGCAGGAAGCTATTTTCCACAGGCCTCCTCTCTTGGCTGTCAGCTCCCATTAAGGGGGAAGGTGTCATATCTGTAACACAGCTGAGTGCAGATGGCAGAGTGGAGGGGATGGCTCACCGATTTAAACAATGATTAATGAACGGAGATGGAAAACAAATTACATTGGACTATTGGAGGCAGGGAATTGTTTTTATGAAAATGTTAATTGTGTCTGCCAGGCTGATACCAGGAGTGGGGGGAAGGGCGGAGTGAGGGCAAGGCAACGAGGCAACCAAGGGGCTACTGATACGTCTACTACTCCCCTGGCTCAGATTATCGGCGTGTCTCAGCATGCAATGTTTAATACCATACCTCGGCTTTAAGACCTCTAAAGCGCCATAACTTTCAAGGTTTGGCTTTTTATGATGAACCCCATGAAGAATTGTCGCCCACCACTGCACCAATTAGCGTTATCTCTAATAATAAGTGGTTGTAAGTGACGAGAGAAGGCGCCCTGTTCTAGTTGTAATTATTGCAGGCGGGTGCAGCTGCACTACTTAGGGAGATGATGATAATTATTTTTCTTTTTTTTCATTGCGGCTTGATTATTTAAGAGCATCATACACTCATCAGAGTAATCAGGAGAGAGTGATTAGTGAAAATCCACGAGGCTAACAGCTGCCACATTAAACACTTGCCTCTGTTGCCAACACACAGAGGCAGAACCCTTCCACACAGGACAGAGACGAAGGAAAGCACTTCACCTTCAACTCCAGGACCACATGTGTTTGCTAGAAAGTCAAGGCTCAGGGCACACAGAGAATTAGAGTAAACAGAGCACCCCATGAAGGGGTGTTGTTGTGCACCAAGGTCAATCTTCAGTACTTCAGTTCACACATGCAGTAGCGCGCTGGAGGGGAGTAGAAGTTTGATAGGGTGTTTTTGGAAGTGTGGGAAACAGAGATAGTTACTGTGCAGTGACCTTGCTGCCTCTCTCCTGAAGTTTCTCCTGTTGTATTATGAGAAGTAATGCTCAGCTGAACAAGGGCTGCTTTAGAAGGCTTGTTGATCTAACACCCATTCTGATTCTCAAACTGTCTCGCTTAGAGATGCGTGCCACAGTCATGTCCGGTGTTCATGTGGCATTGCTTACCACTGTGTAAGGCCTGCTAAACTAAGGGCTAATTCTCTTGGCCCAGATGTTGCCTGAGTACAGTCCTGGGATCCCATTGGGTTGATGAGCTCAATCAGTGAAATGATGAAAAGATGATTTTGTCCCTGTAATTACAGTGTGTAAACTACTTAGCTAGGATTGCAAAGGAAGTCATTTTCTAATTACGCTGGTACCCCGTTGTCTAATGGTGGATGTTTTGTTGTTTTAGAGTGTGGGAGAGAGAGTGTGTGTGAGAGAGAGAGATTGAGAGAAGCAATATGTTTGCATGTGTGAGAGAGAGAGGGGGGAACTTCATGAGGGGTCTGTGCTCTGCTGCTGAAAAACGACCATCACAAGGGCAAGATGGCTGCCAAATGAGGTTTCATTGAATTATCAGCCCAGCTAATGTGCCTTGGATTATGCTCTTTGTTTGTCAGTTTTTTTTCCTGTAGATGCCATAGCTTAATGAGATACTGTAAGTGGCATTACCAGACTCCTGCTGTGATTTTGTGATGACTCGTTTAATGACTTTTGTTTTAGTGCCTCCAAGTGCTTCAGCAAAACTGAAAGTAGTCACATTGAGTTTTGCCTCCATTTTTGCCATCTCCTTGAGGTTTTGCAAATATTTAGCCACGTGACAGATGAATGTGAAGCAAAACTCTCCTGTCTCTTTAAATGATATAATGACAACAGCCTGGATTGGCAATCTTTGCGCCGGGGGGGAAGTTGTACTTTTTGAGAAAGCAAAACATGTCAGTATGTTACAGACTGAAGAAGCTCCATTCTTTGAGATCTGTGTGTGTGTTCTGTTGAAGCTGGCTGCCATCCTGCAGGGCCCAACCATCTGATGCAGCCTACACCATGTGGATAGACTTCTCCTGTGGAAGGCATTCCCTACGCACCCCACACTGTTAACACACCCTGTCCTACGCCAAAAGCTTTGTTTGTGTCCAGAAAGAACAGGTGGTCTGTGCAAACAAGAGCAACTGTTTACACATTAGTGATTTAAAATACATTCTATATGCACGTGCCTGTCTGCATGTGCGCGTTTGTGTGTGCATGTGTATGAGAGACAGCGTGAGAGAGTGGATGTCTTTGTATGATGATGAGGAGTTGAGGTGTTTATATGTCCTTGCTCTGTGTTGTATGTGAAAACCATTGAAAGCATCGGAGGAAGCTAATGAATGCAAAGTTTATTTATCACACACATACACACATTGTAATGAGGTCACAGTACTGCTTATTTCCTGCAGTACACTCACTTTACATTTACATGTTCACATCTTCACCTTCTGCATGTGTTTTGTGAGCAGATTATCATTTGAAATACTTGTAGTGAATTAAAGGTATTGACATTCAAGAGGAAGGTTTTCCACCAACTCATACAGGTACAAACACAGCGGGTCACTACTAAGCAAGCCTGCTGTTTTCAGTCTGATTTGCAGTTGCTATATCCTGTAGCTTTTAGTGTGTTGCCAGAGGAATCTATTTTCCCTCTGTTGCATTCAAGGCCACTAATCTACGTTACTGAATGAGACAAACAAAATTAATCGAAAGTCTCCTTTCAGTGAACACGTGAAAGAGCTGACTCCCAAATAACTGCACATCATCTCTGCGCCACATGCATGCCACATTTATTTTTATAGGGCACAAGCCAGATTTTTGATAGTTGTAAAAGGAGTGGCATAGATTTACTGCATCCACAACAAATGTGTATGTATTCCTTTATGAGTCCTTTAGCTATTACTCACAAGGAGCTTGTTTGTCAGTGCTGTGTGTGCTCTTTCTGTGCTCTGTACTCCCGCAGTAATGAATGGGGCTGGTTAGACTATTCTGTCTCCGTCAGGCTTTTGGGGGGCCTACAGAGAAGCTCCTATAGGCTTTCATTAATCTGGCTGTCAGAAAGTATATGGGTGCTATCTTTTGTACAGGTCATGGTATGCAGCTGTGGAACCACTGCCCTCTTCCTTGTACTGGCTCTTCATCCCCTGTCCACAGGATGGTTGGCTGGCTGATTTGGTGGGTGTATGCATGGGTGGAGAGAGAGGCACAGGGGCATAATATATGGCATGGAGCTCATAAGCCTACTCTGCAATAATGAATAAAACACTTGTGTTCTGCAGGCTAGGAAGTCACGGAATTCCAGGAATTTTTAAAGCCACGATCTCTTGTCATATTTGATTTTGAAGTAGGCAGAGGCATGTTGCAAAGAATCTGGGACATCAGCAGATAATTAACATCACACTCTATAGTGTATATGCTGTATGGATATCTGTAAGAGAGAGTATCATTAGATGTGTATTCACTGAAATGTAATACTATCGTATCTAAAATTTTATGAATGGATAAAGTTTTAATTACTGACATGCATACAACTGTGCCCAGCCTGCGTGGGCTTACAAGACACCACAAATCCATGTAAGCCAGATCTACAAACGCTGTGCAAAAATTTTCAGACAACATCCACATAGTGTAAGTCCAGAATTAAAGAGATTACAGAAAAAGAGAGAAATCAGAACAAATATTGGCTAAATAATCAGTTCCCCTCAATTTCCAGGCTTTTGAGAAGTTAGCAAGTTTAACCACATAAAAATTGAACAGTCTTTTCCATTTTTGACCATCTATGCATATAATATTTCATGGTTTTGTCAAAGACTTTTCACTTGACACTCTTAAATCATCTCAGTATACTGTACATACACAAATATTATGCTATAGATCTTTAAGACTGTTAATAGTCATGTTTACCACCAGGCATCCATCAGATACTGTATGTAGTGAATACACATCAAACTGCTCACTAGATTAGGGTTTGATTTATTTGTTTATTTATGTATTTCAAATGGCAGCGCTGTCGCCTCACAGCGAGAAGGTTCCAGGTTTGAGCCCTAGCTGACCCAGGGCCTTTCTATGTGGAGTTTGGATGTCCTCCCTCAGCCTACGTCTACGTGGGTTCTCTCTGGGTACTCCAACCTCCTCCCACAGTCCAAAGACATGCAGCTTAGGTTGATTGGTGACTCTAAATTACCCGTAGGAGCGAGTGTGAGTGTGTGTGGTTGTTTGTCTCTAAGTGTCAGCCCTGTGATAGACTGGCGACCTACCCCCCCGCGACCCTATTCAGGAATAAACGGTAGAGATAATGGATGGATGCTTATACACTATCTTAATCTTAGGTTACAGTATATGGATCACTATAACTGTTGGTTGAAGGCTTATGTTTGTGGTGCATTCATAGTACAGCTCAAGCATCAACATAAATTATTAATGCTTTTTAACTGCTGTTAAAAAGAAATATGAAATATGCAGTTCTGATCTATAAATTACATTCGTGTGTTTCATTCCAGTGTCACCTCATTATGGATTTACAATATTGTCCATCCATCCTAACTGACAATATGCTGCAGCTGCAAAGTAAAATGATTATACATTCACCATCTTGTAGATTAAACACTGAAATTTAGAATCCTGAGCTCGACAGCAGTAAAAATAAATCTCACAATGTTTGATATCATCAGATCTAAAATCATCCAGAATGCACAGCTCCTATGACTGGTTTAAATGTGTATGTGTCACTTTTTTTTCCCTTTTATTGCCTGTGCTAAATCGCACCTGCTCCTTGTTCATCTATGCGTGGCCACACCTAAGAGGCGCTACTGTGACACAGTGCTTAATAACACTCAAGCACTTTCTCAATCTGCACCAAAAGAGCCTAATCCACTCTGACAGAGAAAACACCTGATGGTCCCACATGCCGCTCCACATCTCCACCAGTTCCTACATAACCCACACACACACCAGCAAGCACGCACGAGGTTTTATGCCTCCTCACTATGCTTAGTTAATCAGAGGAATAACACTTTAGCAAATATGAAGTGGATCTAGTGTATGCTAATATCATTCGCTCACTTTCTACCTGTCAGATATGATTAGGTCAGGCCCATATCCTTAGATTGATCTCAGCTCAGAGTAGACATCCTGCTCACTCTGGCTAGGGCTGCAGACACCCCGGCTTTTTTTCTGTGTGGTTTTGTGTACAACGTTTTCATGACTGACTGAGGTTGCCATGGACTATAGACAGCAGCAGCAGCAGGTGGCTCAGTCTCACTGTCAGACATTTTATTTGGGAGGCCTTTAGTTACATTAAATCCAGTGACTTGACTCTGAATAAGGTTGTGTTTAGTTGCCTCACTCATGCTTTCAGCTAGCTAGATCTGACACCCAGCTACGTGAGCTGCTTAATTAAACAAATGCATGCACATATACAATAGTTATTTTCATGAGATGTTGCAAAATCCATTTGAACTTGAGTCTGATCAATCATTATTGATTGGATGCCGACTTCATGGATACTCTGTACTCCATTACAGATCCGAGGTTACAGTAGAATAATGACATTAATAGAGGCAAATGCAATAATAGTTCAAATGACAGTAATCCTTAAAAGTGGGTGGGAGGTTAGGGGAACTTTGTTTGCTCTCCCCACTGCTCTGACCGCAAAGATTTTAAAATATGAAGTGGCTCTACTGGATGCTAATATAATTTATTCACTTTTTCCTGTCAGATATGATAAGGTATCATATGGTTCCACTGATTTCTGATCCACGGCTTAAAGTAGAGACACTGTTCGCACCGACCACTGCTGCCAGCCTGCCAGCTTTTTATCTGTGTGGTTTTGTGTACATCATTTTCATGAGTGACTGAGGTTGCAGTCCGGGGATGATGTAACCCTGTGTTAATTCATTGTGGACAGTGCTGGTTTTGTTCTGTGCCCTTTGGTGCTGCACTAAAGCTGTGCAGGGCTTGCTTATGTGACCTCTACCATTGTAGCACGATGTGAATTTGAAGCTTTGTTTTGTTGCTACAGTTGAATCAACAAAAAAGGGGTGGGGGGGGTGGTGGCAGGACAGAAGTGAAGTGAAGTTTAGCTTCCTGTTTGGATACTCTTTCTTTACCTTTAGTTAGCATTTTTGCATCATTCATTTATTTCTGTTAGTACTTCTATGATATCATTATCCTGGTAAAAGTTTTATTCAAATATGCAACTGAGCAGCTGAAAAAGCTTTTACTTGAATCTCTCTTAAAAAAATCATCAACAAATGCAAAGGAAGGACGAGTCTTTGATGTTTGAGCTGCCTTAGTATTGTGTGTCAGTACAAAATGAGATCTAGACAAAGATTTTCACTTTACCCTTTGGTAATGAAGAGATAACTGTTGAGAAAGCCTTTGTGGTTTGACTTAATCAGCATGTTCACAGGCTCAAACAATAATGTAAAACCACAGATATACTTAACACAGGATGAAGAGAGTCAGAACCTACTTTGCTCTATTTCCTGACCTATTTGTGGTGCATCACTGGCATTATACAGGAGTTGCAAAAGTACAGCTTTACCTCCTTAATTAACAGCATACTGACATTTTCCCCACCTGTTCTTGGGCTTTTTGAGCTGGCAGTGAATGCATGTGAATACTTTATTTGTTTTGGCAGAACTGGAATTCACTCAATGTTTCTTTTGTTTTCTCTTTAGGTCTGAGCTTCAACAAACAGATATTTTATCTGAACAGCATGAGTCCACATCCTGTTTCAACTGAGTAGGTGCAAACAGTCAGCATACAGTTCACTGCTAATCTTTGGACTATCCCACATAAACACCCTTGACCACTATACTGTAACATCAGCCAGTCCCTGAAAGGACAGCTTCATTACCCCATCCACCCATCCAATTAGGAGCCAGATGGCGCTTCTGGCCAATCAAATCATGGATGCAAGGATTCTCAGCAGTATGAATGGGAGAGTAGAGCTTTCCCAGTTCTTGAGAGTCACGAGTCAAAGCATTGTCTCCCAGGTAAGTTCTGCCCAGGATGACAACCGTAAGAACAGGAAGTATCCCTGCCCGTTGTGTGGAAAGCGGTTCCGCTTTAACAGCATCCTTTCCCTTCACATGCGCACACACACTGGTGAGAAGCCCTTCAAGTGCCCATACTGTGATCACAGGGCTGCACAGAAGGGCAACCTGAAGATACACCTCCGTACGCACAAGCAAGGCATTCTGGGTAAAGGTCGTGGGAGGATTAGAGAGGAGAACAGATTGCTTCACGAACTTGAGGAAAGGGCGATACTAAGAGACAGGCAGATGCGAGCTGGTCATGTTAGTCAACAGCAAACGCCTACATTAAACCAACTTCAAAAGCCCCTGATGCAGACTGTCCTGACGCAGCCTCAGTTTTTAAGCAATCCTGTGGCAGAGAGCCAGCCCCGTGCATCCACTTCTCCTAAGATGAACGCAGTCCATGATGAGTCCATCAAGCCCCAGCCCACAGGCTTCCGCTGTTCATTCTGTAAAGGGAAGTTCAGAAAGCAGCAGGAGCTCGAGCGCCACATCAGGATCCTACACAAACCCTACAAATGCACCTTGTGTGAGTTTGCTGCCTCACACGAGGAGGAGCTCATTGGCCATGTTGAGACAACACATATAACTGCTGATTCAGGCTCAGGACAAAAGCCTGCTATGGGGGCCGGTGACAAAGGGAAGCCCGTTGGTGAATTCCCTTGTGAGGTATGTGGTCAGACCTTCAGCCAGGCCTGGTTCCTGAAGGGTCACATGAGGAAACACAAGGACTCTTTTGAGCACTGCTGTCAAATTTGTGGTCGTCGTTTCAAAGAACCCTGGTTTCTCAAGAACCACATGAAGGTCCACCTCAATAAGCTGGCTGCTAAGAGTAATCTCCCTGATGACACCTCTGTTAACATGAGTAACCTAACACCAGACCATCAGAGCAGCCTCTACTCTCAGTACATCTCCCGTATTCACAACAGGTTCCTGACAGCTGAGAGAGCTGACCAGCCTGATTATAACCAGATACTCGCCACAGCAGGTGCTGACATGAAGGTTAGAGAGATGTTAGGAAGGATGATTTCCTCTACTCCAGGCCCTCTGACAGATTCCGAAAGCTCCGCATTGTTGGCTTTAAATCATCTCCACCCTCCGCTGAGCTCCACTAGCATGGAATATCTGCAGAAAGTCCTCTCTGACAGAGAGGCACACAACAGCAGCAGCAGCTACCAAGGCTGGCAGATCATGGCATCAGGGCTGCCTGTAGAACGGCAAATGTTTAGTCCTAAAGCCCAGCAGCAGTGCTCCACCTACCTGCCTGAGAGATGTCTCCCTCTAGATGATGGGAAAGTGTGTCTTGGTGACCCAGACACCAAGGCCAGCAGCAGACCTGGTAGCCCAGGCAGCATGAGTCATCATGGGCCAACAGAGATGATCAGAGAGACGGGGAGCTCCCACTCTGGCAGTGCACTGGACCATCGACCACAGTCGTCTTCTCCAGGTATAGGTAACGCAGTCACAGAAAGCACATACAGTAAAGGGGCACTCCAAAGATTTTATGAAGATTTTAAGTTCAGTTTACTTGAGATTAGAAGTACACCCCAGCATGTGAAAAAGTTCAGGTAGGAACTTTATGAATAAATAGATAGATAGATAGATAGATAGATAGATAGGTGGTACACCAATTGCTGGAGTGCATTACTAGTATTTGTTCTGTTTTTTGTTAGATTACATGTTTCTAGTATGAGAATCCAAATTATTTCTGACTGAAAGGACAGAAACCGACAGACATCATTAGTGCATTAAAATCAGTGTAGAAAATCACAACAAAGGATCAAATTAGCACATCTTTGTATAGGTTTCCTTTTTCAAAAAACAACAATATCTAAGTGGCCTCATCCTTTTTCCCCACTTACTGTAGGTGGACATTTAGTGCAGGGTCAGTAACACCACCACAGACATTACTGTCATCCACAAGGACTTTGTCTTCTTTTTAAAGATAATGGCATCATGTTGAATTGTAGGGATAATTAGTACTCTCTATTTTATATCTGTCACATCCCCACCCCTTGCCTACGGGGGCACAAGATGTTAATGCATGCCATCTGGTGTTTTTAATGATTTGATATATACCACCTAGTGATTTTTATGATTTGATCTACCACCTGGTATTTTTATTGATAGTCTTCTGTTCCACCTGGTGATTTGGATGATTTGGCTCTCTGGGTAAATGCCTTTTTTGTCATGGCATCCTGCTAGCATGTTATCGTGAACCTAAATTACTGCTACAACAGTGTTGTTAAGAGAAGCGAAGAAAAATAAATCCATAGTTTTGTTCTCTTTCTTCATAGGTTATGAGTACAGTTATTTTTCTTCCAGTGCTGGAGTACTGGTGTTATGTACGTGTAAGACTGATGCACTCTTGCAGGACTTGATCCAGTATCCTCTTAAATGATGGCCGTATAGCAGAGATAAATGGATCAGGTCTAATCTCATTAGATGCTTTGTTTTCATATTGTACACACATTCTGGTATCTACGTATTTACATATCACAGTTTATGGGCAAATCCCTCTCTGGTTGCTCTTTAAGAAAAATATTCAAGCTCTGTTGTTTTTACTTTCCTTCCTCTCCCCTATCTCTTAACACCATACGGTGTCACTTCCAGAAACATTTATGATCGCTGGCTAGCTGAGGATTTGAGTGCACACAGTTCTGGGATGGCACATTCAGTATCAGACTCTAATTTCAGTCAATATTAAGCATGGAAACTAATTCATCGTAAAGGTCAGGCGTCATTGCTTTAGTCAGTGATGGATCCGGCAGGCTCTCTCTCCTCCTCGCCTCCTCTCCTCTCTGTTCTTAGTCCTGTGTAATGGTAGACTCACTCTGGGGGCTTAGCACCGCATTGTTTAGCTCTGACAATATATCCCAGAGACCTCTGCAGCTGCTCCCTGCGCTCACAATGACAGATTAATTAACACAATCACACGCTGCTGGCCCTGGCTCAACACACAGGTCTGCTGCGGGACAGATAGGTAAATCCTACACATATGGAGAACACGCACCACTTGATGAGGGTTTAATAACAGGGATAAGTTTTTTTGGAGGTGGGGGGTTGTAACTGATCAAGTCTGTCTGTCTCAGTGGCTGGGGGTGGGGGAACTAATTCAGGAGAGAGGAGAGGAGATGCTGAGGAAGAATTACCACTGCCAGATGTTCAGCTTGAGGAACATTGATTAGTCCAGAATTACTGGCTGCATTATTCATAGTCAGCCTGTGGTGGTCATGAAGTTATTGATGTTCTCAATATGGATAGCAAATATAGTACAGTCATGGTTGTCAGAGAGCGAGAAAGAGCGAGAGAGACGGCCTCAGTTCTTCTGTGATACATCCAGATACAGTGCTGGATTTAGATTTTTAACTGCAAATACCCAGCGTTTTAAATTAGAACTCATGCTTTGATTTCAATAGAAGGCGTGTGTTATGAATTACTTCTCTCAATATCTAATCATGACAGATCTGAAAATGCACTTTGACTTTAATTATAATCTGAGATTAAGAATAATGACTCTTGAAATAATAAACTAATGAAGGGTGCATGCTTCAGGCCTCTGACCTACATTGGATCTGTTAGTTTCCAGCTCAGAATAATAATAAAAAAAAACATGCTCAACAAACCTAAAATGCTCTGACAGTTATTAATTAGTCCCATTCAATATGCTTAACCTCAAGGTCAATGGGCAGACACCATGTAATGATGTCCCCACATGTGTTTTGTCCCTTATTGCCTGCTTTTATGCTACTTTTTACTGTAAGAGCCAAGAGAGCCTGAAATGATGAGCGTCTATAAAACTGTGAATGGTAATATGAGCAGCGGTTTACCCAGAAACACAGATAAAGCAGGCTGCTGCACAGGATATCACTTTTCATTTTACTGTTACAGTTACACCAGCCTATTCTCTGTGACTGCTGACAGTAAAAGCATCTTTTAACTAAACAGGTCCTTATCTGACTAAGTCCTGTGTCGGGATTCACAAATTCAGCTCCTAGTCAGAGATCACAGTCGGTCTGACTGGTTTGTCTAAACTGATTACCTGTTGGCTTTTCCATCTCCCTGCCACTTCTGTCTTTTAATCCTCTTTTTAATTATTATTGCAGATATGAGGCTCAAATTAAGCTCAAAATGCTTGTTTTCCTAGCATGCAGATAAAAAGATTTACCCAGGGAGTTCTGAACACCTGCCTTGAAATATTGTTCCACCGTCTCCTGAATGCCATTTGGCTTAATTGACTTGGAAACGTCCCAAATGCGTCATTGACTATGTGGTCTAATTAATATTAATAATATATGCTATTATAAACATCAAAGAACATCTGGTGCCCCTGTTTTCCTCACCAGTCTTGTGTGTGACTCGCGCTCTCACTGTTTCATCTTAAACCAAACCAGCCACCCTGTATCTCTGTTTTGCATTTCAGGTGTTTGATTGCATATATGGAAAGAGGCAATGCTCCACTGTATATACAATATACTGTAACTGCCAAATGCCGGTGTAAGCATGTAGCATGTGAGCCTCTGTCTGCATGGATGGTAATGTATGGTTGGAAATCTTAAAGCCTATTTCCATATGAAATGAATCACTTGTCCAAGCCCAGCTGCGTGCTTTTTTCCATAGACACGGCTCACTTGAGGCTTATATTTATTTATTTACCTTTTTTCCTCCGCCTTGCACATCCAGTAAGGGCGGATAACTCATACGCATCACTTCATTAGATGCTCTGTGTTAGGTGAGAGAGGCTGGGGTTTGTAATGATGCAGTAATTGGAGTTTTGGTTGATAAATCTAAGCTCTAAAATTACTCCCCTCACATAATGTGAGCCTCGGCAGTGTAAGTAAATCTTAAACTGATTAAGTTAGCATGAACCAGGCAATCACAAAGATGGCACCCATCCAAAGGAAGAGAAAAAAGGCAGAAGTCTTCAGTCTTTGTGTTGTTTTACCGCTCTCATGTAGGCTGGCAAATGGGTTTAGGAAGGTCCACGCTGAAAGATGAGGTCAGATATATGTGTTTTCTGCATTTGGAGCTGGCCGGTAATGTCATCGTAATTTAAGCCACAGAATAATTGAGATATATATTGTGTCTGAAAGAGTTCCATTAAGCTGTTTAGATTTTTTTGGCTGTTACTGGAGACAAGGGTGTGGCATTGTTGAAGTGTCTTTCCCGGTCTTGCACATGTAGTGTAGGCAGGCAATAAATCAAATATACTGTACACACTATAGACCCACACACAGACAAACATATACAGTGTGTAGTGCAAATAGGAATGTCTAGTTCAAGGACATGGACTTGTCATTTCAGCTGTGATTTTTAATTTCACGTTCAGCTTTAGTGACATGGGTGCGATTTAATGTTTTCTTTCTTTTTTACATGTGAAATAAAAAAAATGTCTAACTTTGGTGGTTTTCAATTAAAGTAGCAAATAAAGTGGAGTAACAAGTACAGATCGTTAGATTTACATTTACCTCAGAGAATTACCTCAGGGTCAGATCTTGAGGTATATGAAATTGATATTTCTCTGGCGGGGATGAATCACTGTTGTAACTCAGATATTAGTCCATTAAAGAAGAACAATAAGGCATCAATATGCATAGAATTAAATTAATGGTGGTGGGTTTATCTCCCTATTCCAGACGCATCCCTAAAAGACACAGTATAATGTATGACCTGACCTTCAAATGCCAGGAGAGTGTTGGGCAATAAACTGCCAATATTTGTGGCTTAATGGCATCGGATGACTTTTACTGTAATTGGAATGGCAGCGAAACAGCTGGGCTGTTTAAAGACAGTGCAAGGCTGAGGTCTCAGACAATCACTAACTCAAAATGGTCACAGGGAGTGTGTTTAACCCTGAAGGGTGTTTCTGTGATAGCTAAACCATAGGTAAACAGAGGGAAGAAAACATCGGAATCACCTTTAATTAAAAGTTATGGTGTGCAGGATCAAATGTTGTATCCAGATGGATATTATTCATTGGCTAAAAGGCAAAAAATTACCCATTGTCATTCTCCACAATAATACACTTTGTACTTTCTGAATTATGTTCCCATCACACCATTTTTCAAGTACGAAGCGAAAATAAACTCAGCTCCAGCAGGCGGTTCATCAGAACTGCTCACATGTTGGACTTGGTTATTTTTGACTGGGAATCCCACTTACTGGTTTTGATGGAATGAGGTTTTTGTCTGCGACATCTGCCTTGTTCTGGTTGCTTTACAATTTCACTGCTTATTATTTCTGTAAAAATCTTGTTTGGTGTTAACATCTTTGGGTGTATTTATTGCACATGGTGGTGGCGTCCATACTATAAAATGATGGATCACTAGAGCTGAAAGCTGATTACAAGCTTGATTTACTGCAGGGCAGCGCTTAAATCATTCAACTCAGCCTGGTGGAGGATTGCAACATTTTTCATGTTTAGACAACAGTTGTTGGTACATGCTATTCACAGAACAAAGTCCTCAGTATACCTCATATACATATACGTAGTTTCCTAATCTGATTTGGATTGCATTATTGTTGTTGTCTGTGGTACAGGAGGTGAGAAAGTCTACAGGTGTCCAGTCTCCAGCGACTACACCTCTGCACAGACGCCCTCCCTTGGCTTCCATCTGGATAGTTACCACTTCTCCCACTGGCAGAACAGCAGGGATCTTTCTTCTCCACTGCAGCCCACCACCAGCAGCAGCAGCTCCAGCCCCAGCCCCAACCCCAAACTCAGACCCAGATCCAGGGAAGACTGGAGCCCTGCTGGAGGTCACTACCTCGGCCTGGAGAACCACAGTGAAAACCCCCTGATCATCAACAAGCAGTCCGACCTCACTGACAAAGATGCAGGGGTAGAAGGTTCTTTATCTGCTCAAACCAGAAAGTCTCAGTATGAGCCCTTAGATTTGTCTGTCAGGCCAGAGTCTGTCACACCTCATTCAGCCATGTCTCCCGCTGTGCTGGTACAGATGTCTGGTGTTTTTAGTAATGGACTCTCCTCCTCCATTTCTCGCCGGTTACAAAGTTACTCTGCTGCCGCGGCTCAACTCGGTGTGAATCCTGCATACCAGTGTGACCTTTTGGTGGAGGGAACAAAAGAAGAGATGAACGCACAGAATGCAAGCTCCACATGTCACAATGGTGATGTTGAATTTGAGAAATCTGAGCATGGGAGGGCGGACAAAAAAGATGATGATGCCAAGTGGAAGATAATGAAAAATAATGTCTTGGAACCAGAGGAGCTGGGACAGGCCAGCGCTGATTTCCAGGGTCCTGGCGAGAAAAAGCATGACAAGCCGGGCCCTTGGGGCAAAGCTATGACTGACTCTCCCGTCTCCTCTCTGGAGAACTTGACTCCAGGACAGGCTGATCCACTCCAGCATCAAGGCGGCCTGTTCTCCTTCCTCAGATCCCAGGGGAACCTGAGCAGTGCACCTGCCAGCGCACAGAAAGCCAGTTTGAATGGTGGGGGGAGTATGGAGAAAGATGTTGCTTCAGGTGAGCACCAGCTGATGTATCATATATGTTAAATACAGCTGTCACTGTTATCAAGATGTAGCCAGCACTCCTTCCATATTTGAAAGCATCTATTGCCACCTAGTGGACAAAGACCAGTCCTTCTTTCTACCAGCTTGTTATCGCCCTTCAGATGCTCAGTACCCCCCCATCTGAATGTAGCAAACCACTGCAGATGAGAATATAACAACATCCCAATTCATTAACTTAATTCTATATATAATTGACTTACTAGTGTACTGGTTGTGCATTTGTAACAATTTGTGACATTGTCAGCCATAAGGATACTGCTATAAAAATCCCAAAAAAGTTTTTGACAGTTTCTCAGCCCTTATCACCTGACAGCGGAAGTGCGAAGAGTGAGTGTGAGTGTGTGAATGAATCACGCCAATTACGAACAACACACTTCCCTTATACTTATAGCACTTTAGTTTTTTTCTTGCCAGATCTTATCTTTGATCTCAAATAAGGGCTAAAGAAGACACAGGTGTGTGGCACTGATTACCCCTACACTTTAAAGGATGATATAATCTCCTTGTGTGATAGGTTACAAATCGCCCAAGCCAATAGAGCCCTCTGATGGAGAGGCTTAAGCTCTTGTGCTGGTGTGATATGCTTGCTGAGTGCAGGTTTAATACTGCTGTCTCTCAAGAGAGGGAATCGAACAGCTGGGGTCTTTGATATGCATGTATTATGAGTGCAACATGATACACCTTCCCTCTGATCCCCATATTATTCAGAAACTCAATATGTTCATGTGAAAGACAGGAAAGTGCCTGTCAACTCCATTAGGGATTAACATCTGTTCCCTTTTTTATGATTCTAACAGCAAGATGTAGTTTTCTATTTGATTGTACAGATGGTTATTATAATATGCTGAAAAGCAGCCCTCCCCTTCAGCTCCTGTCAGAGCTGTCACACTGCTCATGTTTCTTTCTTGCTTTTATTGTATATAATGCTATTTGAATTGAAAAATGAGATAGGATTTAGAAATGCTGGCAGTTTGGACTTGCTTTGAACAATTTTCACAAGAAATCTCAGAACAACTGACACAATGAAACCACACTTCTCCCTCAAATACAACATATTTTACTACACCTATTTCTTGTATCCTACAGCAATCTGATCAATGTGCTGTTAGTTGCAAGGAGTTATTTCAAGCATTCCTTGTCTTTTGTTTGCTGCAGATTGATCTTCCATATTTCTTTCTCTCTCCCCGAGGAAGTAGATGTCAGAGACGCAATAAACACCTGTCAGTCACACTGGACATTCAGACGGGCAACTGACATTGAGAGTCCACTGAGTGTCCTCTAAAACTGAACAGCAGGTGGTCCGGCAGCCTGTCCTGTCTGCAGTGCTGACCAGGTGGCTTTGTCATGGGGCTGTCTCCTGTTGCCCCCTTCCTCTCCATACTGTATGGCACATCGAGTGGCACGGTGACATATTGCCGGACAGTTTGGACATGGAGTGATGTGTTTGTGATGACAGTTCAGGTCGGCTCCAGTGTGCCAACAGTGGTAATTGGCCAGATGGTGACCTCTGGTTGAACCTGTCTGCATGCTCATTAGTCTCACTGAGCCCTCCCTTGTGTTTTAAACAGACAGCGACTCTCATCTCTGTACTGCTCAGACTGAACCACTAGATGGCAACATTAGATACTTAAAACTATAGATGCCCGTGTAGTTTCTCAACATTTCTTCACATGGCAGTAAGGCATGCATTCGTATTTCACTACTGCAGTCATGTAACACCACTGTAGCCTGGAGTACTATAATATTACCTAACTGTTAAACCAGTTAACCGGTCAGCTAAATAAATGATCACTTCTGTGACATTAGATCAGGCCCCTCAGATGAATGAGAACAAGTGAATATGAGAAGATCGATAAAGAAAAGATTAAGAATGAAAGACCACAGAGGACAGGGAGAAAGAAAAGGCCCTGATTTGAAAGGTTGAAAGGCGTGAGTCATTATCTCATTGTCTGACCTCTCCATACCCTCTGCAGAGAGGGTGAAGCGAGTGAGAGAAAAGGAAAGAGTAAGATCATCATAGATGGAGATAGATGGAGCGACAGCGAGGTGAAAGAGGAGAGGTATAGTGCAGCTCGCTCCATGAGCAGATGTCGTCTGAGGGCAGGGAGAGGGCAGCGCAGCCTGCCTTTGTGTCATGCTTCTCCCCATAGAGATAATGAAGGGTGGAGCACTGGGAAGGATGTGTAGTCATCACTCACTGTCTGTGTGCCATCAGCGCTCAGGCCTGTGTCATCCGTCACCATTCAGCTCCTCTGGCCCCCTTCGGCCCCGCCACTGTCATCATGGTCATTATCTCAGCCTGTGACACACAACACACACTCTCACCACACACACACGCACACTGGAATACATTCATGTAGGTGCAAACATAAACATGTGTACAACCTCATGTAAATATGCTCATAGGTTGGACAACCTTTGACTTTTTTTGTAATAGTGTTTATGTTATAATTGAGTTTCTGTGCCATTACATTATTTTTCCATCCCTTTGTGAAATTTAAGCAGGTTTTACATTAAAATACTTTTCCATCAACAAAAGAAGCTAAGTTTCTCAAATGTTAAAAGTTGTCTAAACTATGTCTTTGTATAAGTGAAACAGCCTAGATTTGTCAAAATTATTAAGAATCGGACTAAAGCAAAATAAAATGTCTAAAAAATATGGTTGAACATTTGATGGCAGCTTTGCAGTTTTCAGTCAGTACCAAAGCAATACTGAGATTTCAGCCCTACTTGATGAAAGAGTACACATTTGTTCTTGATTCAGTTGTTTGACATTTTGAGAAAAATCCATCTTCGCTTTCTTTCAGAGTTTAGGTGAGAAGATTGATCAAATATGAAGCTATAGCCAGGAGACAGTTATCTTAGCTTACTGTAACGCAAAGACTAGAAGCAGGGGGAACAGCTAACCTGGCTCTGTCAAAAAGGAACAAATTTCATCCATAATTAACACGCTGTATCTTGTTTGTGTAATTAGTACAAAAGCCAAAGTGTAAAAACAACAAGTTTGAAGTTGGCATGCTTGACGACTTCTTGGTGGTGAATATGCTAAAAAGAAACCTGAGGAGGCAAAGCTCAAATAATCAAACAGCTTTTAAAGTAACTTACAGTAGGTTAGTGTGTTCATAAGCTGTCTGCTAGTCTGCCTGCTGGTGTTTCTTGCACTGTGTGCTCACCAATTAGTTTGCTTGTTACAGTTTAATCGTAACAAAGGAAAGTGATAGCCAAACCTAAGACCCAAGAGATAATAAAGTGGAATAATCCT
Organism: Monopterus albus; assembly: GCF_001952655.1. NCBI lineage: Eukaryota > Metazoa > Chordata > Actinopteri > Synbranchiformes > Synbranchidae > Monopterus > Monopterus albus. Next base: position 2,260,683 of record NW_018127939.1, read on the forward strand.
TTAGTACAGTTCAAGCATCATAAAGAGTAAAAGTCAGTAATTATTCTTTCTGTTTTTCATTTAGTATTGGCACATCTTTAGTCTTTCTCTCAAACCCCCCCAAATTTCCTGTCCAGTTTATTTGTGTGTCTGTGGAAATGTGCATGTATACGAGTGCACACATGTATGTGCATGTGTGTTTATTTGTGTGTGTGTGCGGCTGATCCGAAGCTGTGGCTAGAGCAGCCTATGAATGGAGGATCATGTGGTGAAGAGATGGATGGCTCTGAGCCCTATGCTGTCTCCTCTAATTGTAAAATATTAGTTACATTAGACTCTGGCCTGTGATTAATGGAACTTATTTGGAGGTCGCCCTCTCTTGGACCTCCCCTCTCCTCCAGTGGGAGTGAAGAAGGAGCAGCCGAACCTGGAAGACAAGAATGAGGGAGGGAAAGCAAGGCAATCGAGGCAGAGAGGTGGAGAACAGCAGGGCAACAAGCAACTGACGTAGGAGCTTTAGGCTTCATGAAAAGATTGAGAGAAATTTGTTTATCAAGTCACAATGGAGGTGTGAAACTGGGGAAACTGCAGTGACAGCTTTACAGTTCTCAACATGCATTTTTTTTGCCATTCGCCCATACTTCCTGTTTATCCACTTGCATTGACTGAGGCTGAGGAAAGTTGCAGTGACACGGGTGGAGTTTAACACCAAACACAAACTACTCTATACCTGGATTTTGACAAAGCTTTTCTTTTACTATTGTTCCCCCCAGACAGCTCCCCCTCCCTTGCCCCAACTCTCACACACAGTCACACACATACCCCTCTGTGCCATCCTGATGATATTCAGATGTGTCAGGCATTATCCTCTCTCTGACTAGTGTGTGTGTGTCCTTTATGGCCATCAGGTTATTATTCACCAACAGATGGAGCATTACCTTTTATTGCTCACACCTTCTGTGAGTTTTCCCACTTTTCTCCCCCCCCCCAAAACACCTTTTTTATGTAGATGTGAAAGCAAGTGTTCAGCTGCGTGCAGCTGTCTCGGCTCTGATGAGGAGCATGATAGAGAGGAAGAGGCGAGGGTGGGGTGAAAAGCCCAAGACAGCCCTCAGTTTTTGGGAAGTGATGTCAAATGACATCAGCACATAATGGTTTACTGTAACCATGAATCACAGAAAAACACATTGAAGTGTTAGACAGGGGAAAAGTGAAAGTCATTATATGAGGTAACATCTCAAAAATAGCCCAGCAGTGAACAAGGACACATGACTGTCTAGGTAGGAAGGTAAAGGAGTCCTCCAGTGCAGTTTTAGATAAACTCAGATAAACTTCTGTAAGCTATTAACAGTGTGCTTTGTTGTTTGTTCCCTAATGTACAATCTGTGCTGTGTCATGTAAGTTCTCATTATTTGTAGAGGGGTTTTGTAGTTGACACTAAAGAGAGGGACAGACAGGAAGTTTTGGCCTGCTTTGCCTCCCAGCTGCAGATGTCTGTCAGTCCTCAACTCAGCCCTTGTGTGTGTATGTTTATTTGTCTGTGTGTGTGTCTGCATTTGTGTTGTGGGCAGGCAATATGTTACAATGACCCTTTAGCACAGTTTAACTAATGGAAAATGTTTTCAAACCCCATTGAAACTCTAAATGTATGAGAGATTTAACTGCTTACCTGACACCATCTGGTTTAGAATGCCAGAAGAACAATCAGACAAGGATTGTATTTGATACCCAGAATTATAGACATATGTTGTTTTTTGTTTGTTTTTTTAACAGAACTCAGTCTCATCCTGCCCATTTTGACAAAACTGTTTGATGAACAGAAACCTGTTCTGCTACATTTTGTCTAGAGCCAGAGGGTTTGAATTGCTCTGATTTCAATTGGGACAAAGTTTCATTGCAGGAGTGTAACTGCAACTGTAAAATGTCATCATCTTTAAAATCATCCAGAAGAAGCCGGTCATTTAAAACCCTGTAATGGTTATATTAATATCCCTATCTATATTAATTCGACTTTCCCTATCTTCTTTCGTTTTTTTCCAGCTCGGAAGCCATTCCAGTGCAGATACTGCCCCTACAGTGCATCCCAGAAGGGCAACCTGAAGACCCACGTCCTCTGTGTCCACCGCAAGCCCTTTGACAACAGCCTCTACCCTGACCGCCGCCTCCGACGTTCACACCCGCCCCAGAGGCTCTCCGTATTGCCTCAGAGCATAACAGGAGATGACCACGTGCCAGGGACAGACCAGATCAGCATGACATCACTCTGTGGGACTTGATGTTGTCATGGCAACAGCAGATACAGACAGTTACAATTATTGTTTTAGCTTCACCTCAACGGAGTTAGGATGATTGAGATTGTAAAAAAAAAAAGAAAGAAAGAAAACATTAACAACCAACCTTGATGTACATTCCAGTGTTTACTTGAAGAGCCACAGTATGTATTTATCTGTAGCAAAAGAAGCTGCCTATAATAACAATAAAGTCCATTGTGATGTGAAGGTGTAGTGGGGATACTTAGTGCAGTTCATTTTGTCATAAGTGTCAAACGATTTACTTGTGTTTACATTCATCTATCAGTTCAACACTTGTCTGACAGAGAGAATGTACCATGCCTGCCCAAAGCGCTTGTTCTTTCATCCAGTAAATACCCTGTGTTACATTTTTGTAAATATCGCTCCATTTCCCTTCCAGTCCAGAAATCTTGTCTATCTGTCAGGATGTGGTGCCAGATGTTCGGACTTTAATCGCGGCAGATGTAATGAAGTAGAATGTTGCACATCGGAGCTTCCATTTGTTCTAGATCCCACTCCAGGGAGAAAGCCTCTCTCACATATAATTATTGCCCATTAACTCCTATGCTTCATGCCCTCATCCTGGAACAATGCTCAATTAAGGGGAACCATTTACATATCAGGTCTACCCACTAGTGTAAAACAGGTCCAGTCAACACAGCTACTGTATGCTGCTATAGCCGTGTATGGTAATTTTAGCATGATCTGAGCTGCTTTAGCCTCTTGTGCCAGTAGTCTGCCTGTGCGCCCAGAGATCACCTTGGGCAGCTGTGTCCTGTTTGTTCTGCCAGGGCCTTGTAGCCACCATGATGTGGCTTTGACTGACAGTCTGCCTGACAACTCCATTCATGCGCCACCTGCTAGCTGTCAATCAGGGCAGCCATCCTGAGGCTATTGACGGAGCTGTCAGCCTGTGTGAGATGTGTCTGTCAAAGCCCACCCACTCTGCCACTCTGTCTTGCTGCCTGGGCAGTCTGACATTCGTTTACTGTCCTCCTTTCAAGTCTTCTTTCCCTTCACTCTCTCTTTCCTCTGCTCTCTGTCTGTCTGTCTCCTGCCCGTTTCCCATCAGAGACATGGCAGCCCCCTAATCCCAGATCCAATCACAGATTCTTTGGGTACACATTTGTCATCCTCAGACCCTCTGGTTTTTGTAATGGAGTGCTTCACAAACACTTCTGCAGGTGAATCAAGCCTGAGATACATGTGGTTTTTATAGCTGCTTCATGTATTTCTGTGCATCACATCAGCGCTGAATTGCACTGTCACCAGTCCTTTCTTTCCTCTCTTTTTTGTGCCCTCTTCCTCCTCCTCTGCTCACTCACCCTTCATCTCTTTACCTGACAGGTGACAAGGTCTGGGCCTTCAGCTGACTGGCCGCTCAGAGGAACTGTCATACCAGTCAATAGGTTTTCAGAGCCATGCCAAGTCACACCAGACCAGACCATCTTGTGAGTTGACCAAATGCGCAGGGTGTAGTGGTGAAGAGGAGGATGTGCTGCAGAAGCTCACAACTTTGTAGCTTTGTCACTTACTCCTCTAACAGCCCTCTGGATATAGATCATCCCTAAGGCCTCATCCTATCAGACTTCCTAATTAAGCACAGTCTCCCTTAAAGCAAGGCCCTTTAATTAATCCTGGGGTTTGTTAATTACTCCTAATGGTGATGAATGTTTTAGTTAACGCCTCACTACCATAACCAGTGTCACACTCAGGCCTTTTGCAGCTGCGTAAGGACCCATCTTTCAGTCCACTTTATTTCATACTTCCCAGTGTTGTTTTATATCTGAACTTAAGGACTTTTTGCCTCTTGTCTTCATTTAAAAATTGGCAGTTTTATATGTTAACAGGTCATGTGCTTGCTGGTCTGACAGATAAGTAAAATACACAGATGCCAGATTTCAGTATTTTATCCATCTTAGCTTTGGCTCACCTTGACCTTTTGCTAAGAATGACACCCTGTTTACCTGCAGTAAATCAATCCTCATTCTCTGATACCTATAAATAACCATTCTCTGGAGAAAAGGCAGACTGACTGACTTTTGCAGACTCCTGGCATGAAGTTTATTCAGTGACCTCCCATCAGAATTGTGTCATTATTAACTGAAGTTAAGTGACATAATGATTTGAAGATGTACATTTAAAACACACTAATTAGCTGTAAACATAACATCCTGTTTTCCATTTTCTGTGCTCGTCCCCTCATTATTACTCTCCTCATCATTATTACAATTTACAGATGCTTATCTGCAGACCATGTTTGAGGTCTCTTTCTCAGCCTCACTGAGAGAGGCGGGCCATGTACAGCTAATCAGCCTGAATAAGTAAAGGAAACAGTTTGACAGGCCAGGTAATGAGAAGTAATGAATCACTAATCACAGTCTCTTACAACCCTTGGAGCACAGATGAAAAATTAAAGGTAATTAGCTTGCACAGTTGTGAAAACAATATTTAAGACTGTTGGCATCACATGGCACAGACTTAACAGATTTTCTCTGCCGACAACATACATCAACACAACACTGAAGTCCTAATATCAAGCTGTTATTGGAAAAGCTTTCTCAATGTAATTTTAGTGACTGATCTGATCAGTGTATACAAGTCTCCCTTTTTTTTCTTCTTGCAAGCAATCTTGCCAAAACACAAGCATGGAAAATGTTTCACTTAGTTTTTCCCTTAGGGCATTCTCTGCTGAGGAAAAGAAGGAACATGCCAGGAACATGCTTCTGAAACACTGTTTTTTTTTCCAAAAGTAACACAACACATGACACATACACACAGATTGTAAGGTAATTCAGAGACATGCGGTCAGAACCATCTGCAGCTCTCTGTGGTTCCTGTGCTCGACAGAAGAGTGAGAGATGCTTTGACAGAGCCCGTGTTTGACAAGTCTGCGTGAGCCTCAAAGTACAGGATCCAGACATGGGCTGTCAGTCAAAACCGGCGCATCTCCCAGCTGAGACCTGCCAGTTTAGTCACAGTTACAAAGGAACTAATATGCGTTAACTAGTGCAAGGCACACATATAGGCCTGGTAGAGCCCCGTGTCCCGAGGCTGGGATTGAACGGCTGCCAATGAACATAAGCCCAAGATATAAAAAGAATTACAAGGGGACAAATAAAACATGGGGATTATGTCAGTGTGAGAAATGGAGGCGAAGTAATTCTGCATGTGTGCCGGCGCACCTCTCCCATTTCAGCATCCAGGGCCTGTGGGCTGTAGCCCTGCAGTCCTGCACCTGTGCTCCAAGGATCCAGGAGCTTTAGAGACAGACTGGAGATGAGGCTGTTACACTGTATGTGTCAAGGAGGAGAAAAAGGAAGGGAGGGTGAGTTGGAGGAGAAAAGTGGGACAGGACCAAGTAATTCAGGGCATTGGAGACAGCAATCAGGCCCCAGAATGCTGTATCTACCAAATAAGATGCCAACACCCATGTTTTGAGTTTTAGGTGTAGATGTAAGAAACAAACCCCGCATCCCCCACCTGATATTGTACAATACACATGCTCAGTTAAATACCAGTGACAGGAAGTGACTAGCTTTAAGCCCACAGCTACTCCCCTGCTCAGCCAGTCGTGTCGTGTTATCACCTAAAGTTCATTTGAGTTTCAGCCCTTCTCTCTCTCTCTCTCTCTCTCCCTTCTCACTTTCTGCTGAAAAGACCTGTCTCGCATAACAAACAATTGCACCAAACTCCATTAAAATCACTTCATGGGGATGTGATAGTGCCTCAAGTTAAAGGCTGTAATTGAAAAGCATTTGACAAACCACGCACCGCAAAGCGGCAATAGACAAGCTGTGATTCTCCCTTGAGTTATTCAGTGGAAATGATTATCATCATTTTATTCTGTGCCCTACACAACTTGCTTGAATAGTATGTCTCTAAAACAGTGATTCTTGGGTTTGTTCATGCTAACGATCTTCAGATGGATAGATGCTCTTTTTTCACCTCATGAGTCAGTATATCATGGCCGCTCCAAGCTGTACACAGTTTCCTGATGAAATAAAAGCAAAAAATTTGCTTCTATAAATTCGTTTTTGATCTGATGACACCTAAACAGAGGCTCCCTGAATGTCACTTTGACAACTTACTGTTCTACAACTTGCACTGAAGTGCAGTATAACCACTCAAATCCTAAGAAGTGGAAAGTCTCCCTGGGAAAATCCTCCCGTCCATTGATTTGAAGTGACGTCCGCATCCTTGACAAACACACCTGTCATTGTTCAAGTCACATCACATTTTCAGTTTCATAGACAGAAGACAGAAGAGGTGTGCAGGAGTGTGTGTGCTTATGCACATGTGAGCACGAGTGGACCATGAAATAAAGTTTCTTCCTTGCTTTGTGGATAAGGCCTACGTCCACTCTGCTCCAGCTGTGTTCAGCTGTTCTTCAGGAACACAGCCAGCTTCACTGGCTTCTTCAGCCGATGCTTATGAAACAAGACATCTGGGGTATTTATTTTCAAACACACATCAGAGATGGATTTGATGTGCCAGAACCTGCTGACCATCACTCAGTGTGTATAAGTTAGTGTCACTTAGCTGGTCAGATGATATTCTCACTGTGTCTCTGCAGTGGAGTGGCAAGATTTTTTTTTGGGGGGGGAGGGGTGGTTATGGGAATTGAGGGAGGAGGGAGGGCGATGAGCTGCTGCAATAATAAGCAGATTTTAATGATTTACTATAAATCAGCAGCCGAGGCCTCTGCTTGGGGAGACTGAGGGGGTTGACAGCTCCTGACTCACACACCTCGCAAATGCCTTGCTGATGATGTGTGCGTGCTTCAGATCATCAATCACTGAGTGCAAGCACACACGCAGACACCACGCTTTTACAAAAATATGCTTTCAACACAAGTACACAGGTGCACACACACACACACACACACACATGTGGCCACACACATGTTTCTTGTCTCTAATGTCTCCTCTGCTGTGGCAGGGGACAAATCAATCACGGGTGCAGACGTTCAAGGGGGTAAGAGATTGTCTGGTCCATTTTTCCCTATGCTATTGATCCCATTTTACTAGCATCATCACCGGACAGCACTGGATTGAAAGTGGATGATTGAGAGAGGAGGTAGGGTGACATTCACGGTAATCTCAGCCCCCACCCCCACCCTCCTCCTAACACACAGACAAACCTGATGACATTGAAAGTTATATTGTACCAGGAGTTTTTGGAGCAGAATCAGGGCTATCAGCTTAAATCTGTGCTATCTGGCAGTGAAGACAACACACTTGGCAGACATTAACTGTGTGTGTGTGTTTATTTATTTATTTGTTTATTTGTTTCCCTGTCTCTTTGCATTCCTTCTCCAGCTGTCACATTGTGAGTCTTGACTGTCTGAAGGTGTTGTGCCATCCACTGTTCCCCAAGTTGATGAAAAAGACATTAGAGATAAAATCTCCTGACAGCACATCCCAAAGTGTGTGGGAGAATCAAAAAGAGTGACACAGAACATTTCAAAATGAGGTTTGTGGAAAATATTGATTCACGCTCAATTTCCTCATAAGTACTTACAGCGTTTCTTTATCTCTTGTGCATAAACAAATAGGGGGAATTTTCCCAGTAAGTGATAGAGAGCCGTCTGGTTTGTGAGCAGTGAAAACAAAACAGTCAGAGGCATCTGAGGGAGCAGAAGATGAATAGTACAAACAGATTTTCCAAGAGACACTCATTTCTGACAAATCCTGGGAAAGTTTTATGATATTTCCCAATGACACTGGTCAGATAATACCATATGATTATGTTATGTGCCGTTCGCATCTGTCAGTGAGCGAACGAGAAAGAGGCGGACCCAGGTAGCCGACTTCGGTGCAAGCAGTGCTTTATTATGTACAGTGATGACGAGAGTAAAAATACACAGAGGGAAATAGTGCGTAGTCCTGTCGATGAGTAGTAGCCGGGTGTTTGACCAACAGCAGGAGGTGAGGAGATGGAGAGCTGGGCCGAGCTGCGTAGGCTGGGTCACTCCTGGGCTGGTCGGTGGTGATGGTGGCTACTGAAGGTAGAGACAGAGAGATGAAGGCAATAGTGGAACAGATAGGCGACTGAGCATTGACCTGCCTGGGAGGGGAGAGTGGAGCCACAGTCCGGAGGAACAGTCCATGGGGGAACACAAAACAGTAGCTGGCTAGGGGATAATAATATACAAAAACCGAAAGAGCACGGAGAAAAAAATGGCCTAGAGACTAGAACGAACTGGCAAGTGACTGAGG
>NW_018127939.1:2269525-2269801 GCF_001952655.1 Monopterus albus
TGGGATGGATGACTTCCTGGATGGTAAAAGGCCCCAGGAACCGGGGAGACAATTTGGGGCATGCCCCTTTGATGGGAATGTGGGTGGCCAAGAGCCAAACCTGTTGCCCAACCTGGTAGGTAGGAGCGGCCCTACGGCGGCGATCGGCCAGGCGTTTGTTTTGGTCGGCTGTACGCAAGAGGGTGGCCCTGGTCTCGTCCAAGATTTGGTGGCAGGGAGTGATATGGGCGTGGACAGAGGGAACGGCAATGTCGGGTTCTGCGGCAGGCAGGAGAG
>NW_018127939.1:2271164-2280862 GCF_001952655.1 Monopterus albus
ATAGCATGTACTTCAATCAGGTGTGAATAGGCCAATTGGTTTCAGCTGTGATTTTTGATGGGTCGGCGCAGAGTCTTCCTTTTTCGATGATGAACCCCAGGAATGCCATGGAGGAGGAGTGGAAAACGCACTTCTCAGCTTTTACATAAAGGCGGTTTTCCAGGAGTTGAAGAAGGACGTGACGGACGTGCTGCATGTGCTCTGTGAGGGAAGAGGAATAAATGAGAATGTCATCAAGGTAAACAAAAACAAAACGGCCAAGATAATCACAGAGGATGTCGTTGATCAACCCTTGAAAAACCGTCGGAGCATTGGTGAGGCCAAAAGGCATCACCAGGTACTCAAAATGACCAAGGGGGGTCTTGAAGGCGGTCTTCCACTCATCCCCCTCACGGATGTGGACGAGATGGTAGGCACTCCTGAGGTCCAACTTCGTGAAGACTGCCACGCTCTGAAGAGACTCAAAAGCAGAGGAGAGGAGAGGTAATGGGTATTTGTTTTTGACAGTAATAGCATTGAGACCACGGTAATCAATACATGGACGGAGAAGCAACTGGCGGGATCCCCCAAAATGCCCCTCTTGGCGGGTTGTTTTTAGTTTGGGGTTGGGGGCAATTGTTAAGTGTTTGGTTGTTGCCGTATGTGTGTTCAATAAAATAGCGGCTGCTTTGAGCACAGAAAAGGCAAGTTCTGTCTTCAGCTCTTTATTCAAGCTAGCCTATGTTACACTTGTGTTAGAAGTGGGATGGGGAAGAGCCGTGGGAACCAACAGCTCGACCTGAAGCAGAAGACCTCGCAGAATTGCTTGCCACCCCACTCTCAGCAGGACCCTGCCAAAATGAGTTTGCTGATGGAGCCAGTGTTCTCTGCCAGGCAAGCTTGAGGAGTCATCACCATTCACATAATCCCAGAGCCAGCATCAACTGAGCTGCTGGCTGTTCCAGGACCACAAGCAGGTCAGTCTGCGTTGGGGCAGTAGGACCATCCCTCACCTCAGTGACCACCTGTCCACAAGGCCATGTGGGGCATGCCGGTCTGCAGTGTGCCGAAGTTCTCTGGTAGGAAGCTGGGAAGCCTACCTCGGCCTGTTTGAACTGTTAGCTGCTGCTGCTCACTGGTTGGAGAAGGTGAAAGTCCTACAGCTGGCTTTGTCACTGAAGGAGGATGCCCAGTCACGCCTGCTGCTGCTGCTGAGGCTTGACGAGCGGAGTGACTACAGAGCCCTGGTGAGTGTATTTCAGAGACGCTTCAGAAAATTCAACCTGCAAGATGCCCTGTGCAGTGGGTTTAAACGCTGCACCTCCGTTTTGGCTTATGATGTTGAGGGCCTGGACTGGCAGGGGAGGAGGCAGCCTGCCAGAAAGCTGCCATGCCACCACTACCATGAGGAAGCAGAAGGGCAGCTTAATGAAACTGAGAGGAGTGCTACCGCTGTGGGGAGTTGGGTCACACTGCACACTATTGCCCAGCACTGGCGCCATGATAGCCAGCACCCCCAGACCACTCATCTACCCTCAACCTGTCATAACTGTAGGTTGGCCATGCAGGCTGGACACACAGACTATACCTGGACTGCAAACTTGATGGCATAAAGTGCCACACACCCTGGTGGACACACGGCCTACCATCTCTCTGGTATGCCCAGGGACACTGCTGGGGATGAGAGGGCAGGGACCATGGGGTCGGAGAGCTGTCCAGCTCCGTGTCGCTACAGTGACTGGGAGGAGTATGAAGATGAAGTGACTGTTGCTGGTCACACCGTGGAGCACCGATCTGGGCTGACCAACAGTCAAGATCCATGCATCATAGGCCTTTACCTGCTGGTGGAGTGGGGGGCCATGGGGGAATTTGGCCACTGGGGACAATGGCTGCAGAAGGAAGAAGTGCCGGTGTGGCTGGGGCGCCAAGGGCCTGGACACTGCCACATGACAGACAGCAGCCTTGAGGGGGCTGACCCAAATCTTTTTTGTGCCCTCACCAGCAGGACCAGGTGGGGGCACGTTCAGATGCAGGTCCAGGATGCTTGCAGCCCAAGACAGAACTTTGTCCCTGGCATGCTGGTGGGGTTGTACAACCCTGGACAGAAGAAGGACTTGTCTCTGTAGTCAGTGAGCCAGTGGAGTGGACCCTATACTGTACTGAAGAGACTGTCAAATGCAATGTATGGTTGAGACCGAATAAGTGAAACTGAGTGGTGCCTCAAGGGGAGAGATTCACACTATACCAGACCATGGCTCCACCTGAGGGTGGAGATTCGGATAATGGGAGCCAGCCACGAGCTCCAGACCCTTTTCCACCAGCCACCCAGGAGCTACCAGAGGGGCTTCAGTTACTGAGGACAGTTAACCAACCAGGTGGCAGCTGTATAGCATTGGTGGTGTAGAGACACTTGGCATCATCCCCCATAACGCCCCTCTGGGCTGGATATATTTAGTTCGGGTTTGGTGGGAATTATTCATTTTTTGCTGTTGTTTGTCTGTGAATGTTTGATACAATAGCGACACAGAAAAGGAAACTTCTGTCTCTGGCTTCTTCCTCAAGCTAGCCCAGGTTAAAGTATATTTGTTGTCCTGGTTATCTGTCCTGTTTGTATTTGTATTTCCTTGGGTTTCATCAAAAATTCAGGTTTGTGTATGATAGTAAAAATCATTCACTCCACAATACTGAATTATACCTAAGTGAAGATATACAGTAGTTCATATAATTCAGCACAAATTTTTACAATGTAAACCCATAATGACAATATAGCTCAAGTCATTTACCTTCATCATTACAATACAAATTTCAAGTGATGATGAAGCTCAAATCACTCACTGTATTATTAGTAAATCACCATTGGGCAGTTTATCACATTATATCTACATTATGATGATGCACAAGTTTAATTACAGATAGATGGATGCTTCATTCATCTTCTGTTACTGGTGTCTTGATTAAAAATGTGTAAAGGATTATCTATGGGGCTCCTATTTGTGTCCTTGTGTTTGTCTTTTCAACTTTCATCCACTCGCCTGATTTATTCCCCCATCTATAAATAAGTGGACATCATCCATGTGATTGATTAGTCTGTTGACATTGTACCAAATGCAGGTAAACAATTACTATTCATGCTTCACTGGAGCAGAATCTATACCAGGATACTGCCACTTAGCAAGGGACAAAAGGTTAGATTACCAGCTATTGTTCTGCTTTAGGTCAAATGTCATTTATTTCATAATCCACTACAAAAACATAAATGAAATTCAACTGACCATGCAGAACTTGACGTGAAAAATTAAACAAACTTTCAGCAGTTTATTGAATCAGTCAGTCTTGTTTTCTTTTTACATCAGTGCATTATGGTCAGTGTCTCTGGACTGTGAGTATCCCTTTACGCTGTGAGACACATGCTAGTTTATGACCACACTGAACCCCTTGTCACACGTCATTCACAGTTTTTTCAGAATCCAGTGTTGCAACAACCCCCAGCTCTCGTGGGCTGGATCAGTCTGAGGTCATTACGCTGATATGAGCAGTGAGTCACTGGGAAAAGAAGGAGAATGGGTAAATCTGTGTGCGTCTGTGTGATTATACTGCATGTAGTGGGCCTACATCTGTCAGAGTGTGATCAGTGTTAGCAGTTTATGAAACAGCCTCTGTATGAACAATTATTCATGTCCCTTAGGCCACAGACTGAAAGACCTTTTATAGACTAGACTGTGGAAAAGAGGATTAGGCAGAAAACTACGAAGATGTGTGGCAAAGGAAAACATGCTGTACAATACCAGCATTCAAACGTGATTCAACCAGTGTTTTCTCTCTAAACGATTATTTGTTTGCTCAGTCAGACTCAACTATATTTAGCTACTGCTTACCTCAGCTATAAAGGTAAAAATAAAATAAAATATTATGGTTCACAGCCAGGTAATAAGAGAATGACAGACTGTCACAAGTCACAAGATCAGGACTGTATTTGATCATAGTCTGACCTTGTCTAATGGGTGTGTGATTGGTCAAGCAAACAGAATAAAGCGATTTTTTAATTTACAGAAAACCATCCATGTGCAGATGTCCTTAATTCCACTTATTTTCAGACATAAACAGACACCAATGTGACCAAACATCAAGACGAACTAGGAGAATTTACTAGTTTGCCAAATCATTATAACATAATAAGTGAAAAAACTACAAACAAACACTAGACGGACAGTTTGCTACCAAAAAGCATTTGGTGTAGACACTTAACACTGCTTATTTCTTCAGCCACACTTTTAACATTTTAGCTTTTGGCATTTCTAACACAGAAATGGTGATCTGAGCTGCAGAAATAAGACCTAAGCTGTAATAAGCCAAAATTATCCTTTAATTCCACAGTTTACACTGACAAATCCAGAAAAGACAGAACTCTTCTAGAAATAGACCCCAGACAACATCAGATGATTTCATTATCACTGCTCGGTACACATCTAAAATCAGAAACCAAAGTGTGCTAAAACAAAGTAACAACAGTTACATGGGGCACATGAAAATGAAGCACGGATGCGGTTGAGGCAGGTAACAGTCAGTGACAGCAGCAGGCTGCTGTTTGGGCTCATATGTGATGGAGGGACAAAGCTGCAGCCCGTGGTTCATCGGCTCAGACGTTACTAGGCCATCTCTGTCTGATCCCTTGTCACCTGGCACTGGGCTGCTTTGACAAACTGTAGCACCTTAGCTGAAGTGCTCTGAAGACTTCCTGTACACACACCATCAGTTTCTCTTGCTCATGTTGTCTGATGGACTTGCCTAATGCAGAGTTTCTCTCTTTGTGGGTGTGTGTTTATGTGTATATCACAGAAAATTATACTTTCTTTAGTTACTGAGTCCTGTTAGAAAATTGAGCATAAATGACTTTTAGGATTTGAATGTGATATCTCAAACATAAAAATATTTTAAATAGCTTTTATAATCACTTGCATGTGAATCTGTTTTTCATCAAAAACAAGACAGATTTTTTTTTCTCTGTTTTGACCTCATGATTTACAGGGTAGACAAAATAACAGAAACACCTGATAATGTTATCCAGTGAAAATTAACGCTTGCTTTATGAAGTTCAGATAGATTCTGCCACAGCTCTGTGGTAATTAGCAAAACCAGTAGTTTGTGGTGGCGTTGTATTAGATTAGACTGAGCCTCACTGGTGTAGCTCTTTAGATAATCAATGAGACTGAGACTTGAGACATCCCAGCGATGCTCCCAAAGCTTTTATATTTTAAATGTGTCACCTGCAGCACCTTAACCCTTTACCTCTATGTAAAACAGTCACATACTGCTAGTACAATGAAAACTTACAGGAATTTAAATGTGTAATGCAATTTCATTAACTGTATTGCAGCCATTTCCAAAAGGACACTCTCTCAAAGAAGTTAATCCATGTACAATGCACTGCAGAGTACACAACTAATACCTAATAAATCATATAGTGAGTAAAAATGACTATAGTACGACTGGAGAGAACCAATATTTTGGGAAATATATTTTCTTGCCAAGAGTCAGAAGATTGATAATGCCTGTCTGGTTAGAGACAACTAGGTTAGCTAAGCTTACCATAAAGACCGGTAGAAGGGGGAAACAGCCAGCGCTGTCCAAATGTAACAAAGTCCAGGCACTAGCAGCTCACAAATTTCCACATTATATCTTGATCATTAAAACTACAACTTCTCATTTTAACATAGAGATTTAACATGTTCATTATGATTTTAGATGGTAGCTGTTTCCTTTTGTTTCCAGTCTTTGCAAGAAGCCAGCTGTCTACTGGCTGTAGCTTTAGCCTATCAGAGAGGGAGAGAGAGATATGAAGGTGCTATCGAATTGGCTAGAAGGCAATTAAATGTGTATCCCAAAATGCAGAACTAGTCCTTTAGAGAGTTAAAGTTAACTGGGTGTAAAACCTCTCTATGACTCTGTGTGTGGCCAAAATCAGTTCATCATGTATTGTTCAAAAGTCCTCTGTTCATTCAAGTTTGCTTATGCATCGACAATCAGGATAACAACGAAAGGTCTGAAACAGGATTTGGAGGATGGCTGCTCATGTTGTAAATATCGACTGAACTGTAGTGGACCATAGGGAAAACTTATGAATTGTTAAAGTGAGCTGTAAACCTTTTTAAGTAGTGTGTTTGCTTTAAACATTACCTGTAACAGCCTACAGCATGCAGACAGTTCGGTGCTTCCAGGTACTGTACATTTGTTTCTTTTTAGATTTACTTTATCATTATATTTTATGAGGTTATGAATTCTGCGTGTGTTTTTGTGTGTCACAGCCCAATATGAACGCTGTGAGCATCTCTGTGTGTTTGTATCGACATGTGTCTATAAACACAATATATTATCCAGTAAATCTCAGGAGGGATTGGTTTCATGTCCCTGCCTCCTCCTCCTCCTCCTCCTCCTCCTCCTCCTCCTCCTCCAAACCCTTAGGAATGGAAAACATTTCTTGCAAGAACAAACCTTTAATTGTCTGCCCTGTCGACATGTAAGGGAAGTGATGTGTTATATCATCACTCTCCCTGACGTCCCCTGAATGACCTCAGAATCAATGATTCAGCTAAGTGGACCTATTGTGGCTCACATTTTAATCTCAACCTTTCAGTCACCTGATGAAATATCTATATAACTAAAAAAAACGATGTTTAAATCACTTCCTGTGTCTATTAGCTGACATCACAGATATCTGATTGAGACTGCCAGGAGTGCCAGTAGGAGCCTATTCCTAAAGGTCGATGGAGAACAACCATCATCCTGGTTGAGCCTTAAAGTGTTACTGCTCTATCTCTTTTGTTCTGCCTTCTTTGAGGCCGCACCAGAGGGGATAGCTGAAGAGGGACTGCAGCTGAGTGACAGTACTGACTGGATTACCCTTCACCCTGTGAGGGTGCAAGTTTGGGTCACTTACTATTGACAAGCCTCTGCTGAGCTCTGGACCTGCTGGAGGGAAGAAGGGAGATATTGTGCTTTATTTTTTGTGCTGCTATTACTGGGCTAAATGTTACTGCAGTTAGACAAAGCACACAAAACTACAACTCAAAGCCAAACTAAGGAAAGTGAGCACACAAATCTTCCCAACACAATGTCTGCATTAGTTTACCCTCTTGAGGTGCTGGATGGGTGGTAACATTCTTTCCAGTGACTGACAACTAAATCAGCTGTGGATTTATAAATGCTGTTTCTCCCTTTGTACACGTCGCCTTACACAAGCTGGGCCCATATTGAATAACTAATTAGGCAAAGAAAGTAAAGTGCAAAATCCTGTATCGCTGAAAGGTTTGAGAGGGGAAAACAGCAATGCATTCTTAGACAAGCGACTGTTTGGTGGACCCTATTGATCCCGAGGCAGAGGCAGAGATCAATGAAAAGAAACAGACTGAGACAAAGAGTGGCATTTAAGGGTGGAAAAAGCTGACATTTTCTCCATCACTGTCACAGCCGTGGCCATAAAGCAGCAGCAAATATTAAAACATTTCTCATCTGCGCGGGAGTATTGGCAGCAGAAATTGTTTTCTCCGCAGTGTGATACTCAGGCTGAACTCCCAGTAGAATCCCCGGGGATTGCAGATTGGTGCCTGTGACATATCGGCACCAGCATTTACACACACCTGCCACTCATTCCCAAACAGCCCAGGAGCAGGGCTGTAGAGGGCAGATAGCAGCCAAGAAGGCTGTTGGTTGGACCGCTGTCAAGGTGGGGAGGTGTGGTGGAATTCATCACTGATAACATGCTTATGTTTGCAGGCTGCACCCAGTACTTCTATTAGTCAGCAGTGCCCTCAGAGCTCTGTGCTGCTTATGCATATGTCATGACCATGTGTGTTTAAGTGTGAACGGCACTTCCTATCTGTGTCTATATTGTGCACTCGTGCTCATTAACGCAAAGTACTGGCACGTGTCTAAATATAATGCATGTTTATGTGTATGCACTAACCACATTGGGCGTAATTATGATTGTGGGTCCTGTCCTTTGAGTGTGATCCCTGAGTATTGAACTTTGAGTGACACAGGTAGTGTCAGGGTCATATGTCTGTTTGTAGGATAAATGATGTTATGATGCAATAAGAGAATTACAGAGGATGTCCCTTGGCGTCACCAGTCATTGTTACTTTGTGTGTCTCTTAAGCCTTTCTATCTGTACTCATGCACTGGTCTGGAACGTGTGTTACTGTAAATGAATCCTCGACCACATCCCATCATTATGAACTTATGATCTGAGCCTTGTGACTAAGAGAAGGAGAAAGAAGAGCGCAGAGGAAAATTAAGAGGAAGAAAATCATTGAAGGAATACCGCACATCCATTTTTGTACTGTTAATTCTGAACCCCCTCTGTTTTGCCCCACCTCCTTCATCCTAACTCATCATCTCTTCACCTCATCTCCCTTATTTTCATTTTTTCTTTTCCCATCCCTCCAATTTGCTCAAGCTCTTTCTCTCTAAAACCCACTCTCCCTCCCAGGCCTCACAGCGTTTGCTTCACCTCCCTCCCTCCTCCCCTCACACTTTCCCTTATTCCTTCGCTCTCCCTTGGTGGTATTTGATAGCAGTAAAGCAGGAAGCAGGAGAGCAAACAGCAGGTGAACCCACTCTAATACTCAGCTGTGCCATCTGCTGCAGTCACATGACTGAGCTGCAAACCCGCTCTAACGCAGTGATGCCCCATCATACCTGACACAACGATCAATCACAACCAAAGAGCATGAGAGAGGGACAGACAGCAAGAGTGAGAGAGGAACAGTCTGAATGAAAACAAGTCAAGACGACGTTAAACACTGTATGAAATAAATGGAACCCAGCCAGTTACGACTAAGTAATTTCCTTGTCTTGTAATTTTAGAATCTCATCTGGACTGTGTAGTGTAATTAAAACAGCTTATATCTACAGCAGTGAATTTCAGTTTTCTTTGGTCAAAACCTGATCCTTTGTTTTTGAAAAAACTGCAAACAAAGCACAGAAAATGAAAGAAATAATGTCCTCTCCTTGATTCATGTTATGTCATATAACCCAAATAACCATCATAATCAGATCAGAAGTCTGATTGCTGTGTGTCCCATGTGACCAATGGAAAACAATCACACACAAACAACAAAAATGAAACCATTAGTCCTGTTATTAAACCAAATAAGAAAACAAATGATGGAAAAAAAGAAAATCAACAAACCTTTGCTTCAACCCAAAGGCCTTGATTGGGTGTGAAGGACACATTCAATTACAGCAACAGTGGCCACAGGAAATGATTCCAGTCAAAACTCTCCCTACCACAATTAAGCCGTGTTAATTATGTATTTCATTAAGTAAGTGGATTAGAAGCAGTGCTGATGAAATCATAACAGGGTTTGCCGGAGGCCAGCCTGCGGAGAACAGACAGGAAACAACTGATATCTCTCCCTCTTACTTACACATTTCTGTTATACCCAGAAATAACCCTATAAATACTTAACACCTTTACTGGCCTATCTGGGTTGTCTACATTCGCACAGACTCACCTGGTCTCTGTATCTGCATACCGTTTTTGTGTAGGATCCTCTGTAATTGTGCCATAGATACCGTTGACATCCGCATGCTGTTTGCAAGTCCTCTGAAAGCGATGAAGTCTCTTCATTTCATCTAAGCCAGTTCATTACCATTCAGGTGCAAAAAGGAGATAAAGCAAAATGCAGATTGCTCTTTCTGTCTCTCCCTCTTTCACACCA
>NW_018127939.1:2280935-2296859 GCF_001952655.1 Monopterus albus
TCTCTGATGTTTTATTTGATATCCCACAATAAAGCCTCTCTTTGAACTGCCATCAATTGTGTATGGATTTTTCCTCTGAGGAGAAACAGAGAGCTGTCTGAAAGGGCTCCAGTCCCGTAGGCTGCCTTCATATTGATGCAGAGGAGTATTGCCATCCTCATTGCTGGATCAATCACTCACGTCACTGTTGTTTTATGGCTGGGGCCAATTCACAGAAAGAAGCCTGACAACATCACCGCAGAGGTTTGCAAAACGATACAGCTCTGATAGTTAAGGAGTGCGGAAGAGGAGGTGGAGGGCTGCAGGAGGCTTTCGGAAGCAAAAAGGGATGAATTTAGATTCTGTAACTGTCACACACACATGCGCTCACACACATCTCTCTCCTCTACAGTTGCAGCAGACTCTGGTTTATCACTTATTGTGGTCAAGTCAAACAGAAAGTGTTGAGAATACCAAAGATTCGTCTCAGTCATTGTGTTAGATATGACGTCTCTTTGTAACATCCCTCCCCTTGCACTTCTTCTCTGTGCGTTCAGTATAGTTTGTGAGTGGTGCTGAACTTCCCAGTTTACGCTTTTGTAGCAGAGAAGTCTTAACTTAAAAACAACAAAGTAGAGTACGTGCAAGTAAATGCACTGGAGTATTACTCAACTACTTGAGCTTTACACATCATTCTGAATAATTTATTTTGATCCTCTTTGAGGGAAAAGATTTGTTAATATTTTTTCCAAATAATTTCCTCCAGACATTTCATCTGCCACCACTTCAGACTCAGTCTAACGTTTTGAAACCAGACTTTCTGAAAGTCTTGGTTTAATATGCTGTAAGGCATCCCAATCTGTTGTTTTTGAGTCCAGCTGGATGTGAACACCAAAACTGTAATAAAATATTTTCAGATAAATTAGCTGACTGATGTTGTTTTCCTCATTCATGCTCACTATTGTGCATCTTCTGTTTGACTACCACCTGACTAGTAACATCCAATCACAGTCATTCAAGGGCTTTTTTTTAAAACAGTCAGGTCTTATTTTTGACCTCATGTATCACTGCTTGCCTCAACAAGTCCATCCAGCAATAGTAAAGGTTCCATGTAAAACTTTTCTATTGCAGTGATCAACTTCTCCTGAGCCATTTCTTGAGATAGAAATTTAATACCAAAAAAAAAAGTCTTTGCATCAACTGGAAACAAAAGGAGAAGAAGGCCGATTGTCTCAAGCTCAAATTTGGTCAGCATTTTACGTCTGACAGTATAATCGAGGTAAGTTTTTCAGGCAGATGTTTATGCAGAGAAAGAACAGGCTTTCTACAAGTTGTTGATCCACTTAATGGCAGCCTCAGTGCACTGTGACTATGACTGTGCTTGTCTCCAGCCCAAGCCTGTTCACAGCCACTGAAGCCTGGACTTTGAGGTGCACCAGTGGACACCAGAGTCCCTGTAGAGCCGTCAGTTATCGCCCTATCTCTGAACTCAGTGTGGCCTTCCCCTCTCCTCTGCATGACTAGTTGGCTGCATGCACTCTGGCATTTCCATATTCACTTTAAAGAAACAGGACCTACCTTTTCTGAATGAACCTCAGTGCGAGCATTCCTCTTTCATCACCTACTAGGTTTCAGAGCCGACCTAAAAGTATTAAGAGCAGGGTAAGAGGGGACAGATGAGACCTGGTTAGAAAGAAGTGGAAGTCCTCATGCCTGGTGAATGGCCCTTTAATTCTCTCTCTTGACAGAAGGCAATGGCAGCCTGGAGGAGGGTCAGGACACCAGTTGGCATGAATAGACACATTTTTGTCTCGTCTCCAACTTTCTCTGCTCCGTGCCTCCACCGACTGTAACATCTCATTTTTTCCCCCAAGCTGGAAGCCTCAACAGCCATTCTCTTGTCACTGGGAGGCGGGCAGGCAGCTCTCTGTCTCTTCACTCACAGATGAATAGAAAACATTGTGCCAAAAGCTTCAGAATCACCAAGCTGTTTTCGATTGCATATAAAACACAGAATTTGAGAACATGTTTGAAAATGACAGCCTGATTGGCTGTGGTCATTTCAGGCTGTGTGGGTCTCATTTTTTCTGTGTTTCATCAGTGGGTGCATTCATCCATTCACGATAGATTGAAGCAGTAGCCTTTAATAAAGTCACTAGGCTTGAAAATATATGAATAAAATGACATCCACTGCCTTGGATGGATCAAATTGACTTATCCTGGTAATAGCCCAAGGATAATATGTGCGTGTGTGCAAGTGAGAGAGAGTGTGTCTGTGTAGAGAGAGCCAGAAAAAAAGAGAAAAGAGCAGAAACAGAGATGGATATAGTGGTAAGACAAAGGCAGGAAAGACAGGATATCAGGGAAATAAAACAAACTTGACCTAAGGGGACAGAATTCAATGAAAACCTGCAACAGGACACATGACTTTGAATCTTATTTGTATTGGTGAAAGTGGCCCATCTCAGGTGCAAGCATTATTAGGGATGCTGGGAAGGAGAAAAACAAAGCCATTAAAGGAGAAAGCAGGAGAGGAAGAGTGACAAACTTGATCCTAACGAAATTAAAGGGTTATTCAACACAAAACATCAAAATTATGAGTCCAATTTCTCCAGTTCTACAGCAATTTGATCACTCTGAGCCACCGAGGACTCCCAAATCCAATGATACACCAGAGGAGGCGTGAAGAGTTGAACAAAAGGAACAATGATGACAAAGAAAGTTTCATATTTCAGTCAATTACAAGATAAACACACACACACACACACAAACTCATATTCTAACCTATTATACTGCTCTCCTCTCATTTCCCCTACTCTCCTGTCAGATGAGTTTTGGACAGTGGCTGTGGACCACAATAATGACAGTCCAAAGCAATGGCTGTACAGGGAGACACATGTCTGTTCTCTGCTCTTCAAACGTCCAGCTCAAACTCCTGCTATGTGTGAATAAAGAGGACAGGAAGTGGCAGTTTGGCAGCTCCAACCAGGAGTGTCACTCTCAATTGCGTCCCCTGCCAGCTCCAGACACATCGCGCGGCCGAAGAGGTCACGGGTCTGACTCCGGTTTTTCTCTCTCTTGCTCGATTTCCTTCTCACCCCTCTCTTGTCTGGTTTACAGGACATTCCATTTCAATGCCACCTACACAATGCATAGCAGTCAAGGGGAAGACAGAATGATGTAAGGAAGACACAAGGCAGAGCGACGGCGGCGCATTTTTTTGAATGCTCCGATAAAACATGAGGCTTGTCTTGTCAGATTACCCTGACACCCTATGTCAAAATCACTGCCATGTCTCTAGGAAGCAGAGGAGCAGATGTCCTGAGTTTGCTTTCTTCCTCTGGACAGAGTTGTCAAGATTTGCTCATGAAGGACACTGAAGACAGTGCAGATGGAAAGAATGAGTTGTCTGAGGTTTAGCTTGTTTCTCGGTCAGGGATGAGTTGTATGATGAGAAACAATAGCTCTGTGTTGAAAATGGATTGTGTAGCAGGATTTGCCTATTCAACAAATCCCACAGCTCAGTACTCTTAAAAGTATTCATTTGTGGGAAACAGACTCTGCTAAATCAGTTTGTTTTGAGAACTAGTTTATATTAGGAACCACTTTCCTAGTAATAAAAACCTGTGTAAACTGTAAAAACCGTATAATTCATGACAATAACAACTCTCAGAAAAATCCTGCAATGTTAATTGAGTTTGGGAAAAAATAACAGTTGAATAATCTATATATGGGCCTATGACACCAAAAGGCACTGGTGGAGTGTAACTAAGTAAGTTTACTCAAGAACAGCTCTTCAGTACAGTTCTAAGGTACATGTACATGGTATATGTGACAGTGCTGGTGTCATTAATCAGCAATGCCTTCTTGTCATTTAGACATGTGTTACTTTTACGTGAATTTTACTCATGGCTTCATTCAGAGATATCCACAGCATGAAAAAGAAAGCCATGACACTGAACATGTACAATATTTGCTATATATATGAGAGTGCAGAGTATGAACATATGATATATGATGCATGAAGAATCAACACTTTTGTGTGTTGAAAGTGACTGTGAAGTGAATGTGAATGTTTTTTTTAACCACTCCACGAATGTCATACTAACAAACTCTCATTTTGGCAAATCGGTTACTGTTTTTTTAATTTTTTTTTTTTTTTTACAGTCGGTTACTGTAATGTACTTTATGCACGGCACAAGTAATTTTTCCAACAGTTGTTCACAGATAGATTTTTTACACTTATAATTCACAATTCATGTGGGTCAGAAGTTTACATACACTGACTGTGTCTTTAAACAGCTTGGAAAATTCCAGAAGATGACGTCATGGCTTTAGAAGTTTCTGATTGGCTAATTGACATAATATAAGTCAATAGAAGGTGGACCTGTGGATGTATTTTAAGGCCTACCTTCAAATTCAGTACCTCTTTGTTTGACATCATGGGAAAATCAAAGAAATCAACCAAGACTACAGAAAAAAATTGTGGACCTCTACAAATCTGGCAATTTTCAAATGCCTGAAAGTATCATGTTTGTCTGTACAAACAATGCTATGCAAGTATAAATACCATGGGACAACACAGCCATACTATCGCTGAGTAAGGAGACACATTCTGTTTCCTAGAGATGAAAGGCTATTCAGCATGGAAGAAGCCACTGCTCCAAGACCAGAATGAAAAAGGCAGACTATGGTTTGCAGCTGCACCTGGAGACACAGATCTGACTTTTTGGAAAACTGTTTGGCCATAATGACCATCATTATGTCTGGAGGGAAAAGGTGGAGGCTTGCAAGTGGAAGCACAGGGGTGGCAGCATCATGTTGTGGGGGTGCTTTGCTGCAGAGGGGACTGGGGCATTTCACAAAATAGATGGCAACATGAGGAAGGAAGATTACGGGGATATATGGAGGAAACATCTCAAGACATCAGCCAGGAAGTTAAAGCTTGGTCACAAATGAGTCATACAAATGGATAATGACCCCAAGCAGAATTCCAGAGTTGTGACAAAATGACTTAAGGACAATAGGTACTGGAGTGGCCATCACAAAACCCTGACCTCAGTCCAATAGAACATTTGTGGGCAGAACTGAAAAAGTGTGTGTGAGCAAGGAGGCCTACAAACCTGTCTCGGTTCCACCAGTCAGGAAGACTGGACTAAAATTCCAGCAGCCTATTGTAAGAAGCATGTGGAAGGCATCCCAAAACATTTGACCTAAATTGAACAATTTAAAGATAAAACTACCAAATACTAACCATGTTTGTGTAAACTTCTGACCCACAGGGGGAATGTGATGAGAAAAAAATAAAATCTGAAATAAATCTTTTTCTCTACTATTACTGACATTTCACATTCTTAAAATAAAGTAGTGACTGTAACTGACCTAAGACAGGGAATGTTTATAGGATTAAATGTCAGGAGTTGTGAAAAACTGAGTTTAAATGTATTTGGCTAAGGTGTATGTAAACTTCTGACTTCAACTGTATATAATATATTAGGTGACCACTAGTGGCTGAAGTAAGGATGACAGATAGAAAGGAGTAAGATAAATAGATAGATAGATAGATAAAAATGGAAATTCTGGACTACTTACAGTAAGTAAAAGTACATGAACCTCAGAGCTGTACTGAAGAACTGTTCTTGAGTACAGTAAAGGTACTTAATTACATCCTACCAGTGCCCTTTGGTATCATATAAAATTTAGTTTTTTCCAAACACAGTAAACATTTCAAATTTTTCTACAATTATGTGACATAGTATATGATGTGTGTAGGTAGGGGTGGTTGGATGGGTTGACAGAACAGGACTCTGACATGGGACACTGCTGTTAGTTACTTAGGTACAAGTTCTCAATTCTACCTCTACTTAAAGGACTATGTACGTTTATACAGCAGGCCTGTGTACAGCCACACTGGAAAAGACATGCTACTGGTCCTCTGCTTTAAATGTCAGTTCCTACACTAGCTGCTGATAAAACAAAGGTCTGTACTTATAGCATTATACATATTAAATCCAGGAACCCACATTAAAATATATTCATAAATGTCATTTGTATCTGATAAGAAATGGTTCCTGATGATAATAAGCCTTAGCCAAACAGAAGGGAAGTCAAATGGATTTTGATTCTACTCCAAATCATTCAGTAGCTTCCCACTAATGTAACTTGATCAGAGCACTCACAAACCCAAGCTCTGTGAAATGACAGTTGAGATTAATTTTGTCAGCCTTGTAATCGCGCCTTATTGATGTGTTTCCTGTGAAATGGTACGTTGGAAAGAGCAGCTTCAGCCACAGGGCAACTGTGTTTCATAGCGTAGTCATGGATGGACATTTGGTTGACCTCCTGATCGCACACACCTTCATACTGCCAGCTAGGCAGGCAGGCAAGCACGCACAC
This sequence comes from Monopterus albus, assembly GCF_001952655.1. Taxonomy (NCBI): domain Eukaryota; kingdom Metazoa; phylum Chordata; class Actinopteri; order Synbranchiformes; family Synbranchidae; genus Monopterus; species Monopterus albus. Next base: position 2,287,311 of record NW_018127939.1, read on the forward strand.
ACACTCACAGGTAATGCTCTATTATGCTGATTTATTGAAGGTTAATTTAATCACTCTTGTAATACCTGACCAGAGGGTGTTCTTACCCGTGAAAAACCCAAGTAGCAGGAAAAAGGGAGAAAAACATGACAACAAATCAAAAAGTGATTTCATGAAGGTGGCACGAGAGACAGGCCAATCCATCAGAAGGGTGGCAGAGTGTGGACACGTTGCCACACGTGGTGCCAGGCGAGGTGCCAGGCGGTCCAAGGCACATCCTCCATGCCAGCACCCTGAGGCTGCATGTCCTCGTCACAAGGACGGAGAGGTCGTTAGGACCAACTGCACTAAATCACACACCTCCTCCCACACACTGTCATGGCCGACAAAGCAGGTTGATACAGAAATACTGGGTGAGCAGCTACTGGTCGAATCTACTGGTTTGTTCCAAGTAATACACACTGCATCCTCTTATTCCAATTGATTCACTGATCTATGATGTTGTTATGACACTTCCCTGCTTTTGAGAGCACCCCAATGTCAACAAGGCTTTACACAGAGTGAATGATTCCCCCTAAATGCATTTCAGAGTTTTGCACAAATACATTTTCAGAGCTAAGTAAACAATACAGGCCATTATCTAGATGTATTGTTTATGCATTTTGTGCTCAGTGGATGTGATGAGCAAGTGAGTGAGACAGCAGCAAAGAGAGAGACAGAAAGACAAAGGAGAGAGAAGAGATGGGGAGAGAGAGAGGCAGGCTCCTTCTCCAAAATACATCAGCTCTATGAACAGCACAGGCTGATTTTCCATTCCGTCAGCATTTTTCTTAACATGCCGAACAGATAGCTAAAGGTACCACTTAATGTGATGGGAGACAGGATCTAATGGATTGATACACAGGTTTTGACATACTATTTGAGCATGGAGCTCGCTATAATTGGTCATGTCATTGTGCATTAAACTAACGATATATAGAGTACTGCCCTGAGACAAGTGTCTTTAGCAAATCTGTCAGATATCACACCCAAATACCTCTGACAGCTATCTCAGGCAGCGGCTGCGGCAAAACCAGCGGCAGCAGCAGCACAGTGCAACACAGCAGCAGGAAAACCTTCACCCACTAGTGAAGGCACATTTGGAAATCATACCACCTTAAACTCACCTCTCTGTCTCTGTGTCTTGGTGTCTCTGTCTCCATGTCTTTCCCACTTTTCTCTCACAAATCTTTGCATGATATTGTTTGCAATTTTTTTGTGTCACCTGTATATAAATAATATTATTGTTGACACTGTTTGGCACAAACGGAGACATAGATGGGTGTGACTCCATCCATACCTTAGGCAGGCCAAAGGGCCGAGGTAACTTGGCTCTACCTGTTTCTCCTGAACTACTGTCACAAGACATAATTTAACCTTTGGTATGGAGGCTACATCATCTTACACTTTGGCATGCAAGAATTTCAGGAGACTTGAAGCTTATTTGTAGATAATGACATGGTGTTTATAAAATGATGATGTCAGGCCAGGCCATTTGATTTGTTGTTTCTTTTTAATAGCAGCTAACCCATTTTATCATCTTAACCTGTTGATATTTTTAAGACTTTTGCTGATTAACGTGAAGCATTAAAACACGAGAGCCAGCTTCTATAAATCTTCACATTTTATGGATTTTCAGAACCGTGTAATTGTGCAACCTGTATCAGGTTACACAACTGTACATGCACACTAGGACAAGAAGGATATATCTCAAGGTGTTCTAAAACATCCACCGCCATTTTGGCAGCCATTTTGTTTTGCCTAAATACATAGCCTCTCCTCCCCAGTTGTCTGTCTGTCGGCACTGTCAGCTGCTCTTGTGTGATTGGTCTGATGGGCTTGATGCTCATCACTCTGTCAGGCTAGACTCGCCTTTCATTAGTCTGGGCCCCTCCATCCACCACACTCACACAAATCACATTGACATCCAAACTCCTCAGATCCACAGAGCAATTTAACTGATATTCATTTAAAGGATGACAAGAGCTGATGGGAGATCTGTGGAGTGGAGGAGTGGGGGGACTCATTCTTCTCCTATCCTATCCCTGTCCTGTCCGCCTCCTTTCTTCCCCCCTCACTGGTGACTTTGTTTTAGGAGCATTGAGGCACATCGGTGTCTATAACTACCCAGCCCTCAAGGATAGTCAAGACAATACAACAATGGATAACACATCTAATCTCCTCTTTATTATAGTTGAAAAATACAATTGAGAGGAGTTTTGTCTTTTTCATGCTAAATAATTGGCTACAGAAGATTCACAGCATCTACATTGCTCTCATCTAACCGCCACCATAATGCTCATCCAAGCAGAAGTCCAATCATTTAGCCGTCTCCCTCCAGCTCCTCATTAACCCCCAAAGTGTCAACTATCCCATTAACGCCCCCAACCATCCTCACCCCAAGTCCATCACTAAGCCTAAAGCATTCATCAACATGTACAGTGCTGGAAAATAAAAAGATCAAGGCTGAGAGATCTTTTTTTTAATCCGCAAGTACTCGGTAAGCTTGGGAAATTCACCAGATATTCAATAAGGCAGCTCAGTCTTTTTCATTAGCATTATCAATGGCTACCGGTCTGAATCCCATCTTTCAATTATCATCCTTTGTTATGGGCTTTATTCTGCTTGTCAAATGTGAGTCACCACTGGGTTCTCCCACAACGTTAGACCAATGTATCTTAAACGTTGGCGGGCCGGGAGCAAGTCTGTGGCAGTAATGAGTTTGTGTGAGAAGACGGGGTCAGGACACAGTGTGTGTGTGTTAATTAATCTGTTCCCGGGTGGGAGGAACTGAAGCGAGATGATGAGATTTAAGAGAGTAAATGGGTGTGCTGCACTCGAGCTGTCCTCTGTTGAGTGAGCGAGCAGGGTTAGAGTCTGGGCAAATGGCCGTCACCATAGTAACCAGATAACTTCCCCGGCCCCAAGTCACTCAGTCAGTCAGTCATGACAAGCGAAGCCTGGGAACATCAAACAGAAAGAACATTGTGTCCCCAGGCATCTTCAAATAAGACAAAGGTAGATGGTTGAAAATCTGTGGAGTAAATGTGTGTGTGTGCGTGTGTGTGCGCATCATGCATACTAAAGAAAAAAAAAACTTTCTCATTACATGGCACTGAGCCTGAATTGTGACTACTCTGATGGCATCAACACCTGCCAGTAATATTGTTAGATCCAAAAGCCTGCTTTGAGGGAATAGCACCTGTCTGTGCATTCTGCACCACTGTCAGATTGTCTCAGTGTGCATATATAGGATCCGCTTTATTTTTTCCAAGGGACAGTCTTGGAATCCAGGTGTGTGCCAGATCTGCTGTCTCTGCCCAGGGCTCCTGATGGCATCCAAGCCCCCGTGGTAATCAGCTCTCTCTGCCTGCTGTTGCAGCCCGCCTGCCTCCTCCTCCTCCAGTGGCTCGTTTCAGAAACATCTGGTGGTTTACATGCAGCACACACCACCTGCCAGACGCCTTGCAGGCAGCGGCACCACTCGCACCTCTCGAGTCTGCCCCACAACAATGCGACAACACAGAAATCAACAGTAATATCTAGACAAACTGTGGTTGTGAAGACAACCGCGGGGAGAAAATGCTGAAGGTTTTTAAGTTCTATTCAGGGTTTCTGCAGATGTAGGCTTGTGAGCAATCTGTCAGCTGATTTGTAAATGCTTAGTCATTACAATGTGGGACAACAATTGGAAAGGGTGAGTTTTTTTTTTCCAAAGATGCATGATTTTCCAGTAAACCAGATAAAGAATTCGATAACATCTTAGAAATTACATAGTGGACAAAACTGTGATTGTCAGTTATCTCATTAAAACAACTGCTTTTAAATATCATTTGCTGAAATACTCAGTTAATTTTAAGTCTCTGACTGCTAAATATGAAAGAAGCCAAATGTTTTATGCAGCAGTTAAATCAATTTAATCATAGAAGCACAAGGCATTAACATATTTGTACTTTTTTATGAAATAACATTTATAAAACTATTGTGCAAAACAATGTTCTTTTAGTCTTCTTCAAAGGCTCTGCACCAGTGGATAGTCATAGTCCTCTTAAATTAGGAAATATAACAAGTATGCATAATTTAAACAGCAAGTTGGAAGCTTATACACTATATGTACATTTTTACACAAACCTGGATTTTAAGTGCCCCTTACTGAGTGACAAAGAACAAGGCAGCTTTTACAATCAGCAAGAAAATCAATAGGCTGTACAGAGAAAACTATAAAAAAAAACAAGCAATGAACTTTTGCTGTTTGTTTAAGGAGCTTTCCCAGGCATTTGGCTGCTTTAAGGTGTAAAAAATAACCAGTTTAAAATGGCAATTGAAAATCTGGACAGGACAGGACTGTACAAAGGTAACAGTAAAACGTGTTTAAAACATGCAATCTAACAACAAAACCAAAATCACAAAAATCCAAAATAAATACAATAAAGTTATTATATTTCAAGTTATTAGTTTACTTTCTAGTCAAAAGAGTCGCCATGATCATGAACGGGTGTTGTCTCACATTACCAAAGTAGAGCGAGAGGGACAATGCTGACAACAAATCGGGCAGAACAGCTTTGACCTACAGTATATTCTGATGTGAAATAAATGTCATTTGAAACTGAAATGTTTATAGGCCGAACAGATGTAAACACCTTGTGCTGACATTTTTAAGAGGAGTTCATGGCGTCTGTGCATCACCATATCTTTCAAATATTCTCTATTTTTTGTTTATATTTTACATATGTTTGCAAGTATGCCTACTGCAGACAGAAATTTAGTGTTTCTCTATTTCACACACATATAGCAGATGGTCCTCTGGAGACTTCCCATGGCTCTTGCTGAGGTGAAGCTTGATTGCATGCTTAGTGGCAAATTTACGGACACAGAGCTGGCAGCGGTATACTGCCCCATTACTACTGCAGTCATCTTGTGACTGTGGAGAAGGGAAAGACTCCAGGGGCACTAGTTTCTCAGTGAGAGTGTGGGAGTCCCTGGCAGTCTGTTTGGGGGACAGCTTGGACAGGTCTCTGATTCTGAACCCGAGGTGGGCTTCCAAATGGCATACGTATGCTGCTGGGGTCCGTATCTGTGAGGCACAGTCACTACAGAAGAATACAGGCTGACCAGAGTCCAGGTTCTTTAGGAACTTGGTTCTGCCTGTTCTCCTTAGCTGGTACTTGACGTTGGCCAGCCAGTGGCTGATGGTGGTCATAGAGAGACCTGTGAAACGAGAGACATGCATTCTTTCCTGTGGGCTGAGGTCATTAATGATATATTTCCCCTCTGAGGTCTGCCTCAGGCTTGAGGCGAACTGGGCCTGAAGAAGGAGAAGGTGCTGGGGGTTCCAGTTGGAGTGACGGCCTTTGCGTTTGTGGCCATGCAGGGACACATCATCATCATCAGGAGTGGCTCCCACAACCTCAGTTTTATCTGGGACCCTGGATCGGGAGGAAGGTTTAGGGACATGGTGGGTCTGCGTCAGGTTCCTTAGCATGTCTGAGATATCTGAGAGTGCATTTTCATGTAGAGGGCTGCTGGACGGGTAGGGAGAGACCACTGTTAGCTTTGCAGGAGTAACAAGAGAGGAGGGAGAGACGGAGGAGGCTGTGGATGAGGGAGTTAGTGGGGCTGAGCCTACAGAGCATCCTCTTTCACTTTTCCCCTTTGTGAGGTCCATGGGCTGGTCATCATTTGGCTGGCAAAAACTATTATCAACTCCACTATCCAGCTTTTTGGTCTGTGAGGGAGGAGCAGCCACAGCCGCCCTCTCAGCCATACTCTGGCTGAGCCTGGAGAGGAGGCTCAAGGGATCTTGGTTTGGCAAGGAGGGCTTGGCTGCTTTCCCCAAATGAATGTTCATTACTGACTGAAGAGCACTTAAAGGGTTGACAAAGGGCTGTTCTAGAGGAGTATGGCCAGTGATAATGGCGGTACTGCAGCTGAGTGTAGAGGCAAGCGGGGATTTGACTGCTGTCTCTCTCTTGGGTTCTGTTGCTGGGGATGCTCTGTCGCTATGGCTTCCTCTGTCGCTATTGACTGGGGTCACTGCTCTCCATTCCCGAGGTGAGTCTGCCTCTCCTCCCTTATGCAGTTCTCCAGCTTCACTGCTACAAGGGGAAAGATGGTTCTCCCTCTTAGGAGACAACTGTTTCACTCTTTGCTCTACTTTTGCTACTTTTTCTGTCACTTTTTTCACCAATTCCTCCATTGCCTGGAAGTTGTTGCTGGGGAAGGGGGAGGACTGACTAAGTGGTGGGGAAATGAGGGGTTGATTCTTGGCATGGGAGGACAATGTTCCATTCCCTCCACTAAACAAGAACTTCATTGGGGAAGTCTTTTCCATGCTGCCCTGCTGGAGCTTGAGGGCATTGGGGAACTGGTAGGCTGCATGGATGCTAGGGTACCCCCCCCAGCATGGATTCCCACTCTGTGCCTTGTTGATGGCTGATGTCACAGTGTTTTCCAGTGATTTGAGAATATCTAGGCCCCCTTTAGGGCTCTCTTTCAGGTCCTCTTCAGTAAGATAGTTATACTTTGAGATGTCGTATTTTTCCTCCTTCTCCGCATCCTCCTCCTTCCCATCAGAAACGGTAAATTGCTTTTCATTTCTAGCAGCCTCTTGCTTAGTGCACTCCTCCTCAACCTCTTCCTTCTTGATCTCTTTGGAATGAGGGGATATGGCAGGGGGGGTTGTGGTAGTCTGCAGAGGTGGAGTAGAGAAGGTGGAGGGTGCAAGTGGGACAGACTGGACCCTCTGTTCAGTAGGTGTGGTAACCCTCCGAGGGTTGGGGGAGGTAGCCTCAGGAAGTGTTTTGATTTTTTTCCCCACAGAGCTGGTCACCCTGAGGAAGTGTCCTGTCACCATCATGTGGGTTCTCAGCTCCTGTAGCGTATTATGAGAACTCCCACACTCCATACACTTAAGGATCTGGAATTTGTTGGATTCGAACTGCCAAGCATAGCTGGCTCCATTCTGGTGGCTGAAGCGGTTATTAGGGATGGTGTAGGGGCTGGAGGAAGGTTTCTGAGATGAGTCACTCAGGTCTGTCAGTAGGTGCTTAGCTTTGGTGGTTCCTTCTCTAGGATGTGGGGAGGCGGTGAGGTCCAAGCCCATGAGCCCCCTTTTCTTAGAAGACATGATTTTGGTTGCCACAGGGGCCATGGGCTCCTTCAGAGGCACTTTCTGGTAGTGTTTGGTTTTGATCATGTGGACACTAAGGTCCTGCAGGGATTCGAAGGAGTGACCACAATACATACATTTCAAAACTTTCTGGGCATCCTCCTTGCCCTCCATCTCCAACAGGGATCTCTTGCGTGGTTTAGACCAGCGCTTTGCACCACTGCCTGCCCTGTCCTGGTTGTCATCACGGTAGTGGCCTGTGTCATTCATGTGCACTGTCAGCTCCACCAGTGTGTCATAAGCAGCACTACAGCCCTTACAGCGAAATTTACTGGCCCCTGTAAAGATTGAGCCGAACAGCTTTGGGTTCTGCCTGTGGAGCTGGACTGTACTAAAGAGGCTGGGCTCAGACTGAGCAGGGTGACGGCTCTGGGGAGGATGCTGTTGAAGTGTCTTTGCCACTGCAGTCTGGTGCCAGTCATAGCTACTGCTGCTGCAGCTACTACTGCTACTGGTGCTGTTGCTGCGAGTTGGTTTCTCTGTAGAAGCTGACAACTGTGTCTGTGGTGGTGTGGAATTAAAGTTCAGCGGTGACCACAAGGGGCCAGTCAGGAAGCTGGAGTAGATAGCCTTCATTTGTTCTAAAGTGTCCATTCCCAAGGGTGGTGTTCGAGTCCCACCGTTCAGAGTTGCTGTGATCAAGTTGCCCTCAGCTTTTCTGGAGGGGCTCTCAAAGTCTGAGAGATGGTCGCTGGTCTCGCTCACATGTGACTCACTGTCCATCTCCTGTCCTGACAGCTCCACGGCCCCAGCTAATTCCTGGTCACATGGCTGCTCCTTGGCAGGTACTGTGCTTTGCTCCACAAACTCATCTTTCATGGAAAGGTCATCCTGAGGGGCCGAGGGCAGGTCATCTGCTTCCGCCTCCTCATCCTCCACAGTGTGCTCTGTCAGCTCCTTGGGAGAATAGGCTGCAAGGAGAATGGAGACAAAGGGAGAAAGAAAGAGATGAGTAAAATTGCAAGGAGTGAACATGCTATGTTAGAATAACTGGAGAAAAAGTTTCCCTGCTATGTGTGCCCGAGGACTCCCAGGGATAAATGAGCCATCTGTGTGGGAGCCTTTAAAGCTGAGCTGAGAAATTACAGTCATCCCATTTCACCTCATCAACCGTTGAGGTGTTATTTTCCTCTAGGCGAGCCTGTATTTATATACTACCCCAGCCACATGGAACTTATGCCTCCCCTCTTTTAACTCCTTCTATTGGAGGAAAACAAAAAAGAAATATCTTGGCAAAAACATAATGCGCCATTTTATTTATCTCAGGGCGCAACAGCTTGAAATGAAAACTAAATCTGAAATTAATGAAGCCCAATCTCACTGTGGCATTCTCCTCTGGGGTAATAAATGAGTTGGATCAACCTCCATCTGTCAGTTAATATGTCTGACGCCTCTTCATCTGCCTCTTCTCTGATTACACACACACACACACACACACACACACACACACACTCACGGATCATATCTTGAAGAATGTCAAAAAAAGGGATGTCAGAATTTAGCTGAAATTTTTGGCATGTTGAATAAATATCCCACAGTGTCATCTGGACTGAAGAAAGTTCATTACTTTCTTAATTTAGAGAAGACAGACTAGAAGCTGCATTCTTAAAAGGAGCTCTAAACAGTCCAAACAGGTGTTAAATGTCATGCAAACATAATGCAAAGACATTTCACACATCATAAAAAAGAAAAAAAGAACAAAGGGGGAATAAAATGTGAAAGAGAGGAAGGGAAGATAGAAAGACAGAGGATGAGGTGAGACTGATGATCATCAACATGATGCATAAGCAACCTGTCACTTTGCATACTTTCCTTCACTGTTCACATGCTGAGATGATATGTGCATGTGTATGCGCTTGCATGTATGTGCACTGCTGGGCATCACATACTCATACTCATACACACACACACACACACACACACACACACACACACACAAACGCCTGTGTTTGTGGCAGTGAGCCTACCCACCCAGTGGCAACTCATCCACCACTCACCTCCTTTCTTCCGCAGTGTCACTATGCGCCCCCTCCCTCATTTCCTGTCCACCTCACTCACTAAACCGCTCAACTTAAGGAAAAGCAAATAAACCCTGAAAATAGTGAATGGCCTGTGGACGGGTCTGAGGCCATTTGGACAATATTGTAAACCAAGACAAATGCCAAAGAAGGAAGCTGTAGGTATAGTCTTTAATGGTTTGAGCACTCACACAGCTGAGCTTGTGCATGTGGACACAAAAAGGCACACACACACACATGCTGTGACTAAATCCTTTATTCCCCCCACTGCCCCACACATACACGTCCAGTCTAAACAAAAATGTCATAGCTGAAATAACTCTCATTTCCAGTGCTAACAGCCAA
>NW_018127939.1:2297034-2340785 GCF_001952655.1 Monopterus albus
CTCTCGTTATTTTGTTTTGCGCGGGGTCTCCCATGCCCTGCCATTCTCCACTGATAGGCCCCGACAGCCCTGATCAAAAGATGTCGCCGGGCCCCAGTCCGCTTGGCAGTCAGTGGCATGTCGTTTGTAAAAAGGGCCAAGCAGGGTGTAAATAAAATGACATGATCACTTCCCCAGCCCCTCATGTTCTGGACACAATTATGATAATGTGGACAAAGGTGAGGAGGTAATTCGCTCATGCTCAGGCAAACACGCAAGGGAGATATCTCACTGCTACCAGTGCTCGAGTGATTGCCCACACCCTCTTTCCTTTCACTTTACTTTTTCTGCCGCTTCTCCTCTGGAGGATATTTGTGTCAGATTCTCATTTGAAAGAGGAAATCCAGCCAGGATGAGGTAGTTAATGTGTTTGTGTCCTGACTAGCTGGTCACAGATGTCAGCTTGCATTTGGCAAGCCTGGCACAATGCTTGACCAAGTTGTCAGGTCACCTTTCTCTTCCTCAGCAAGAAAATATTCCACATATTTCTTCACATCGTCAAGCTAGTTTATCAGACTATTCCTATATCTAAATTCATGGCATTTTATCACATTCTTAGGCCTTCATGGGCCTTCCAACGTGCTTTAACCTGTTAGTAAATGTTTTACATTTCAAACAAATAGAGCTGCGGCCCTGTAGGTTATTGTTCATTTGTCATTAAGCCTAGATAGCACAGAGAGGGGAGGTAGTCCAAAAGGGACCAGCTATAAAACCTACAAAGTCTAGCCATGCTCCCAGGCAATTTAAAATGCAAAACAAAAACCATTATGTCTGAGCACTATCTGTTAATTTAATCCCCAATGACTGATAATCCATCACACAGGACGACAACCACATCCAATTATTCTCCCTGGCTTGACTGACAACAGAGGTGATTTATCAAGCTAATAAAAGGTGATGGGAGTATAGAGGGTCCTTTAGAATAAAAAAAAGAAGAGGATTATGAAAGCAACAATACTCTTGGATGCAGTCTTAACTAATATCTAAGCATATGGTGTAGGATCAACGTATGAGTTTTCTAGTGTGTGTGGGAAAGAGAAATAGAAGGAGTGTGTTCTTGTGATGATAAAGTGAGGTTGCCATGTGGAGGAATGACAAGAATCATTAGGTTCTATGAATGATTCCTTTGGGTGGGGGTGGAGGGGGGCAAGTAGGGTAGGAGGTGCACTTTCACACAATCAACATCTCAGTCACGGCTCACACAGAAATAGCAATAACAAGTTCACACAAACACACAAGCTGCAGAAAACAAGTCTCTCACAGAAACACAAATTTCACCTTTAGACACACAACCTCGAATGCACTCCCATGTAATTATAAATAACACTGTGACACCACCACACACACACAAACACACTTGTACACGCACTTAGATGCAAGCGATGAGGAAAGACAGTGACATCTTGGCATGCAGGAGGCATTACTGTGGAGTATCATTTTCATAAACATAAGGGCAGCAGACGAGGGATAGAAATACTGCAGTGCTGCTCTGACGATCAGGAACAACAGTCAGGGCAGGGACAGGGGGTGATAAAGCAAGAAGGTGCTGTTGCTGCCTCTAAAGCAGAGCCTTTCCGTATCTTTCTCTCTGTCTTCTTCCTGCTGTCCTGTGTGTTATTTCTCTTCACATGCTGCTGAAAGCAAGCGCAGTCTGTTTTTGATTCTGTGTTTTAAATAGGCCTTGCATGCATGAGTGTTAACAGAAAGACAGTCGAAACTCCATAGAAATTTGAATATCCTTTAGTGAATTTGTGAAAATGTAATCAAATACCTCTTCAGTAAGCCACAACTAAATCCTGTCCCTTTTCTTAAATTGGCTCCTTCATGACCAAAATGCATATTCCTGGTCTGGCCTCCACAGCTGGTGAAACATGCCTGGGAGCCAAATCACACCCAGCAGCAATGAGATAAACAGGATGTGTCATTACAAACTCTACCTGAGTCTGACCCTAATACTCAAATAACTGCTCGGTCTCTGAAAGAAAAAAAAAAAAGTACAACCTTGCCACAGGCATCGTGATAGAAGAAAAAAGGTCATCATGAGAACAACATTTCATCTGTGTTTTTAAGCCAAAAAGGTGCCGAATAGCAGCAGATGGTCTGTGTAATATAGCTACAAATTAGCTTCTTTTGTTCAAATTTTGTGCAAAAACACAGTGAGAAGATGTTCAAATTCACATGCACATACTATTGTGTGAGATTATCTGTTCACATGGTGCTTAGGCCCTTCATAAACCCTCTAATGTAAAATGTAAATTCAGTGTGCACATTATACTGATAAAAAAGCTTAATCAACATCCTAAGTTTTTTTTTATCAAGAAAATAAAACAGAAATTAATGCTATTGGGAAAGTAATTCTATATGGGTTTCATAGGTTGATTACCTCATTATTTCTAATGTTATTACTATACACAGAGAGAACTGCACACAAAGACACAACAGGGATCGAGGGAGGGGAGAGGAAGTTCTCTACATCTGTGGTCCCTTATAGCTTTCTGTAAATATTACAGAAAATGTTTTATGGTATTGTTTAAACACAACAACAGAACAACATAAAAATAGAAAGCACAGAGACTGATGTTTAATAGTACTGGCTCAATAAATTCTAAAACTATGCACAATTGTGGATTTGCTCCCATAGACATTAAAGAAGTAATACATGCTAACCTGTAATTGTGGTGTAAACAATGACATATAAATAAAGTTTAATATTATTATCATCCAGGTGATGAGCAGAGGAAATAGGTTACGGTGACTTTTGATCATGTACTGGTTGATATATTCGAGGCCAGTTGGTGATCCAGTAAGAGAGAATAGAAATTGTGTCATAACATGGCGAGAGTTTCTTGACATGTGTACAGATTTTAACTGGACCTTGACGGCCTTAAACCAACATGGCCCCTCAGCAGGGGTCTCTTTCTGCCAGGAAACAGCTCCAGAATACTACAGGACAGGAAGTCACCTCAGTCTCTATCCAAAAAAAAAAACAAAAAACCCACAAACCACTGACTTCCACTCACACTCTCAAGTTTCCCAGCAGCCTAAAATGCTTTAAATAGATTAGAATAATTTAGTGCAAAACAGCCCCATTCTGTCAAAAAAGGAGGAGATCAGTAACATACCTAAAATGCCTTTCTGTTGTACACATTCATCAAAGTAACACACTCAATCAGACTTAGTTCTCCCCGTCCTTTCCCTTTGATCCTTACAGGCTGGTTCAATGTCCCCCAAGAAAATATGTACCAGGTGATCTGTGGTCATTTGAAAAATGAACAACTCCTGACATAAGTATCGGAGGTTGTTGAGGGCTGCTCACATTCTGTTTTTACTTTTAAATACTCTGCAATGACATTATTCTCATGCAAGCCAACATGTTAGAAGCGATCATGGATGTCTTTGTCGGTTTTTATTTGTACATGTTCTCTACCCCCTGATGGCATTGTGAATACATTGTGTCCGCTGATTGTAGTACAGGATGTGTGATATGGGAGATGGGAAAAACAGAGATCATTCTGGCCCCAGGCAAAGCTTAGGGCTGAGCCTTGTCAACGCAGATATTAAGAGGAGAGGAGAGAGAGTCAGGCAAAGACAAAGTGAGGCTGAGAGTGAGGCAGAGGAAGGGAAAAGACACAGACACGGAGTAGATTCAACCCCTGACTGACTGTTGTGCTATGACTGGACCTCAGAGTTGCCAGCTGCACGTACAGACCTTCAAGACCAAAGAATTCCCCTCGTTTATCTGTCAAGAGACAAGCCACAAACACGTAAAGGCCTCCCTTTACTAGCCCTCACACAGAGGAGAAGGTCCCAGGGTGAAATTTGATGCAGCCACAATAAGCGATAAACAAAATGGAAACAAACAAAAGAAACCCCCATCAAAAATAGTTTCCACAGGTGCCGATCCAAGGCCAGTAATAAGGATCGAGACTCCGCAGGAAGGCAATGTTCCAGTTCGACATCCACACCGAGCCTGTCTCGTCTGATGATATGTAGTCAGTCAAACTTCCTTCAACTATCTACGCCTCCAGTTCTCAAGTATCCCTCTTTCTACAAGCCTTACGCAAGCAAAGCTCAGTGAATCAGGACTGTTGTTTATTTCGCCGTTGCTTGAACTGTTTAGGCCTCATATTACAGTGTTGTTCACCAGGTTGTGTGGATGAGACTAAACAGTCGGAGAGGAGGCTGAAAGGAGGGCTGAAAATAAGTTTCAGTCCAGTACCAGGACTACTGTAGATCTGACATTTTGACTTTTTGTTTTTTGTATTTTATAGTTTATGCCAAAATTCCTACCTGTCATAACATTTTGCTTGCCAACATTTTTGCAGAGACAGCGATTTTGTACAGATTTACACCTGTAGCCTCAGAAACACAAGTGATTTGACAGATTTTAAACAACATGTCAATTTTAACCCAATAATCTAAACTATTTGGAGATGTAGATTAGTAACCCTAAACTGTCTGTTATACTTGTCACTCTATTGCAAAACTGCATGCACTAAAACTACAGTACGGTACGTACAGTATATCAAAGTCAAACCGCTTTGCAATGGCCGGCTTAGGTAATACTCCAACAGAGTGTTTCCACAACTGGACCTGTTTAAAGCATGTCAAGTCAGCTCATGTTTTCTTTGCTGCTTGAACTTTGTTGTAAAACTGTCTCAGTTAATATCATGCAGGTGTCATGGCAACTTTTTGTGGTTGTGTCTTTGCTTCTCTACTTGCAGGTTGAGCATGATGTCATAACTAATAGCAATCATGTACAAAAGCTAAAAATAGATTCTCCTTTACGGCTTGGCATTACACCTACACTACTACACGCATCAAGGTTGTTGTTTAAACAAGGTTTACTGTATCTATTACCAGTGAAAGGCAGGTCTGACATCAGGCCTAAGGTTCTGTAGATCAGAGTAAAGGCCTGACACTGGGGTAAGAGTTGGAGCTAAAGCTGAGACTAAGGAACAGGTTCAAGTCTGAATCTAGGGTTAGGTTTGTAGCTGGCACTAAAACTTGGACTAAGCTGAATCTCAGGGGAAGCGAGAGGTAGTGAAGGAAATAAAGTCAGGGCTTGGGGAGTGGGACGACCAAACCCCTCTCACAACGCACAGCTGCTGCCATGATTGCCTAGCAACGAGGAGGTGATAGACGCAGCTTGAAGATGGATGGCCACCATAAATCACAGTAGTGTGTAGGAGGAGGAGGAGGTAGGAGACACGGAGAGGGAACAAGAATGGGACAAAAAAACAATTTTTTTCCTACTTTTCATCAGCAGATATAGCCGTGCCTTGACCTCTCTGTGTACTCTTTTATTCAGTTCAAGCCAATGATCATTTTCTAATGTGTACTGCAATAAACTCCACTGAGTCTTCCACGTGCCTCCAATTTTGAGAGTCTAACTTTTTAAAAATGATAATAGTGACAGACTATACCTTTCATAAAGCAACCCTTCAGGCAAGGCAATCTGGGTAGTGTAGTTGTGGGATAAACATCCCTGGGCTATCTGATTATGGCCTTCCTGCTGCAGCACTGGTGTCTAGTAACACTCAGAGAAAGCGCTCAGCCATCCATCACACAGTGAGTGTCTGTCTTAGGCTTTCCACCCTGCTTCTTCTCGTCCGGGCTCTCCAGTTACAGCCATACATGGCCGGCCTAAATAATATTCTTCATGATAAATGGCACTATAAGCCTGGTATCCATCATTAATCTGATTTTTAAAGAAGCATCCATCTTGGAGGGAGCCTGCTAGGGCCACGGGAGAGCAGAGCAGCTCGGGTTCATATAGAGGCCAGGCTGCTGCGTGAGTGATACCTGTCAGCCCTGCTCATCAGCGAGCAGCACGCACACACACACACACACACACACACACACACACACACACACTCTCATACAGCATTAAAGACTGACGCCGTATGGCCATATATATGCACGCGCACGCACCTCTGCGCATATTCAGCGTGCATAAGTAATAAGTACACAACACCAACACACTTGTTGGATTTGTATACTTAGAAAGTATATTTCTCCCCTTTATTCAGACATCCAGAGACGTGTCATGGAAGAACATTCTGTCACTCATCAAAACACCACTCAGTGTAACTCAATCCTCCTTGTCATCTCGAAAAAAATCTCCCCTCCCATGCACGTCTCCTCAAGGGTTTCAGGAAAACTCACTCCTCCCTGGAAAAACTCACTCAAAACGATAGTCTCTTTTCTCGACTCTCCAGTCGCTGTCCACTGAGTCTGCACCTCATTCTCTATTCCTCTCCTTCTCTTTGTTTCTCTCAGTCTGTCTTGTTTTCCCCTCTCACTCTCTCTTTCTCCTCCTCTCTGCCCCCTATCCACCTCCCTTCTCTCTGTGTCTGGTAAAGCCTGTTTGATAAATGACACACGTCACCATGTCAGAAGCGAAGGGTGGGTCAGTGATAAATGACTCTGTTGAAAAGGAAATCGGCTCTCTGGCATTGCCGGGCTATTCTCCTCCTGGATTGGGTTTCAGGACCCCTGAAGACCGGAGCGGCTCAGTTTCCCTGAAAAGAGCACACATCCCACCAGGCTCTGACACTCTCTGCCTGCCTCTGAGGGGGGGAACTGAGAGAGAGGGTGGGCGGGAGGTAGGGTTGGAGGGATCCGGTCTGTCCCATTTGTCGCCACAGTGCAGCTGGATCTATCACAACAGTGGTGGGACTACTTTTACAAAGCAGCCGACTCTGTGCCCAGATAGCAGCAGTCCCAGCTGAAAACCTCATCTGAAAGCACAGAGAAAGATGAAAGGGAAGACGCTCTTCTATTTGTGACACTACTACAGCACTTACACTCCTCTTTCTCTCCTGGAGCCCAACCCTATCGCTTGACATCTGCCAAGTGTGTGTTAAAAGGAGAGAAGGCCCATTTCGCCGCCCACACTCTTCCTCTCCTCATCGTCCTCACCACCAGCACCCCCCTTCTCATACACTCTCTCTTTCACTCACTTGCTGGCAGGGTGGCACTGTTATCATTACACAGGCAGGATTTATGGAGTCAGGGCTGATGGCAAAAACAAAAAGGCATCTGTCAATACCTGTGGGAAACACTCTGTCAGCTTCCCTCCTCCTCCTTGCACTGGTGCTCACAGCCTCATTAGGTATGCACTTATCAGACACATAGATCACAGACGTGACTCAACCTCACCGGAATCCAGCCACAGGACTTTCATTAGCAACAGGGCCTGCAAGGCCAAAACATTTGCGGCGCTCACACCTGCAAACAACACCAGCGGAGGCGTGTTACTGTTAAAGCTCACCAACGCTGTCAGTCCGGGTGTCGGTTGAACAGTTAAGTCCCAATGCCTGCTCCCCTGCTGCTTCCGTAAGGACATGCTTTTCACACATAAACAACGGGAAGCAAGACAGATAGAAAAACAGCTTACGTCATTTCACTTAGTCACAACATGTGTGCATGTGCGTGAATGTGTGCTATAAATACCTGCATCATTATTTGCATCAGCGCCGCGTTTATGTAAGATGTCTTATATATGCTATGTACATAGCTAATGTGCAAAGACAGGGAGAGGGAAAGATAAGGAGAATCTGGGTGATGTAAAAGGCCTGCAGGTTTCAAAGAATTATGGCCAGACCCCAGCAGAGGGTCTCCAGTTACACGGCTCTTCATCACTATCACAAGCCAAACCGTGCACGTGGATTCAAACCCCCCCCAAAATGATTGCTTGCCCATTGGTTTGAGTGTGCACACACTCACAGAGAGACATGAGTGATGGCTGCCATTCTGGCACCTATAGTCCTGACCCTGCAAAAAAGAAGAATCTGTTACTGTGGAGCCTGGTCCAAATCAGACCCCCCCCCCACACCCTTCCTTTTTGTGCCGGACTTTCTCTTATATACACCCAGAGCACAAGTTATGACAGAGAAAAGGGGAGAGCAGCTTTCTCTGCTGTGGCCTGACAGTGCACTGACACAAGCAACACTCCAGATACTGTAAATACACCGACAGCATTCTGTAGATATACTGTGCAGCTTAGACCCTCCATTGAAACAGCATTGTCTTTGTGCCCACATGCTGTAAAGCCAATGTCGACTTTCTGTTAAGTTGGTAAAGTATTTCAACTTCCTGTGGCCGTTTCAACAGCTTCAAGGCCTAGGCTCACGGCGAAGCTAATTGCCAGCTACAAAGGAAGGAGGTTTGTGTTTCCACAGCTGGGAGAGTCTCTTACTCATGGTTGCTTGGCTGTTTACATGGCCAGCTGCCCTTGGTTGTTAAGAGCACTCAGACCTGACCCAGGTACGCAGGCTCATTTGTCACCTGCAGCGGAAAATTGAGTTACAGCACAACCAAAGGCGAGCGGCTCTGTGTAATATCAAGTTGATTACATCAAAGTGGTGGCAAAGCTCATTGGGCTGGGCACCCTGAGCTTGTCATCTCCAATCACAGGGCCTGTCAGGACTCCATCAGCCTCACGGTTAATTGGACCAACGCTAATGAAGCAAGCAAAACAAGTTTCTACTGTGGAGAGAGAAACAGAAGGAGGAAGGGAAGAAAGAGAGGGTGAAGCTGAGAGAGTGTGTGTTTGAGAGACAATGAGAGAGCAGAACGGGCGGGTGTGTGTGTGTGTGTATATATATATATGGAGGGGGGGCAGCGGTGGTGGTAGATTTTTCATGCAAGTCTCAAGGTTGCAGTGGGCTGACTCTCCCCCTAAGTCCCTAATCAAGGCCCATCATCTGTCATCCTTTTCTTTGCTCACTCTATCACCATGCTCTGTGCTGCAATCAATTCATCATCACCCTTTGTGTGCCACTGAACAGTTGACAACTTTATAACTTGCAGCTGCACAGGCTGACTGACAGGGGTGGAAGGGGAGCATGAAAAAATGAAGAAATGAATAGATGAATGAATGAACAAAGAAGCGTGGTTTTCAGGGAGAAAAAGTTGTTTTCTAAAAACACAAAACGATCTATATTACAGCCTTTTATTCCCTTTCGTCAACAGAGAAACAGCAGTGTAGCAGGGAGGAGAGAGGAGCGAGAAGAGAGGAGGAGATGAAAAAAACCTATCCTTCTCACTGATCTGAAATCAGAAAGCTTTCAGTCATTCTTTATGTGCTCCCCGCGGCCACTCTGAGCCAGTGAGCATGTACATTAGGCTGGGGCATTTTGATGAAATAAAAGCCCAGGCCAGCTTATGGCTAAACAGAATGGGAGCACTCACTCAGCCTGTCTCTGATTGACCATTAAAGCCATTGATGAATGGGCCTGTCAGGGGAGAGACAATTAAATCAAACATGAAACAAAGCCGTTGTGACGGCCCGGTCTGACAGAGCAAACCCATTCCTCCCCTCCATTACATAGCACACGGCTCCTTTTACAACCCCTAACCCACTCCTCCCGCCTCCTCTACTGTGTGTGTGTGTGTGTGTTAGAGGCTATGTTTTTTACTTGTCCTCGTCTGGCTATTGTGAGATATTAACTGTGTGAGACTGTATGTTTGTATCCAAAGTGAACAAGTGAGCATGTGCACATGGGAGTGTGATGTTCTCTGCTGGAAGTGTGTGTCTGTTTGTGTGTGTGATAGCTCACTGTGAAACCACTTTGTCCCCTCTTCTTTCACTTTTTTGAGTTACTTGACCATCAGATTGTGAGAGGAGTGTGTGTGTGTGTGTGTCTGTGTGTGTGTGAAAGGGGGGGGGGGGGGGGAAAAAGAACACCGGGCACCGGTCCTTTCAAAGTGGTTTGAATGTGACGTCAGGTGTCTGCAGCACACAGTGGAAGTGATTTTCTGATGCAAATCGGGAAGGATAGGATCAGAGTCGCATGACAGCCAATCAATCAACCGTCAAATCAGACATGGCAACTGTCGATTATGGCTCCTTCCACCCCAAGAAACCCCATTGTCTGTTCACAAATTGTTTATCTTATCCTAAGAAAATAAAAAAGCTCAGAGGCAGAGCTTTTTTCGCTTGTGCAAAGAAGTTATGCTCTCGGATCAAATGCGCATAAACCTCTTAGGTGGGACTCCTCCGGGACTCAACATCAAGAACGCAGTGCTTATTTCCAGAAGGTTTATCCTTATAGATAAAATGTGGATCGCAGTTAGGATCGCTAAACTATCACGGATTTAAGTTAGGAACAATAGAAAGCGAAAGTTTACAACAGGCAACTCATTCACTGGGACTACAGCAACTGCGCAGCGTGGAAAGCAAAAACGCAGAATCGCAGATTGTTCTACACAAACTGTACATCCGCTTTTAAAAGGTAACAGTTTCTATGAGGTCTCACAAGAGTAGCCAAGAGTGACAAAGCGCATCGTGAGCACATACAAGTGGAAACGGAAATGCAGTGACTGTAAAGTGAGCTTTACAAAACAAAGGTAACACCCACCGCTTTATAATAGTAAACCTTATTTTTACGCACATTATAGTTGGATCCACATACCTGCTGCGCGCTTGGGCGCTTCTTGTTTCCTTCGTGGCATTTCTGTTTGTTGGAATTTCCGTGAAACTCTTCTTTTTTATTTAATATACTCCCTCGCCGTATCCGGGAAGATCCACCTCTACTCAAAAAAGATTCACGCCTTCGTGTTGTACACTGCACAACATCGGGGAGTCCGATGGGAAGAAAAACTAAAAATCATCGTCACAGATTAGGAGCCTGCGGGGAAAAGTCAGCGGCAAAATAAATAAACGAGGTGGCGAGAAAATCTTTTTCTTGAAATGTGTGATCGTGTTAAGAATGTCAGCCCAGCGTCCACCTCGGCTGCCTGGTCTGGCAACAGGCAAAGTTGAGGGATAAGAGAGATGATCGCGTCACTCACAGCGGGAGGAATGGGCAAACCCACCGCTCCGTTAACTCTTTACTCCTCAGAGAAGGGCAGACACCACACACCGAGTGTCCTCCCACCTCTGCTCTTCATGTGAGTCACAGCTCACTGGCTATTAGTTGATTATTACACACAGTGGCCTGATCATTACCAGGCGCAAAACCACAAATACTCCAATAGTGACAGCAGATATGTGTCAACTGGATTCATCATCAATGAAGTTAACTAACCTTTAGCACATTGTAGTTTTAATCTGCCATGGTAATATTTCTATGGAAATGTGTATATTTGCTGTATTATTATTATTATGATTATTATTATTATTATTGTTGTTGTTGTTGTTGTTGTTGTTGTTGTTCGAGAGATTAAACTTATGTAGTAACAACACACGTGTGTTACACTGCTTTTTTGTAATATGCAAAACACACTTAGCCACTAATAATATTTTTAAATTCTGCAAAATTTTCAAAGCTTTTGTTCAGGTACATAATTCAGAGTTCACTTGTTTTGTGATGAAAACCCTAAAGCTGCAGTATAGTAGGTCGGTTATTTCTTATGGATTTATTTTACTTAAGATGTTAGAAATGTATAGCTTTTGATAATAAAAAATAGGTGATACATGATTTTGCTATAATATTTTTAGATATATTAGATGAAATATGCTTTTCATTTCACTGTCATTACAGAAAGTTTATATAGATTAATATTTTTTATATTTAAAAAAAAAACCAAAGGAGTTGTGGGAAGAGATGTATACTAAATAAACAAAGCAAAATGTACAGTACAAAGATATGATCTACCATATGGCTATGAGCAATATGAGTCTGATTAATTAATTATATATGTAGTATGAACAGTAATATAAATAGGTTTGATGAAATGTATAGTTGAAAAAGGTTATCTAAATACAATCAGTTGAAACTGCTGCATATAATAGGGAGTACAAAACCAGCAGGCAGTGATTTTAAGTCATTTTTGTATTTACTGGTAAAAACCAAGATCTCTTATCCTGGAGTATATAGTATATAACAGGTGCAAAAATTCGTTCCTGTTGCACTGCCCCAAAATGGAAATGTGCCCGATGACTTGTCCTCACTAATTTAATGTGAGTCGTTAAATGTTAGCTTTGCAGTAAAAGCATCACTTCACCCATATTTCCACATCAGGTAGAGCTCAAAGCCAGGTCGAGGAAGGAGCGGTAATGAGTTCTTTTCACCACTTGTCTCTTTTTTTTGTCTCAAGCCAGCAGTATCTCTGCAGAGGGGGGTGGTCCTGGGTCTCCCCACTCTGCCTCTGATGTTTGCTGACCCCTGCCAGCGAAAAAGACTCCTACCAATACCAAAACATGCTGTGCGTGGGCGCTCTATGTCACACACACACACACACACACACACACAAATGCAGTAGAGAGTGCTCAGCCTCAGACTGAAGGATCTGTTTACTCTCCCCAACATCTCAAAGGCTACACGCTCAAAAATGGTGACATAAAGTAACCCTCTTTCTCTGTCTGTCTCTCTCTCTCTCTCCCTCTCTCTCTCTCTCTCACACACACACACACGCACACACACACACATCCTCACTCAGAGAAGAATTAAAGGCCTCTCTGATCAGGACTCCCCCTGCTTCTGTGTCTGTAAGAGCACAGAGGCTGGGTCCCTGTCACTTTAACAACATGAAATTACAACCCAAATGGAATGTCAGGGGTTAGCAGTGTCTCTGGGAGAACTATGTGAATATATTTCCTCCTATGGACTTGGCCCCATCATGACCTCCCCCAGGAACAAGAAGTAACCCGGTGATTGGCATTTTTACAGCCAAATTAAACCATCTTGCAGTCTTCTGAAGGCAGGAGGAGAAAGCAGCCATTCCAAAATTAGTGAGCCATCATCATGACAGAATGTAGCAGGGACATGGTGTCATCCAGCTACTGTATCGATTAACCCATAAATAGTATATGGCCTCTACACTGTAGCTCTCCCAGGCTTACACTGTAAATGGAAGTTATCTCAGCTGTGCTGTGTGCGTTAAAACCCTGATATCCAGAGACTGCAATCTGGTGTTTAACACGTCATGCAAAACAAGACATTATACATACTGTTTCATTAGTGAAATAAAAAATATATTTAGGAAGCTTTTAGTGCTTTTCCAGTTATTGCTATAATATTATAATGATGAAAGTGTGTAAATAGATCATGGAATTTTACATTACAGGAAAAGTGAAAGCACACAGTTCCTACAGACTGGATTACTCATTTGTTTTAAGATTTCTCATTTTGATATAGGAGCTGTCCATATTAAAAAAAAGAGAAAAGAATCACATTCTTTTCCTACACATACACCAGGTAGCCTTGCTGCATTATTCCCATTTTCTTGTTCTTGACACCAGAATTATCATAAAAGAGGAACGTCTGTCAAGCCCGCACTGATTTGCACACAAGTTCGCCCAATCAATCTCAAAGTTGCGATTAAAAAAGCAAGAGCTGCTTCTATTTTTCTATTGAATTCTTCTGGCAAAAAAGAGAGAGGCCTTTCAATTTCATAGCCTCCAGAACACTCAAGTATTCATTGCGCTCTACTTTTCACTTTCAACCTCTCTGCAGGAGGCAAGACTCATGACATCTATGTATGCTGCTCCTCTTCATGATGCTATTCAGTCTTCAAATGTGTAATGCGAGTGATATCCCTCAATACTATCAAATCGCTCTTACTGGCATGCTCCCAGTCATGGACCTGCCCAGAAAACCAGCGTAGTGCAGCATCAGAGTGCAAACTGATGGTTGTGCTCTCATGAAGAGTCCTGTTTAACTCCACTTTATCCAAACTCTGGACTAGTCTTCCATTATGTGGCAAAGTTTTCCTGCTATTCTTGAAAATACTTCTGAATAAAACTTAAAATGCAGCAGAACGACTGCATAAGGTTTCCATTTATTCCCTGCAAACAGAAACACGAGTTTGTCTGTGTGCCTGCTGGCTTATCTGTGTATTCATGTGGGCATGTTCATGTGTGGGTGTGGGTGCGTAATGCATTGCCCTGTTGAGAAGAGTGATTGCTTTATTCCTGCCTTGTAGGTGCTATGGGGGCCGGGGCCATGTCTTTGGGCAGTTGTATGGATGACTTGAGGAGGTCTCCATCATTCATAAAGCACCCTCCTACATGTAGAATTGATCTTGCAAAGAAACAGGGTGGCAATAGCAGTTCATCAGTCTTCCCCGACCACAAATCACTCGGAGGTGGAGGCGCCCCCCCTGGGATAGCTGACACTATTGTCAGTGCACCAGTCCCCTCGGAGAACAGAAGGGGCAGGGCAGCATCTTTCGCTCATACGGTGGCCCCATCGTGTCCAGTGAAAATGTGAACAGTATTTGTGTAAATATTCACAGCAAAGTCAAAGAACACCTGCACTATAAACAATAGGAAAGAAAAGACAATTTTACAAGTACTTTGGCTGACAACACAGCTAAATCAAGCCATAAAAATAAATAATGTCTGACTCCTTTTCTATTATCTGTTTGAATACATGTTCTTAATTGATTGTCACAGTTAAAACAGATATATTAGAAGCAAATGGTGATCCAAAAAGGAGAAGGAAGCACAATTGCTAAATGAACTCTCATTTTTCAGGAACTGGATTAATTTTGAAAATGCACCTACATGCCAGGTGTTGAAGTCAAACAGGTTTTGTAAGGGATGCATAATTAAAGCTACCTTTACTCATAGTGTTGAATATATGCATCTCTGGCTATTAATAACCCAGGTCATTAATTTGTATAAATCAGCTATGTATGGCACCGAGTAATTTCCACTCCTGTAAAGAGAATTGGTGAGATGAAGCTCTTGCCTTTGGCCTTAGGTTGCACATTACACTCATCTTACATTAGGGCACATGTTTCTCCTGTTCCTCCTCCTCCCCCCACTGCCGCTTCTCCTCATACCGTTTGGACTTTGTCATTGATCTTCATTCTAAAATAATCTCTTATCATTTCTCACTGTAAGCCTGCAGAGAAACCTGTTCCACATCCCAATTCATTAGCCTCACACTGAAAATAGAAAAAGCTCAAGGAAAGGTGGACATGTGATGAAGTCTCAGAGTAAGCACCTTTAAAATATGTCCACCAATCCACCTTAAACACTCCACAATCTTTCTTTAAACCTTTGACATGCTATATATTTCTCTTTCGGGCTATTTGTACCCCAAAGCAGGAGCTACTCACAGTAAAAAATGACTTTTCAGCTTTAATGTTGTCACTCTCCTCTTTGTTTTCAACCCTCTCTCTTGTTATCAAGTTGTATAGTTCAGTTTTCAGTTTGCATCTTCATTAAAAAACATTAACTTTCACAAACTGAATGGGTCAGACATTGAAAAGGTCTCTTTAACATTTCTCAGGGCTTCTCCCTGACAGCCAACAAGCAGCTCTTGCTCAATCATTGTCCAAATGGGAGAGGAGAGACATATGTGAGACGGAAGTAGATTTTATAATTCTGTGGTAAATTATTATAAAAAATCTGATAAGACCCATCCTTTTTCTGTGGTAGATGACTCCACACCTTTTCAATTAGCGCACTTCTGATTGTAGAGGCAGAACTCAGATGACTGATCAAGTCTCTCCCTCTTCTTTTCTTTCCTTGCCTCATTGCCCAAAAGACCCTTTTAAAATATTCAGGTAGATTATGAATGGTTACACCCCTATCTATTTATATCTCCTTTATTGACAGTATTACATTTATATGGAGTCAAGGTGAGGGATTTAATTTAAGACTCTTGCAGAACTGCTCAGAATACTTCGAAAAAGACTGATTAAGGGACAATGATTTATATGATAACACTTTTTGGAGGAAAAGGTTTAACACAGGATCAGTATGGATTTGCTAGGTTTTGCTGGCATGTGCAAGTCTGAATGAATTCAGGAATATTTCAATAAGTTTTTGGAACTATGGTCTCTGAGTGACTAATAACTGTGGTGTTACCTCGTTATGGAAATTCAAAGCTACGTCTGGCACATCGCTCCTCTGATGTCACGTCAGTCTGCTTACTGCTGTCAGCCTGTGTTTGAGAGAGGGCTGATTTCTCTTTTTCCCCTTCCTTCTCAACATAAAAGGGAGGATGTTTATGATGGACGGGCAGCTTTTTAAAGAGAAGCATCACAGGGTGTTGGATGGGAGGGATCCGAATCAGCACGGCTGTGATGTGACGAGACAGACAGGAACATCCTTCTCCTCATGTCGAGATGTCAGGCAGAGGGAGTCTTAGCAGAGTAGACAGTATCATCACTCTCTCTCGAGTGAAGCAAAAATGTGCAGGGGAGAAGAGAGTGGAGGGACAGCGGTGCAGAACGGGCGTCATCTCAGCCATGTTGGCCCGACTTGTGTCAGGGTGGGCTTCTTTCTTTGTCATCTTTTGCTTAATCTTTATGTACATTCAGAGTTCTGGAAATGTGTTTGCATTAATTGTAGTGGCAGTCGTACCATTTGTTTACAACAATAGCGGTTTTAGCACTAAAAGCAAAGTGAAGTAGATGCTGCTGAATATATATTAAATACTCTTAAAGAAATGCTTAAAGTGGCAAAGTACATTATTTCCATTTCTTGCCAAGAGTTAGAAGAGAAGATTGGCACCACTGTTGTGTGTGTGTGTGCTAAATATGTAGCTACAGCTAGAAGTCTGTTAAGTTGACTCAGGCCGGAAACTGGGGGACCTGGCTAACCTGGCTTTTTCAGAGGTAACACGCTCTGTTTTCCCATGCCTATAAACTTCAACAATTAAAGCTACAGTATGTAACATGTTTTCAAATATTTTTGTTGTAGAAATCTGCTCTAAAACCTGTCTTGGAGAGGTGCTGTCGGAGCCTCCTGTGATCCAGACTCATTGAACAGCACTGGCAGCAGTGCAGAGATATTAGCTTCTAAAAGGTTTTGACCTCTCTTACAATAAGAGACTTTCAGTTATTCTACTTCAGCAGCAAGTTTTGTTGCAGTCTCATTTAATGTAATTTCATAACAAACTAATGTCTGAAGAGATGGGCAGAGTGTGGCGAAGCATAGCAGATCCTAGTAGAGCACGGCGGCGCAGGGGTGGGTGGAGCAGAGTGGATTGATTTAAGGATAAGGATAATCACCTTTATTGGCCAAGTATGTTACACACAAGGAATTTGTTTCTGGTATAGAATTGATGGCAGCCATCACTGGCACCACCTCAACTGACAGCTCTAAACATAGGGGGCAACAGGGTGTTTCAGTGTCTTGCCCAAGGACACTTTGACTGCCTGCACTGAGATTCGAGCCTTCAACCTTCTGGTCGGGAGACGACTGCTCTACCCACCACACCACTGTCGCCTCCTGAAATGTCATGCTAGTGCTGCTTTAGGTTTAGGGTTGTGACAAGATCTCATGCCATAAGATCTTACAATATTAAAGTGGGTGGGGGTGTTATAGGTGTGATACAGCCATGTTGTGATGAGTCAATGTGAGTGGCTTCATTCAGATGAGTTTCCATTGTGTTTTGGTTATCCATGCTGCATACTCTACCGTAGCAGCAATTCTACCACCAGTTTGTTGGCACTGACAGATAAAATCACCGTTTAACATTCAATACTAACGAAAATGCATGGCGTGTCATTATGGTGCATTAACTGTGGCCCAAATTCAACAATGAATAGCAATTAATGCTCATGCTAACAAGGTAAACCAAAGAGTCTTATTCCTATGGGCGTCCACGTTTCAGTCATCTCTGTATGTGATTGGTCAATGCAGCGCCTCTGCCAGATGACGTCACCATCCGGCATGATGTTTTGAGGGTGAAAATATCACATAAAGTTACACACAGCTTCAGTTAGAAGTTAGAAGCTCATGCATAGTTCATGCTGTTATAAGGCCTGAAGCAATTTGTGTGAAATCATACAGAAGAGAAGCTAGTCAGTTGAATTTGTGGCAAAACCTTTCACAGCGCTTGCATATTGTCATCTTTTACTGCATATGATAATTCATACTTAGAAAGTAGAGCTGAAGTGCCATTCATTACAAGATGATTAGTTAAAACATTTCAAAATGCACTTGCATTGTTTTGCACTTTCTAACTTTCCAGTCATATATTTTGTCATTGAAGATTTCTTAAAATTAGTGTTAAAATATTGTATTGTATTGTACTGATGAAGCCAATATCATGTATCGTTTTATCTTGTGACCTAAGCGTATCATCACACCCCTACTTAAGTTATATACTGTAGCTTTAAGTTAGATCTGGTTAGCTTAATTGATACAAAAGTGTAAAAATCAGTTGAGGTTGTGTGCCTGACTATTTCTTGGCTGAGTGCAGAAATATTCCTGAATTTTGTTATCACCATGAGCTCACCAGACAACCTGCGGCAGCCATGTTTACAGACATCTAACCCTCTGCAAGAAACTGAATATGAGATGAGGTGGTGTGACACAGTAACAACTCTTTGGATACAATTTGTCAATGAGATAAACCAAAGTTCCAAAGCAGACATACAGTACTGTCAGACTTTGCATGCTTGGGTCTATGGATGTACTTTGTGAGGTGCCTATTCTTCATGAATTACAACTGAAAGACATTTCAGATTTAGAAATAATCTGCATAAATTTACACCTTTTAAAATGTGAATGTTCTGTTCTCTTCCTCATCTGCCTCTTATCCTGTTTGGTAATTAGCCTTTGACCCCCCCCAGGCTCATGCAGGCATGAAGACTGAAGGACAAAGATAGTTTAAGTGATGAATTTGTCATAGACATTTCTCATCAGTCTGAAATCTTGAGGGCAGAGCTCCCAATTTATTACATTATAGAGCACATCTTGTAGCACTATCACTTAGGAAGGAAGTGTCAAGCAGAATCTGGCTTTGACTGTCATGCCAACTCCATTTTCCTGGGTTTTACAGCATGCCCCTTGACTTGGCCATGTGTGGAGACTCACTAGACGCAGGTGATGGGCAGTCATTCCCTTGCCTATAAGAGAGAGTGATCAGAATTCATATTAACATCTTTACACGCTGATGGCAGCCTGTCACTCCAGGTGCCAAGTGGTCTCCTTGGACTGCAGTCAGTCACTCGCAGGGAGGAAGCAGCATCTTGTTTTTATCCTGCTGGAGAGAAAAAAACATGGTTAGTTCCATCTACAAGAATATTTAGTTGAGTTTATCTGATATTAGCACAGAAAAATGTAAGAATCTACAACTGCAATTATACAGTAATGCATCTCTGATCATGTGACACGTGTTGGCAGTATGAACATCCACATGTGTGTGCATTTGTACAGGATTGTAGTACAGCAAAAGGTGGATCTTTCAATGTGCATTTTCTGTTAGCAGCCTGTGATTCTTTCTCTGTCTGTAATTTCACGAGATTAATGACACTGTCACATGCTCGTAAAGGGTTCTTAACTAAGATTCAGCAGCATAATGTCCACTCCATCTTTGTTTCATTTTTTAATTCAAAAGGCATTCCAATCAGTATTAGGCCATCTTGAAATCTCTCCTCATTCTGGCTACTGCACAGTGATGGTGCCAGTGTTGCAGGGGGGAATATTTTTGCCAAACAGATGGAAAAGCATCACTGTGTTGCAGACACACAGATACACATCCTTCCCTCTTGGTGATTTCACGGCCTGCGTTGACATTCAGTCATTCATTACAAAGTGAATTAATGTGCCAGAGTTGCAGTTTCCTCTTAAAAACAGATGTCGCCGGAACATCTAATTAAGCAACACACCAAATCATTGCCTCTCGGTCATCTCCAGCCATTTTGCTTCTATAGCAGCAAGTCCCTCTCAGAAGTGCACAGGAAAGCTGTATCTCATCTGGATCAGGCAGTGGTGTTGTGGCTGTGACCTCAGTGGCCAATAACCTAAATCACTATTTAAATTATTCACACAATAACGACACTAGAGCACTCCATTATGAACATTATTGCTGAGAAATGGGCTCGACTGAAGTGAAGGATGAGTCTTATCTTTCGCTGTCAGTTGGGGCATTAGTCATGGTAACGGGTCCCTCAGACCTGTGTTCGGCATTTTCATTGAGCTTTACATAGCAGATTTATCACAGATCACTGGCTGATGTCAACGACTTAACAATGAGATGAGATGACCATCGAAAGCTGTTAAGCTTCAGTGCTGTAATTTAAGATCTGGGTGATGCAGTATGTGGATATAGGCATGTGATGGTGTCAGATAAATGTGAACTATATTAATAATATTAATAAAAAATTGGCAAAAAGCGCATGGGTTTTCCAGATAGCATACCCAATCCACCATGGCAGTGCTTTGACATTTACATCTACATTTACTGCTGCCCAGGAGTAAATGAAACTTCACAGACAGAAAAACTTTGCATTTGAAGCAAACAAGACAGAAGAACGGAAAGTGTTTTCTCTGTCATTGCACTTTTTTTTTTCTCTCCGTCAAGAAGCCAAACTCAATTTATGTCAAACAAGGTTTAAAGGACCTTGGGATTAAAGCCATAAACTGGCTGCTGTCAGACCTGAAGCCCTGCTAACAATTTAGTGCCAAACCGGTGTTGTTCAATATCATTTCATATTATATCATGTCACGACACAGTGACAGCTACACATCAGCCCAGTCACAGCTGGTTTGCCCTGAAGAACTCCTCCGATGTCGGCTCCAATCGAAGCTGACTCCACTTTGCTCTGATCTAAAATGGGAAATCTATCTGAAGTACTCTGTGGGGAGCGGCCACAGCTTTTGGTAACGAATGCTAACAGGTCGATCAGGTAATGAGAAGAGATATTTGGGTGGGTGGGTGCGGAGTGTGTATGTGTGTGTGTGTGTGTGTGTGGTGGGGGGGGCACTGGTGCTGTAATGGGCCTGCCAAAAGCCTTCACTGGCTCCATTATAACATCTAGAGACAGCGCTAATGGAGTATTCACCTATACAGAGATACAAAACAGGTACAGTGAAATCAACAAAATGTGTTTTCCTTTTTGTTGCAAACGTGATTGTGACACCAATTAAGCTTGGTCCTATTTGAAGGTGTCAAAGGCCACATCCACACTAATGTGAACGCATTTTGAAAATGCTGTACATGTGTCAAGGTTTTCTGTTCACACTTATGCTTCCAAAACTGTTACCTAGAACTGTTCCATTCACATTAAAATGCCAACACATCAGGCAGCTGTTTACATCAGATGGCCGCACACAGGCCACATGAGCAAAAAGCTTCAGGCAAGTTCTATCAAGCAGCTTTGTGCCTTTTGTAAACTGCCAACAACATTTTCAGCAGCAGTTCACATGACAATCAGACATCTGAGATCACATGACAGCCATGAGAGAGATGGCTGATCAGTGAAACAACGCATCACAGATTGCTTGTTTTGTATTTAATCTAAATCTGCAAAGTAACCTGTGGCTGTCTGACAAAGGAGAGTAAAAAGTACAATTTCCTTCTGAAAGTAGCAGTAAAGTAGAATGATTTAGTAACCTAAATTGCAAATACTCCTCTAAGTACCTGAGAAATTGTATTTAGTTATTTGTTTAGTTATTATGTTTAGGAAGTTGGAGAATTTCTGACTCTAAAAATCACACTAAATAATTACTTAGTCACTTATCCACATTAATACTTTAATGTTTCAGTTCATCAAAAAACTCTAAAATTGCCAAAGAATGGAAGAACACATGTGTGACAATATATATTATTATCACATATTTTATGCTGTTATATTTTGTTATTACTCACTTTGTTCATGTACAATGTAAATGCATCACAAATTGCACACAAATTACCTATATGGCAATGTTTCTATATGGTAAAATATGTGCCTGCCCATACGGGAAGTAGTGTAACTGGACTGTATGACTATCATAGTACGAATGTTCATATCAGTCACAAAATACTCCTTCAGAAGGTTGTCTTTCTTACAGGCCTCTGAGTACATAGATGTGGGCCCAGCCTTTCATTATACAGTATGTCATTGTTACTGTGTGTTAGTTGCTATCTGAGTCCCTTTAAGTCAAACCTCCTGAGCAGAGATAAAAGTGATAGGAGACTGTAGGAGCAGAAGGACAACGGGACAATTTGTACAATCGGAGGAGAAGGCACAGAAGGAGAGTGACAGAGGGAGGGTGAAAGCTCCATGTGTTTGATGGTGAGACATCACGTACACAAACAATGAAGTGGAGGATGACAACATCTTCTGCATGATGAGTGTGTTTGTGAAGGCTGTCCTCACACGATGAAATGGCACTTTGAATCATCCTCACGCCTCAGAAGTGTGTGCACCATCACATCTAAACGCACATGCACACACAACGATTTCACTTCACATTTTCCACCCTGACATCATATAAAGTATGCAAATACGAGGAATGGGGAGGAGACACAGGGTCACTTTGTAAGAGGGGGACATGCCCTGTTTGTCAATCAATACACAGGCACTCAAAGAAGAAAAATGAAGGCAGGTGTTGAAGGCCACATCTGTTGAAACAAACTCTGTTCTCCTCACTCCTCTCTCTATCTTTGCTTACCCTTAACGACTTAACACTGAGAAATGCTAACCTCTTTTATCAGGACTGTGTTGGATATAATTTGATTAAGTTTGGTCAGATCTGTGTCCTTGCCACTTCTGCAAACATGCTCTCCATCTCCAACATGCCAAATCGATGTTAACCCTGGTTTTGCCTCGTTGTTTGGTGCACTCTTTTTGTGCTACAGAACATGGACTCTTGGGTCTAACAGGCCCGGTCCCAGCCTGGGCTGGACCTGCACAGGGAGCCTCCATGGTCTGTCTTTGAAATGGGCCATACTGGTTTGAAAAAACGTGTCTTATAACCTCAGCTTAGTGGGGGTGTGGAAGAAGTGCTGTGTGGGTTTTAACAACACTGGCCACAGGGGGCAAGAAATAAACACAAGATGTAAAGATAGCAGAGTGGGGTCGGGGTTGGGCTTTGGTACAGCAAGGATACAACACTTCTAGACAATTTTTAACTTCATTTATCCAAATTTGTGCTAAATCCTACTTAATGCAGCTTTAAATGAACAAATTAAGAGAATAAAGAGTAAATAAATAAAGTAAAAACATATGGTCAAATTTGTTGAATCCAAATGCTTCAGTGTGATGAACACAGACTCATCAATCAGTGTCACTAATGTTTCATCTGGCTTATGTTGATAATAATTGACTGTTTTTATTCAGATGCACTGTTATATATGTTTGGTTTATAGTTGACTTTTACTTTACTCTTACACTTATGATTACATGTGATGGATTTTCTCTCAACACCCTTCATGTGTGGTAGAAGCGTGTTCAAATTTGTGTGATCACTTAAGAAAAACTGCTGCCTTTTCCTCCATAGGGAGGTCAGAGTGCACAACAGCACAGCGCACAACAACACCACAGGATGTGATCATTTCTCAGTGCTCAGTGAAGCAGATGATGCAAACATGGGACATGAACACAGCCCTCCATGTCAGACTGTAGTGTGATGCCTGCCAATTTAACTTATTTTCAAGATTAGAAATTTCCTTTAATAGGCGCCATGCAGTGTGGATACTACAGTATACTACACACCTTTACGGTAGTTATTACCACACAGTGCAGTGCTGTCACACAACATGTCTCCTCCTCAGGTGTGGTCCTCCCAGATACAGACCATCAGCTGTGCAATCCACCATATTCTGCTGCCAGGCTAATAAATGGCTTGTGTCAGAGGCAATGTCAGTCTATTGCTTGCTCATTTTGAGTTTGTCTAGGGGCTGGAGAGGAGCTTTGCATTCTCCTCCACTCTGCGCAGTGACTGGCAAAGTCCTGACTTTATTGATTTCTTTCTTCACTGCTCTTTGTCAAAATATACAACTGCAGACCTTAAAGACCTCCGCCATTGCTCGACATCTGCAGCCACACACGGCTCCCCTTATAATGGTCAACTCCAGCACTTTGTTTTTTGAGGGAGGGGGGAGTGGGGGGGTGGATGATAGGGCTGTGTGAGTGGAAAATGATTGGAGAACAATCTTAAAGTCTCAGCAGCTCCCTCTCCCTCTCTCCCTCTCTGTTTTTTCTCTGTATCTCACTCTCTCTCTTTCCATTCTGACACAGAGAAAATATTGTACACTGACTGGCTCCCATTGAATCCACGTTGTGATTCATCGCCCAATTTCAAACTGCCAAGCAGCTAAATTGCACCAGGTCTGCCAAAATTCATCCCAGGAACACGCAGGAGATGTGAAAAATTAAATGTCATCGTGGCACAGTGGAAAACTTTCACCTCTCATCGAGCAGAATATGCTCGCTTCATTCTGTACTGATGGATGATGGCCTGGGGCTATACTTAACCTACTTAGTAATGTCATGTACCGCAGAATGTGTTTACTTTTGAAAAATTGTGAGAAAACATAAACTCTATCAGAGCTTGACGTCTACGCATTCTTCCTACAAATAAAGTGGCTTTTTATGTTGATGCAGGAATGAATTTTCTCCCTCATCAGACTTGTTTGCTGTATATCATGTACTAACGCAGGAGGTGTAAAATAATGTAGGCGAGATGAAAAGACAGATACTGTTTCTACATAATAAAGGATGTCTGTTAGACTTCAGCGGTTAAATACCTGGATAAGCTAGGGGTGATTATAATTTTTTTCACATGGCTAGTTTTAGGTCCCAATTTGAAGTTTTATCAAGGCAAGGTATGTCGTTCAGACATTTTGAGGAGATAAAAGTACATTATTGAGTGTGAATACAAGAAAAAGTGAGAGACAATGGACTGAAAAGCAGAGAAAGGATGAGGTTGAGAGGCAGGGAGAGGGTAGGAGGGCTGAGCGATGACTGGCTACTTTAGCAATTAAAATGTGGGGCAAAGACACAGAGGCTTGGTTTGACCGAGAGACTGCACCATTCATCATCCCAGCTGCCATAAAGCAGCAGTAGATGGAATCTTTGATTTGAGCTTCACAGGAACATAAATCAAAATCCAAACCATGGCCTGTCAGGGCCATCGCCAGAATAACCCATTTGAGAGAGGGAGAAAGCGGAAGAGAGGGGAGTTAAGGTTGGAGAGAGTAAAGGTAGTTACTTTTCTGGCTTTACACTCCATCCTGCGTGCGCACATAAACACAGAGAAGCACAAAGACAGATAACAGTTTACAGACGCACACCTTTGTCCCTCCCTATGTATTTGAAGTTTAGATGCAGCTGCCTCACACGCTGGCACAGTATCGAATCCAGGGATCATTGATCAAGTGGCTGGGTCCTGTCAGTGGCCGGTGGTGTGCCTGACCCGGCCCGCCCTGCCAACATCTCACCCACCCCCCTCCAGTCTTCATACCCTCAAATACAAGGCAGAGAACAAGGAAGTGAGGTCATGCCGCATGTACACCCATCCATCTAAATAGTATGACAACGACAGCTAATAAATCATTCATTCATTGTTTAATCTATTGTCTGCCCGGGCAAAAGTCATGCGGCTGATATGAAGACAGATTTACCACATGCAGGTGGGGCCCATTGTAGAGGGATTTTTACTGTTACTGGTTTCCTTATCAATTAGTAATGTGTTCATTATACCTTGGAGCAATTAAAACCTCTAATGACTGAAATAACATAGAGGGTTCTTTATCAAGTCAGTGCCAAAGTAATTTAAGCCAATTTAGTCATACATTTTATTTTCGCTGCAGGCTTCAAACATCGTGATTTACTGGCGCATAGTGAAAGTTGACTGAAAAATGAATGATCACTCATCTACAAGTTATTTTTAAACTTTACATTCACCTGCACATATGCAGGAGTGTCTGTAATATTCATTTGGGAGGGTTGCGGGATGTGGTTGAGGCTCCTGACTCACTAGCAAGGTCAGGGAACGTTCACTTTAAATGCAACACACAATCCCAGAAGGATGAATATTTAGGTTTATCCTCTCCACTGTGAGCCATGTTTAATTTATTTTAATTACAGAAAGTCTGAGTTAAGGCAGTGTGTTATGAGCAGAGGTAACAACCCTAACATAACCCTATTAAGGAGGGGTGACGTTTCTCCACTGTGGAATCGGTGTAAAACACGTGGCCTGAAACAGCTCAGGACAGGTTAATGAGGCTACATTTGGGATGTGCATCTCATTACGGAAGCCAGAGGGAAGGTCACTAAACACCACTGTATACCTTAGCTCACTGCGTAACAGACTCATCCTTGAGAAGGAGGGCAATATATACAGTACCAAAATACCAGCAAATCATAGCACTGTTACGCTATGACTCAGACACAAAAAGCTTACATTGCATTTGGAAAAAGGTCAAGTACGTAAGTCCCACAGCAAACACAATCGCCGTGTTTGACCTGTTGTTAAAGCGGTGAGAGCAATTGTTTTATGCCAGATGAGTCTGATACTCAGTATGATTTAGAAGCCATAAAAAGCGATGAGGTAGTGTTTATCTCTCAGACAGCTATCACTGTTGATGAATGATTGAGCTCTGGACAGGAATGAAGCTGACAATAGGAGGCCATGAGAAGGTGTGTGTTCATTTATGTGGCGGCATATAGCAGCCAAAAGCAGTGTGTGGCACTCCTGTCTGTGCCCGCATGCGGAGCGTGGCATTAGTCAGAGTGTGTAAAGCCCTACCAGTCAGACGGGAGATGTGTTGAGGGAGATGAATGGGAGGCAGGTTCACTTTATTACTGTCACTCCGCTCTCTCCCAGTCTGCCTCAACCTCCCCACTACCACTCATCCATTAATCACATGTTACTGCCTCCTCCCTCCCTCTCTCACTGTCTATTTCTCCTCCTTCCACCTTTCTACTCCTCCTCCATTGCCCCAGCTATCAATCCATCCTTGCATCACTTACAATTGCATCACTTTTTCTAAACTCTTGCTTTCTTTCTCTGCCTCACACCCCCTTTTCTATCATCCCATCAAATCCTTGAGTTTGCTACTCCCTCCCTATTTTTGAGATGAACACAGACTTTCACAATGTAATGTTATGTAAGAAAAATTAGCCTTACAAGTAAAATACATCAGCATAAATAAAAATGAATCCTGTTTAATTGGGTTACACTAGATTTTTAAGATCATTTGTAGTACTGTCCAGTCAAACAAAAGCTTATATGTAAACAAGAGATCACTGTGCATAACATAACTGCCAAACACTACAGTTTTAGGGTTCGTATTTATTATCGTTTTAAAAAATATGCATAGAGAAAGATTTGTTTCAGAGTTAATAGTATTTATGGAGCTTAGAATGACTGAAAGTATATGACTATGCTAACTTATGTTAGCCTCATATTGTTAGTATAAGGTTTTGTAAAATTTCTAGGTATATTGTGTTAATTTTATGGAATGTAATTTAAAATCTACCCAATTTAATGCTACTCCATTATTAAACAGTATTTTTTATATCAAGTGTTAGGTAAAATATTTTTATTATCTGCTTTACTCAGGTCAATTATTAACTAGTGCTAGCTTTGGTATGTAGCTCAGATAGCAACACAGCAGTTACCCCTGGCAGTTATTGGGTATAAATATTTTACAATAAATAATCTTACATAAGAATCAGTTTTGTGGTGCAACCTCTTTAAACCTCCATTTGGTTAAAACTTTAACACATGAGAGCTAGGCTTAGTTTGAATGGGCTCCTGGTCCATAAAGCTGCAGACTGTTAGAGCTGTGACACCACAGATCATTGTGGAACAGCAGCATTACCCCTGCAGTGATGCCAACAGCTCTCCCTCTGTCCCAACAGCTATCAGCCTCTCTGTAGCTCCCATGGGCCACACGTCAGACAGTAGTGTTGTGTTGATCCTTTTGCTGCGTATTGTATATATATATATAGCCATCTAGCTCTGCCTCTTGGGGGTACCTGGATGAGCTATGTGCTACGTGGATACCAGGGCTGAAGGGGAGGAGGGAGGGAGGGCTGGAGGGAAGAGAGGCCCCCAGTAGGCTGGCCATGCCGCTGCTCCCCCGGATCCTATCAGCTAATGGGTCGGCAGGGATTTGGGGAGGGAGGTGGAGGTGGACAGAGACGGATGGCTCCCGACAAACTCACACTGACAGCCAGTGAATACAGGGCAGCCTAGCAGAAAGGTCAGAGCAGGGATGGATAAAGGACCGCTTGACTTTCAAAGTTTCACCCTGCTTGTTGCCACCACACTGTCAGCGTGGAGAGAAAAGTGTTTACGGCTCATGAGTTGGTTGTTCTGTCAAGTTAGCTGGGCTTCTTTGCGAACTGCCTCATCTTTACACACAAAAAGTTTTAGATGCCTGCAAATATTTACATCCTCTGCAACACACACATTTGTACCAACAGTTAAGAAATGAATGCAGTTTCCTAAATGACTGTGCCTTTAAAATGTCCAGTTCCAAGTGCAGCACATGTACAGTATGCAGCAGCACTAACATTCTCATTAAGCCCTTAGTAAGCTGTGTACCTTCAAGGAGAAAGAATCAAACCCTCTCTCTAAATGAACTAATCTGCTGTTCACCCTAGAGGCTCAGTTACGGTGTATGTGTTTGTGTGTAGGTGATGTGTTTATTGACTCCAGCAGAGGAGTGGATAAGAGGAGAGCCTCTGACTGAAGAACACTGATCCAGTCAGATGTCACAGGCCCTCAGAACTCCCTCTAATGGGGCCCCAGGGACGCTCACTCGCTCTTTTACCCTCCCTGGCTCACTGGCAGGAAGAAAAAGAGGGACTACACTTTGCGACTCTACAGTTACATGTGTAAATTGCAAAACTGATTAATCTACTACTCAATGTAAAGTCCAGCAAGTGCAGCAGAGGTGCAACCCAGATCCAAGAGACCTGGGAGAGAAACATTTGAATGTTCTGTGTGGCCACTGTCAGACTTGAAAGATGATAAAAGTTTGATATTTTGGGAAATTCTCTTAATCGCTTTCTCACTAAATTAGATTAGCAGATTGATAGCACTCTGATGTCTGTACACTAACTATGAAACTACCACTAAGAGACAGATACAGTATCTTAGTTTAGCACAGAAACTGGAAACAAGGGTAAACAGCTAGCTTGGCTCTGCTGGAAGGCAAAGGGTAAGGTATGATATAAACAAAATATAACATGATAATTGTGCGCTACAGAGGTGCTGGTAGATTTAATTACTGGACAAAGCCAAGCTAGATGTTTGCCCCTCCTTCCAGTCTTTATGGTAAGCTAAACAAACCGACTGCTGAGTGTAACTTACACATATAAGAATTTTATTGATCTTCCCATCTAACACTCAAAAACGTAGCAATTACACAGACATAAAAATATTCTCATAATATTCTACTGGCATCATTGTTTGCCTTGTCTTCATGTTTTCTTTTTCTTAATTTAGCCAGTGAAAAGTGTCCCTAACATTACTCTATTTGGTAGAGAGAGCACAGAGGCCATATAACAACAGTCTAATAGCATTAAATAGTGTTGCATGTAAGTGGAATATCATATTTTTGTGTGAGCTTCTTCAATACATACTGAAGCCAGCATATACAAGTATATGTATGCACTGATCATTTTATGGTTGACACACAGTCCAAAACAGAAACAGCGGTTTCACTTGAGAATGGAAATTTCAAAATAGAATATACTGGCTGTAGCATTATTATCTGAGAAGCCAATATTTCATTTTGGCATGTTTCATTATTAGCTCTTTATTTAAATTTTAATCCTTTCTTTTTAATTTAATCACATATCATGTTCATGTTATGATTTACAGTAATACAGTTAATATAACATATTGTTCCTTTACTTAACATTTTACATAAAGCACATAGTTACAGTAGTTTAGAATGATTATCAACCATGTGAATATATTAAACTGCAAGCATCAACCACAGTCACGCCTGCTCTGACTACATGTGAAACTGCCCACACTTAACTACATTTGATTTGCCTACTTAGCGTGAGCTTCATCATATGAAATCAGTGAGGACACCACTTGTCGGCAGCCTGGAGGAACCAGAGGGGACAGTTCCTGGCAGGAAGTCCACTCCTCCTACCGCTCCCAGAAGGCCATGCTTCAGCCATGTGTCCATCATCACCGTTGGGAGGCGTCCATTTTTGAGTGCTCGCATCCTCTGTCTGAGGCACCCCTGTCTCTTTGACTAGTTGTGTGACCTTTTCTCCACGTCAGATGTCATGGACAGTTACGTCAGGGTGGCAGCTGAGTGTCAAAATGTGGTCATTTATGTGTCTGTTGACTCTGTTACTGGTTTTACCCAAAGAGCACTGCTTTAAAGTGATACAGGGTCTGACGTGAGATGACAGGGCTGCATTCTGCACACAGACAGGCAGGCCTAGCTGCATTCGACAAGGTGGCCCTGGCATGGTGGGAAGCGGAAACACGCACTGTTCATTATCAACATGGTTTAGAGCAGATTCCAAGATGAATGCCAAAAAAAGGCGTATTTGTACATGCGCGTATGTGGTTCTGACATCACAAGATGAACTGGAGGGCACCGAGGAGGCAACAAGGAGACACAGTCACTTTAGCAACAATACATCAGACAGATCACACACAAAACCACCGTGCAGAAGTACAGTCAGTTTCACAGATTGTTGTTAGCATCCATATGTGCTAGCTCTCACTTGAAAAACAAGATTTAATACAGACCTTTACCTGGTGAAATTAAGATGAATATTAAAAGTTTTTAGTAAGTTGTTATACCTGCATGAATGTTCATGTGAGTCTTTGACCTCTTACAATATGCTGAATCACCAGACAGTTTGCTGTCATAACCCTGTTCCTTCTCCCTCATTACATCTTGCATGGTGGACAAAACACATTGTGCTCACACACCATGGCCTGATCATGTTAGTGTTGGCTGGGACACCAGAGCTTGCTTCTACTGGCTTCACCCTGAGGCTTCTTCTTTACCCCCCCAACCAATGCCAC
The DNA here is from genome assembly GCF_001952655.1 of Monopterus albus. NCBI lineage: Eukaryota > Metazoa > Chordata > Actinopteri > Synbranchiformes > Synbranchidae > Monopterus > Monopterus albus. The sequence continues at coordinate 2,327,720 of NW_018127939.1, forward strand.
TGTGCAGTCACTCGGACAAGGGTCAGTCCTACATACCCCTGTGAAAATTGTCACATTTTCCTGTACATTAGAAACACACTGTAGCATTTTTTTTGTCCAAACACTAATGCTACAGTCTGTTTTTGAATGCTATGCCTCATTCTTAATATGTCAAGGTTTAACAGATCAGCACAGGTTTCCACACATGGCCATTGCTTTATACAGCCTATATAAACACATATTTGCTCCAGTGAAACACCCCTTAACTGATGATTTTGTTCCAGCGTTTAAACCTGTTTGAACATTTGGTGTTAATAGGGCAGAACGACTGGGTGTATTTGATAACCACAGTGGCTACAGTATGACATCCACAGCCAAACGATGGCTACCAGCTCTGCAAACAACCACCACACCCTCGATCCATTTTTATTGTATTTGAGCAGCAGTGTTATATTTCCTGGCCTCCCCTTAGCACCACACACACAGGGCACTCCAAACAAAAAATCCATACTATCGACCCGCCAATGTCACCACAATTACTCTTCCCAAACAGCCATTGAGGACAAATTACATCTGCACTGCCTTTTCACCCGGTCACTATGGCTGAGCAGTAGCCTCCTCACACCAGCACCTCCTCCTCCTCTTCTTCATCCTCAGCCTCCCACCTCAGTGCCTCCATTTGCACCCTAACTGAAGTCCAGATGGAGACATGGAGAAAGGGGTCACAACAGGGGATGGGGCAGCAAAAGAGCAAGCAGCTTAGACTTAGCACACTTAAGAGACTTCAGGAAATACAGCTTCAGCTTATCATTGATCACACAATTTCAAGCCTTCTAGGCAGCTACCCCTAAATGTGCAGCAGTTATTCTGCTTGAGCACTTGCTTATCAAAGCAAAGATGTTCCTTGCATTCACATATAACATGGGCAATCAGAAAAAAAAATTGCTTGATGTTTGCATAAGTCATATTGAAATGGGTGATGTTCAAATATCATCCTCATGCCAGCGGCAGACTTGAGCTAAGAGCTTCATCTTCCTCTGCACCCGGGCGGAGCTCCAGTGGTGAGAGGTAATCTTGCTTTGAGGTGTGAAGAAAACCACTTCCCATGTTTACATGAATACAGAAGCCCAACACTACAGAAAACCCTCTGGTATTGATTTCCCTGTCTGTATACACTGCCAAAATCATTTATTCACTATTGGCAGCAGTGCTAGCAACAACCAGCATTTAATGCTCTTAGCTATTAAGTTTCTTTGCAAGTAATCTCAGAGAACGTTGTCCCCCATCCAAGAGCAGACAGGGTGATTGAATTTTCCTGATGTTACGATGGCCCAGGAGGACATTTAAATGACTTCTGGTGCAGGTGGTGTATACCTGGGTGTCAGAGTTTGATTCTGTTTCAGACGGCGTGTGGGTCCCCTTTTTGAATCAGGACCATCAGTCACCGCCCACACACACACATGCACACAAACACCGCCTTTCACCTTCATTTTAAACAATGAACCGGTCTACACTCTTCTAACTGTAATAGCTCCAATGCCGTCTACTCAGTATTTCTCCTCATAGGAGCAGTCGTGTAGAACTGCTTCTCTCTAGGCACATCACTGACTTCTTGATATTTTTTGCAATTGTTTCTAAGGCTTGAATCAGAGAAGGGTTTTCTTATTGTTCCCACATCTGGGACAACATGCAGATAGGTGGTGTTTCTGCAGCAGTCAAACCAGACAGCGCATGTTATTTTTCATATACAGTATGAGGGTGCATTTGAAAAGAAAGGAACTAAGTAATTTACCTCAAATTATTGGGATGAATTTCTCAAAAATCTATCAGGCTGTGAGTGGCTTATATATCAGATTTCATCCTCACAGATATAAATGATATTCATAAACATACCCTCCCCAAAATGAAAGAGAAGTTTAAAAAGACAGTGAGAAAGAAAGAGAAATGTAAGAGAAATACATCTTTACTTTGGTGCAAAACGTGGCAGCATCGAGTCGTACATCAACAAAATCTCAGTCTTGTACTTGAATGATTTGAATGATAGAAAATATTTGATTGTGTGATTTTTTTTTTTTAGGGAATAATATGTAACAGTATATTTCAGAGGGAAGAGATGAAACTTAAAGCTGCATTTCATTTGCACGGGGGCTTCTGTAGTGTTTTAGGTTTGAGAAGACAGCAGCAAAGCAAACATTTTAAACAATTTTGTACCGACACAAAATACTGTAGCAGCAAAGGTTTATTTAAATAAATCAAAACTGCCTCTAATTCACACGACAACCTATTAAACTCGCTCTCTAGATCCCGCATTAATGCACAAATCTGCATTATAACACTAAAGCTCTACCTATCAAGAGCTTGTGCATGTGAGAGAGAGAAGTATTCATGCATCTGTAAGTGTGCATGTGTATGATATATGGTGATCAGTCACAGGAGGGGTTTTTACTGCGTGATTATTTCTGCTGTGACACTAACGAGCTTCGGCTGCAGATCCACTGCAGACCAATTACACTGGAGAAGAGGCTGCTCGCTTATTACACTCAGATAATCAGCGGGTTTTACCCTCCATGTTACGGCTCCTACTACACACATGAACATTTGATTTTTGCAGGGCGGGCATGATATGAGCACTGCGTTTATGTGTGTGTGTTTGTGTGTCTCTATTACCACTCAGCTATTGTCTGTGTTGCTGTCTGTACTGGGGAGCTCCAGCTTGTTGATTTATCACTCCTGCATTGTGTTGCCTGGGCTCTCCACTCGATTGCATTTTTGGTGCACCAATATGCCACCTCTGCATGTGTCAGATTGTGGCCTAGCTCGGAATGAGGGATTTGTGACTGGAGGGGGACCCTGCAAAGACCTGTGAGGACTGAGAAGATGAGAGGGGAAAGAGGGATCAAAATCTCTGCATTCACCGGCTGGGTTATTCTAGACAGCACTGTCAGCACTTTCCACAAAGAGTTGCAGAAAACCAGGGAGGGTGATAAGGGAGATCTTGTGATGTATACTGTACCAGTGTGTGTGAGTGTGTGTGTGAATAAATGTGTGTGCAAGCACGTGACCCACTCTAATCACCTTAATTATTTCCTCTAATTACCTGCAAACAGCTAATGAATTCTTCAGGAATCCTATCATGTTGTGTATGTGCTCACATCATCATCCGTTTTGCACGGCTGCCATTAATTTGCTCATAAACAAATACAATTAGCATAAAATGTTTCATTACAGCCTCATATATCTGGTTTAGTCTCTGGTTAGGATGTGAAACAGCTGAACAACACACACACAAAAGCACAGTTTTGTAGCATTTCCTCTTTCGCTTTAATGATGTGATGAAATGAACGTGGTTTAGAAAAATATTTCATGGCGGGTATGTTTGCTGTCCTTGGGGAAGTTGATGTGTGCGCTAGTATACATGTTTGTATTTGTATTTGGGCATGTTTTTTTTTTTCGCTTTATAAATTTTCCATCCAAGGTCGTCTGGAGAAGAGGGACAATGGACTCGGTACTGGGTGGACTGATGATGAATGTGTACATTTCATGACAACAAAAGCATAATGACCTTATTTTATAATGAATGGATTCATCATTAAAAATCTCTGGCCTGCGGCAAAGTCTTTTTTGCATACTCTGATGTCACCTCTTCTCTGAACATCACATGCATTTGTATTGTGTGCCTCTAGTATGTGTATGTGTGTCCAAGTGTGCTTGCAGTTAGTCCAGACATAGCTAACTACACCACCCATTATCACAGTCAGACATGCTAACTACAACAGAATGGTGTTCAATCACTCTTGTCACAGACATATTTATGGAAATATTCTTGTTTATGTAACTAATGCCTTCCTGATTGCAGAATGTATATGCAGCATCTTTCCTCGGATAATTAGTGATGAAAACCCCCGACTGAGGCTCTCTCCTACTCAGTGTCACCAAATCCAACAGCGAGAAACCATGTTTATAAAATTATGAAACAATGTTAGAACTGCACTGTGAAATTCCCACTGCAAGTTACGCATGATTTGAAGTGTTAAAAATCTTGTTTTTAATTGTACTAATGATGTTCCAGGGCAAGTCTTTCATAACGTGTCTCTGAGGGGACAATTCCAACACAATGCAGATGTGTTAGATTTTCAATGGTGGAAATGATCAAATCTGACGGACTGCCATACATTCACTATAATATAAAATAAAATATAAAATAGTCACCTCTTCACTGATCATCTAAAATGCTTCTTAAAATTAAATGCATCAGTAGTATTGATCCAGTAATATAATATATAACTCACAGAGGTAATGCTTCTGCATGAATAGTACTTTAACTTTTGATATTTTTAATACATTTTGCTAAAAAGACTTTCATACTTATATGGCATTTTAATGCAGCACCTTTTACTTGTAATGGAGTATTTTCAGATAGCACTATTATTAGTTATACTTGTTTAAAAGATGTGATGAAGTCATCCACAATGCAAATTTTAATGCCATTTAAAATGAGAGAAAAAGCCTTTGTTTTTCAAAGTTTCCTCCTCCTCCTCCCACAAAAAGACACTTAATGGCTGCACAAACACAGCGCTGATTGATTGACAGCAGTCGATTATCAGTGCCTCTTTGTGGAGTATTGATCCCTGGGTGAGATTAGTATCTTTTTTTCTAGCTCTCTGTCCTGCAGGTCATGTAACATGCTCTGACCCTGCCATGGAAGCAAATGGCACATACGTCTCCTCAACGGCTCCACATGTCACCTGTCAGACAGGAGGACAGAGAACGGGGGGCAGAGAGTGGTTTGGGATAAACACACACTCTCAAGCATACACTCCCATCAGAGTAAAGGATCACAAGCTGCAGAGATGTCTCTTGTTATAAAATGGTAATTATGCTGTTTGACAGGTTTGTATCGTCTCCTCTTAGGACTTGTCTGCTTCACTGTGTCTGCCCTGCAGGTATACATTTTCAAAAGGTGAAGCAGGTAAAAGCACTTGAACTGGATCGCCCTTTCAGTAAACATTCAACTAGAATATCTAATACAGAGCGAAGCTATTATTGAACCAGTCACCACAACCGGTGCGTTTCACAGATAAAGGAGCCTAGTGAATTTAGATGCTACAGTGGATGTATTGTACAGCAGCAGGGGAGGAAGCAGTGGAGTCTGGGTGCCAAGTTGAGAATTCAGAGCTTCCCCTCTGTCTGTAGTCAGGTGGGATGACAGGGGGTGAGTGCTGGTAGGTGGCTCTCCGGCGGCTCTGACAGCCTGTCACAGGCAGATCACTGCCACATGCCTGTCTGTCCACAGTGCTGATGGCTGACCCGTCCAACACGGCCCAGCCCGCTGGTCATGCCATCCCTGTCTGCTGTCGGACATCTCTGACAGCTGACAAGACACCTGGGACACAGAAGGCAGGGGCCAGAGCACTGCTACCTGTATAGACATCAGGATTTACTGCTGCCAAGGAGAAGCGGAGGAGGAGGAGAGGGAGTGAATACACAAATTTTTAAAAATGATCACACACTGAAGTTGCCGAGATGTTATTATAAACAATAGGGATTTGTTTCCAATTAGTGTCTTGTCTAAACATAGATACACAGTACAGTTACAGTAATACATCACGTCCTGCATTTTGACAAAAACGTGTGTCTGAGTTTTGCTTGTGTGTGAGCACATCACATTTTTCACAGCATAACTCCCTTTAGATGTAGAGACAAAGGAGGCTGGCGGCTAGAGTCTAGGCTGCTGAAACATATGGGCCGTGTCATTTATCACGTCTGCTGGTGAAGGAATGAGAGCCCATCAGTGGCCTGGCATTGATCCCTGAACGGGGCCGCCATTGTTTCCAGCAGCACCTGGTGGAGTTCTGTCTGCAGTAACGGGGAGTAGGAAACAAACAGAGAGGGGAGAGGATTACTTTAGAAAGGGAGGTGTTAACATTTTCTAGGCTACTCTTTATGAGCAGTCGACAACTGAAAACAAAAGTGAAGTTTGAATTTTAATATTAATGGCCTGTTTTTTGTATTTCAGAGACATTCTTCTGTAAAATATATAATCCTTAAGATTTGGCAACAGCACCGGTTACTGGTCTGCAAGCACGCTGTGATACTGCATGTCCCAGATTTCTGATGGCAGTTACTTTGTCAGAAATACAACAGAGAACCAACTACTGTGTCTCTTTCCAGTGCAACCAAACAAACTCACATTGTAGGTACGATGCACAGGTAGGCAGTAGCAGAAAACTGAAAATCTAAAGGATTTGTACTTAAAATCTTAAGGATCATCATTGTTATCACTATGTAATGTTGCAGTAAGTTAAAAAAGAAAGTGTAGAACAGTAAGTATATACTGTATGTGCCTTTGTCACCTGCTCCTACACCTGCTTGTAGTGAGATGCAGGATCACATACCTTTGAAACCTCACTATAAAGCAACAATGCAATATAAAAATATAATAAAATGAAAATAAAAACAGGAATTTTAAAGAGAATATAAAGAACAAAAGCTGAGAGAGAAGAAATATAAACACACGTAAATGCTACGCCTCTCTGTCGCTTGCCTGTGTGCCCACATATAAGAAGAAATGAAGTGTACATGAATCCAGCTTACTGTGTATTTTGATGTTTGAGGCGCTGAAAAGAAGCTGTAATGTTTTCACCTGGCATTGTTAAAAACACATTTGCTTACTCAGCATTGTTTGTCCGCAGTAATTCATCACACAGGCTTTGAGCTATTGATGGAGCCAGCATCCGTTAGCAGGCCCCTGTCAATGATTCACTCACTAAGCCCATCTGTCAGGCGCCCTCTTCCTCCCCTCCACTGCTGTTCAGCTCAGCCCTCCTCTTCCTCAGTGATGGATGGATAAAGTCTTTGACAGCCTTTCAATGGCCACGTTCAACACAGGAACACCTCACAGCTTCAGATGCTGTTATGTAATCCCTGCAAATATTCAGTCAGTTATTGTCTAAAAGTCACCTGTGGCACAGAACAAAAACCATCCACAACTTTTGAAAAGAAAGACTGCGTGGGAAGGCAATTTCTGGAGGTGATTGGTAACAGCATTCATAGCTGAGGACGGTGTTCAATAAATCAGCTACTCACAGAATCCATCACAACTGTGCCATTAAATGCTCCAAATACATTCAACGATCAACTGTAGCCAGTGCATTTCTTGTAGGAGGCGTGGTGCATCCTAGCAGAGTGGCGCGCCGGAACACTGAACCTCACAGGGAGGGGGTGGAGTATCTAACTGTCTGAGTCTGAAAAGACACCTGAGGATCTTGATGCAAACACAGGTTAGTGGTGTGAGTCAGTGCTCAGGTGTGGCAAAGAGCGCCATCTGTGGGTGGCTAACGGGAACTGCAGGAATGTGTGACACAAAACAGACACAGACACAACCAAAAACTACATCTATCACAGGGTCCATCCTTGAACTTGTAAACAGGAGCTGAGAGGTCCATTCAGTAGCTTTACTAGACCTACTAGTCTCTTGTCAGTAGATGAAGTTTGTTGAGGAATTGTATATTTTAAAATAACATTTTTTTCCTGAGCTTTTTTGGGGAGTTTTTCCCCTCGACTTAAAAGCTGAGGCATTCTGAAAAAAAAAAAATCATCTGACCGTGATGCCAGCTTAGTAGCTTATGCATCTGATTTAGGGAATGTACAAAAATGACATACTGTAGGTTACAATGGGTGTTATACTTCAGGGTGTTCTTTAACATTGGAAGGCCCTCCTTACCATTCTAATGCCTTATTATCTTATTTTAATCTTGATGTAATATTTACCCTTCTTTCAAAATATAGTACAGTAAAATAGTACTGAGTTGGCTCAACTCATTTCACCATCAGTAACTAAAAAGGCAAAGCATGAAAAGTTGAATATAGTGTTATCTAAATAAAACCATAAATATATTTGTGGATTAATCATTTTCACAATAGTCACCAACATGCAAATCAAAAGTAAAAATGGCCGATAACAATAACAAATAACTGAACTTGACCTATGATATAAGATGTTTTTAATGACACTTTTAACCTTTTGTAAAGATGCAGACTGTCACAACTATTTCTGTCCTTTTTCATTAATCCTGCACCAAAGTGCTGAAATATAAACTTGGTGTTTTAAAAATAAAAATAACTTTTGTTACAAAAAAGTCAAAAACAATTTGTGGACAGTCCCTTAGTAGCAACCTTTTCTTCTTTCAGATTCAAGGGTTTAAACCATGTTAAACCGTGTTATGTTTGATATTCGATATTCTTATCCCTCAGCAGTTTATAAAAAACATTATCAATATCATTAGTTATGTTTTCTAAGAGTACCTTCTATTGATAACCTGTCGGTGGTAGCCGCTCCAAAAACTATACTCGCACTTCTTGTTTTAGAAACAATGTTGGAATTGATTTTTCACTCTCACTCTTTCTGTCCTTATGAGAATCTCTGAGAGTATACATTTCTGTTGCATGTAAGATCAGGGGCCTTCTCCGACTTTGTGCGTTAAACCACTAACTCTAATACTGAAATGCAAATCCAATCTGCACTATAGGCTAATATTAAATACAGTTTGTAGGTAGAGGCTGCCAGCTTTTCACTGATAGCCTTATTTGTTAAATGTAATATCCCAGAGTGTGGTAATGTGACACACATGTAAGAACCAGGTCTGTAAGTGAGGTGTAGCATAGTCACTTCATCTCCAGCTGTGCAGAGATCACAGCAGCTTTCACTCATCCCCTGAGAGACCGGGGCCTCAGCATTGACACCCCCTATCCCTCCAACAACCAACTACACACACACACACACACACACACACACACACACACACACACACACACACAAAAAACTTGACTGCTCGTGTCCTGTCTGCACGTTGAGTTGTCGTGTAAGCTGTGTCGCTCTGTCACAAGACATGTCCCACATTTGCAGCCGCCATTGTTGGCCAGCAGGATGAGAGCGTCTGTCAGGAGAGCTGACACGCCTGCCACTTTACTGGGCGACTGACAGAGGGCCATGCCACACTGTCACTTCTCCCAGATCTATTGCCTGAGGATAAACATGAACACACACATAGACACACACTGACACATGTTAATAACACAAGAGTAAACAGAGCTAGAATCCCAGAGAGTGACTGACTGACAGTCTGACTGGATGACCGACCGAAGCTGAGGAAGCTGGAGCTCCGTGTCACCCCTCATTCCTACAATCTCCAGCTGTCACATCAAACACTCTGCTCCGGTGTTGCTCCACCTCGAGCTTCACCCCCGCCTTCTGACATCTCATCAGAAATGTATCCTGTAGTGCAGGAGGACACATAGACTCGGTGTACAATATCATCCATTCTGATAGTCGCTGAGTAATTATTGCCTCATAGTGGTGTCATTCTGTCGAATCTATTTCACTCTGTTCTGTTTAGCCATGGTTGTGAGTACATTTACTCAAGGACTTTATTTGAGTAGAATTTTGAGATATCTAGTTTAGTTGTTAATATTTCTAACATATGTTAGTTTATACTTCTACTTCACTGAATTTCAGATGGAACTATTGTGGGTTTTACTCCACTAAATCATCTGGAAATTATAGCAAATAGCTGATTTTACTAAAACACCATACAGTGTCAAAGATTTAACCAGCTTGTTGTAATGACCCGTGGGAGTTGTTGGACATTTTAAAACAGTACTGTCTAACTGGGGCCCCTTATTTGTTTGAGCTCTCTAGTAATTGTGAGCAGTTCAAACAGACATTTCTCCTCTTACCTTTACAGGTGTGTTCAAGGCTTAAAGAGGCACAATCATCCAATATTTCACAATAAATAAATAAATAAATAAAGTAGAAAACTCCACATTTGTGAAAAGAACTGTTGTAAAGCAGAACATCTTAATTAATGGTAAAATGCTATAAGCATGCATAAGTCTTTTAAAGTCACAGAACAGTTTTTCTGCATTGTAGGCATCTCTGGGTGTTAGAACACCTACTTTTTATATTATTGTATTGGTACTTTTACTTAGAATAGAAGATCTGAACAGTTCCACCTGTTCTGATGATTATGGTGTGGTGGAGAGCACTGTCTAAAATGCTGGTCCAAAATCTCCCATAGGTGTTCAGTTGGGTTGACATCTGGGGGCTGTGAAAACCATAACAGCTGACTCACATCATTTCTATGCTAATTAAAGCAATCAGTGACATTTCTTCAGGTTTGTCCTTTATAAATACCCCTCATGTGCTACTGCAGTTTGCTTTCTTGCATGCTGCAGCTTGCAGTGTCCTCTAATGGCTAAACGGTAAAATACACCCATAGAAAATAAACAAATAAATAATGGTAGGATACTGCTCACCTTATCCTCTTCTTATTCAGAGTAGTTTTGCTGAAAGCAGTGCTTTCTTAAAAAAAAACATATCCTGCTCAGAGTCACACCTGGTAGCTGCCCAGGATAACTGAGTCAGGTCTGTTGGCCAATGAGCAGATACACAGGAATAGTTTGGGGACAGGGTCTCTCTTAGGCTCCTGAAATTTCAAAGACAGCTTAATTTATACTGTAGAAGGCACAGACCTGGAAATGCATGCAGCACTGAAGCTCCAATTTAATTCTTAATTAAAAATTTGATTGTTTTATGTAAACTTTGACAGTAAAATTGGTAGAAATTCCTACAGTGAATCTGCATTATAAACTTACAGTCATCATGCACATCTACTTTTAATACATGTAATAATGTTAGAGCTAAATATTAATTCATAATATCAGATCTCCTTGATCTTGTTCAAGGGTCTTTATAAGCCCCACATGTGCTGCAGAGACTAACTGTAAATCAGTAGTAATGAGCATTTTGCATCAAATGCAGTGCCAATAGCACGCCAGTAGGTGGCAGTGTGCACACATAACAGATTCACCTCAGAGGCAAGTGAGCAGGGTTAATTCAAGTGTAATTTAGTTATAATGTTAATAACCATAAAGAGAAGCAGATGTAGAGTAAACGTAGTCACGACCTTTGGGTTCACACAGAGATTTCATATGTACACTACGCTAAGACCCATGTACAGAAAATGAAATGCAAAGCTCCTTAAAAACCCACAGGGGCTGAAAATATCCTTTGAGCCTCTCATATCTCTTAGTGTGATGCATTATGCTGTTCCCCAATGGCTCTCCCCTGTGTCACAGTACAGTTTTAAGGCAGCCTGCTGGGATCCTCACCATTCTGGAATATACTGGAGGCTCTTAGAAGCTCAGGTCACAAGGCCACATGGTCTGGACATGAATGATTAATCCTGAAATAGACTTTGTTCTTCTCATCAGAGCTTTGTTGCTGGTAATATGTAGCTGAATAAGACCAGAACAGCTGTTCTAGTTTAGACATGAATGTCTTCATTGCTGCCAGGAATAAAGGAAAGCAAATAAACTGGAAGTACAACGGCCAATTACTCATATGTAAGTAATAAGAAAGACGTCTTTGTGACTGTTCTCAGGAAAAAAACAGCCTGACTAACATTTGATGAAGAAAGTTGGCTTGAACTTCAAAAACATGAGATTTGACAGTCATTAATGTGAAGAACTGGTGTTTGAACAAGATCCAGCTCAAAATGCTAACAAAGATATTCATTTATTTCAAAGGAAATAGATAATACAAATGAAACAAACTCATCCTGTCACATAAATGAAGTCATGGCTCGTTAACAGCAAAAAGAATCCGGCTCTTTCACAGGAATCTCATTCGCGGCCTTGCAGACTTTACTCTGAGTTTTATGACATGAGTAGTGTTGACACAGGGCACTTCCAAAAAGTGCTTTCTGCAGAGTAAATACTGTACAGTGCAATGCAAAGTAAACTATACATCACATCTGATCAATCATTGGTAAACATCTTTTATATCAAAGAACTTATATGTTCAAAGTTTCATCAATACAGTACATTTATATCAGACGCCACATAGACCCTAAGCAACCTCCCAGGCTCAGAGTATTTCACATTTAATTATGTCCCTGTGATATTCCACCACCACTGCCTTATGACCAGTGTTGCTCTTCTGCAACCTTGAGTTTGCTGAGAGCAGCCTCACCCACTCTTCTCGCAGTTCAGCTGCCCTCTGCTCTCCTTCAGTTTGTCTCTCTGGCCCTCCGGAGTCTTGGAGTCTGCTCTCAAATCACTGACCACAGCTCGGAGGGTTTTGAACCTGTCTAGCCGAGTGCTCTGGGCCTCATGAAGCCTGACTTCTGAACCCTGAGATGCACTGAGGGAGCTGAGTGACCGCACTGCTGCCAGGCCGTGCTCCTTTCTGGATGGGCGACGCAGTGTGGTCGTGGTGCTGAGCTCCCCCGGGTGCTCCATGTCCCTGATGACCTCACACAAGTAGCGGGCCAAGTCTTGGCTGGAAAAGGAGAGGGTTTTCTGGGAGCGGCGGAAGGTCAGAGGCGATGGGAGGGTTTCTGTCTCTGAGGGGGGGATGGCCAGACGCAGGGCGATAGCTGAGCTGCCATTTCCATTGGACACCCCGTTCTTGTTGTTGTCCTGGGGAAGCTTAGTCTGTGGATAGGAGATGATGCTTTGTGGATAGCTATAGCGGAGAGACTGTGCTGGGCTGGGCTGGAGGGAGCGCTGCAGCTCCACCATATTAAAGGCATTCTGAGAGACCGACAGACAGACAGAGGAGCAGGGAAGGAAAGAAGGGCAGGAGAGAAAAAAGCTTTCCCTGTGTAATCTTTACAGAAATTTAGGAGATAATGAAAAGCAACACTGCCACATGACACCAATCTGTGCTTGGGGGCAGTGTAGCTCAGCTAATGCCTCTACTAGCAAATGAACCTGTTCCTCAGACTAAGATGAAGATACATGATGTAGGAAGGGATGTTGGCAACAAAAGCACTATTGATTAGCCAAGTAATTAATTATCTGATTGTGGGGAGGGGGTGGAGGGTTACTGCTATTTCCAGCACTATTAAAACAGAGGCATTAACAGCTATTGTTGACTATTTGCTTAATTTCAGCTAATTAACTCACATTTGTGAATCTCCGAGGAACTGATATTTGGTTTTCATCTCAAGACACCAGCAAACACTGTTTTCTGTTAAATGTTTTCTGGTTTAGACTTTGTCCTTAAAATACAGTAGGATGATTT
>NW_018127939.1:2340805-2349161 GCF_001952655.1 Monopterus albus
TGAAGCATGGGAAAGATTTTAGCATGGGTTTACTTCCCCTGCCTAACTCCCAGCACATGCATATGTTTACCTGGTCCTGCTCCCCGCCACCTTCCTCGTCGTAGTTCAGCACATTTTCTCGGATGTCCTCCCACTCGCCGTGGTGTGCAGACACATGGTACACACCGTCCTTCAGGCCTTTGTGTCTCCTCCAGCAGGAGTAGAGAAACAGGCCCAGCATCAACACTGAGGGGTGCCAGAGAGCAAGTGAACACGGCAGAAGCATTCTCACATAATTCAAATGAGATTCTGAGCAGAAAACAGACCTCTGGGTGAAAATGAAATTGACAGTGTGAGTGGAAAGTGATGATATAACACTGAAATACTATACATGCTACACCAGCTATGCAATATGAAAATATATGCATTTTTCATCACTTGTAATATAACACGCAACATCCTTCTAAATGAATAGGTACTACAGACTAATTACATTTAACTGTAAATGGATTTTCCATCACATTGATTCGTCCTGTAAGTCCTATTAGCTGCACTGACTGTACAGTTAAGACATCCTAATGGAACACACATGGAAACAGAGGCACCACCTTTCCACCTATCTCCTTTGATGTTGCCTCTGTTTCCTGGCTTATCGAAGGCCGCAGTTCCTTGGAAACCTATTAAGTGAGTTTGTACTCCTCCCAGCTTAAACTCAAAGCCTCGGTGGCTTGACTGAAGGTAGAGAGGAATGCAGTGGAATCTGTGCAGGAAAAGGTCCTAAAGCATACACATCAATCACAGCTATTGTGTGCTGAATTATACAACATGCTGGACTGACCTTTAAAGTCCATTAATCTCAACCAATATTTTCTCCCATCTGCCATCCCTCTTTCTCACTTCCTCGCTGTTTTTACAAGTTCACTCTTTGACTCTGTTTCCTTTTATCTCTGAATTTCTTTTATTTTTTCTCCCTGTATTGGAACTTCCGCTGTCTTTTCCAGTTTCCTTTTTTCTTCACTCATTAAGTCCCTGACTGTTTCTATTTTTCAGTCTCTCTCTGGCCTTTATCTGGCCTCGGCTTTTATTTCTCACACTAGATAGAATCCATTTCAAATGGAATAGTTTATATGTTGTGCTAAGTATCAGGTTAATTGGAAATCTTCTGAGAAATGCCGGGTAATCACATTAGTCTGGAGTTTTAAAGTAATTGCTTTGAAGGAGAATAATGCACCAACAGCTCCACAGGGTCACACTAACAGGTAGGTACTCATAAGCAATGACAGAAAAACAACTCCCTGAGAACTAATCTCTGCACAAAAAAAGAAAGAAATGCAATCTCAATTAAAAATCATTATTTGTATAAATGCATTGGCTGGACCATACTTAACACCTCAGCTGCTACACTAGTCCTGATACTCTCCATACTGCTCTCATATCAGATAAAAAGAGACTGTAAGCTCCCTCCTTTACTTCTTAGCCGCTCATGCTCAGTATGGGCCAGAGAAGAGAGAGGTATTGATCAGCTGAGACCCCGCCTCCTCACAGCTGCAGCCTCGAAGAAAACACTAGAAGAAAAAAATCACCTCCAGAATGGCCTGCTCCGAGGTGCTGCCTGGAGGCCTGCGCTCGCCTCATCCCTCAGCATCACCTGAGCTGGTAATAAACACATCTCTAAAGGGGAGGGATTCGATACACAACCCTTCCACCACGCACACACACAATTAGACACAAGTAAACACATATTTTGACACTGTGGTTACCCTCCTATACCTGCAGCTACTGCCTGGAGCTGAGTGTGCGCAGCTACGTTCCAGTGATCCAGTGAGATCGATATCATTCCGGGGAGGGGGGTGGGAGACAAACATTGCAGTCATTCATCAATCCATACTTCTGCTGCCTCTTTGCTTTCTAACCGTTACTGTAAACAGGGTATTATGTTGTTAGCCTGTATCGGACTACGCATTATACCATCAAACAACAACAACAGCTTGATCAAAACACTTAACCCTTTCGCTGTAGCTCCAGTCTGAGTTTAAGGAGAAAAAATGCGGTATGAGTTAGATGAGACATCAAGATTCGGGAGGAAAATGAAGGAGCAGAAGAAAATGCGACAGGTGAGAAATGGGGAGGTGTTGAAAAAATAATTTATTTCTAAATACCTTGGGGAAAAAACAGGCACTTTACATGATTGCTTGGCATCCAGGAGCCTATGTGGAAAGCACATTTTTTTCCATTCTTCAAAAGCAGAATGTCAGACCTGATGCTGGACTAATGAGGTTTGGTCAGACATCAGCTCATCCAGCTCTGTCAATAACGCAGCCTGAACTCTCATTCTGGTTGGCTGGCGATGGCTTATGTAAAACTTAATAATGGATGATGGTTTAAACTTTTAATGCACGCTGAGGCAGAGGAGTCCCCCTTTAATTTAGCATCCAGCTAGCTGACTTGCTTAGTGCAGCGAGTGTGCAGAGTGCAAGTGTGTATTTATGGTGGTGGTTCATGTGGTGACGAGGGCCATCGTTAAACACAGCTGCACATTGTATAACCAGCTGCTCATTAAACCCAACCGCTGGTTTAATTTCATTTCTACATTCACATGGTAAAATTGGTTCTTTTTGCTTCATGTTTAAGAAAATTATTTTTGTAGCTTATTTTCTAAAACTTTCTCAAGGCATGAAAATATAACAGTTGCCAAAGAGTGCTTGTTTAATTTTAATTTGCCCCATCAGCGAAGGCAGAAAAAACATCAACATGTTAAAACTGTAAAAAGCAATGTCAAACACTTTTAAATAAGAAGCTGGAGTGCAAAAAGGAGGTACACAGGGGCCTGTGTGCAAGGACTCTGACGTGGCTTCATTACTGTCACTCACCCTTTCTGTAATTTGTCCACTCTGTGGCGTCAAATAGACTGAACCTTCCTTTAGTTTGCATGTGAGAAACACATGCATTTTCATGAGAGTGCCAAGGCCACATTTTTTACCATTTTTAAATTCATTATCAAATATTGAAGACCACTTTACGTGGTTCACTCTCAAGTGTCAGAATAAATGATGTCCCAATATTAGCCACATGCCCTGGAGGGAATGGTGAGTCAGTTATAGAGGCAGGGACAGTGTATGGAATTGCTAAAGCGTTTTATAAGCCTGTCTCTGACAGAAAGACTCATAAACAGTGATGTGGCCCCACAGAGGGCAGTGAGTGCAGTCACATGCAAGCCACTCACACACATGTACAGTATGTCCCTCTATGTTGCTGAGGACCAAAATATCACATTTTCACAGCTACAACCCTTAAAATTAACCGAAACCTCTAAACTTGACCATGATTTAAAAGGATAGTTAGTCTTTTTTAACACAAGTCTGATGTGTGTAGTTTATAGTTAGCCCTGATCCTATTAGATCACAACACAGCTTATAAAACATCAGCTCTGCAATTTTATCAACTCATAGAAGCCAGTGGGTTGATGTCACCAACATTCAGCTGGTTCAGGTTTAGAGCTGAAATATTTAGTTGATTAATTGACTGAAAATTATGCAGCAGCTATTCTGATAACTGATGAATCCTTTTCACATAAAGACACCCAATGTGATTATTTGCAGTTCTTCTCAGGATTTTATCAGTAATATCTTTGAGTTGGACTGTTGTTGTTTGGGGAAAAAAAGACATTGTGAAAATGTTTAGACTAAAAGATGAATCGAGAGAATAAGCATAGGATTATTCAATAATTAGATGCAGACATAGTGTAGCCAGGTCTCGACTTATCCATAGAGTTTTTGTGACGTTCCTCAGGGTTCAGTTTCAGGCTCTCATCTTTATTTGTTTATGTTCCCAGTTGCATGCATAGTATTAAAGACACGTTTTCTTTACAGTTTTACATCTGTCCTCATTGCAAAAATATAATTTCCTCCACTGTATGTCAAATCACATCCGCATGCTCATTCTGTCATTATATTTGATTCTGAATTTAAAATTGATGCACATTAAAATAAAAAAAAACTTTTAAGTGTGCTTTGTTCAATTTAGAAACTGCTGGATACACAGAAAAGGCCATCACTATACAGTACATATACCTTCTCATTTAAACAACACTATGTACTAAGTCATACACTAAAATTTTAAACATTCAGCAGCCTGGCTCTCAGTAGGCACAAAGAAGAGACTACATAACCCTCAGTGGTCGGACTCGGGAATACATTTCTGAGCTTACAACCTCTTATAAGTCAGAGTGCAGAGATCAACCAATAAGTCTTCAAAGGGAGAGTTATTTTGTGAACTTCATTTCCTTGTTCTCATCTCTTGTCCATGTGAAGGCACTATGGTAATAATAAAATTGGGGGCTGTGACCCCCAGACTGGGAGAGTGGCTCCAACAGATCCCAAGAACAACATCTGAGATCTCTGTCCAGAAGAGTGCAGTCCTAGGAACAGCTAAGATACTGCACAGGACCCTCAAGCTCCCAGGCCTCTGGTAGAGGACCTGAGCTTGAAGGAAGGAATACAAGACCGCCCCAAAGTGGGGGGGCGAGGGGGGGAATTTTTATATATATATTGGATTTGTATTACATTACAGTCACTCAGTCTAAGTTACTTATACATACAAAACAAGCTGACCTCATGTTTTTACTTGTTCTAACAGCAAACAGTTATATTTCCGAGGAACTAATGATGAAAAGTAACTAATTAGATGAATTCAATACTTTCACATACAGTAAGTTGAAGGATCAGGTGCCACTTATGCTCATTAAAGTTTTGGAGATAAAGCACATGGTGAAAGGAAGGTGAAAATATCAACTAATGCATTTTGCTAAAAGATCATAAATAAGCTGTGTGTCATGAGTGTAATTTAAAAATAGTGAATATTTTTTCTTATTAGAAAACACCATCACCATTGACCATCAACAGGCAATCCTCTGCATGGGGGCATTTTATTTTGAGACACAGTCTTTGCTGGACTCCCAACACTAGGTTTTTTTTTTCACTATAAGATATAAATACAGTAGCAGGCTGGTACATTATTCTCCAGTGATGGTGCTTTCACATTTTAAAATAGGCAATGTGTACAGCAGTTTCTCCAAAATGAAAGTTTTAGAGGAGACACAAACGATGCAGTTTGATGCTGTGAGTGTTCAGCATCTTGTATTGTGACACAAAATGTTTCTGCAGATGAACCTGTGTGGTACTGCTCTTGCATGATGCTCGCTACCAGGAATCTGGTCCATGCATTTCTATATTGCTAGTACTATTACAGAGTAGCTCGCAACACTTGTGTCAAATCAAATCTACCCATTTAACCCATAGTCTTTTGATTATACCTTCAGTACTAAGAGAGATTTGGTTAAATACATTTTATGACAGGCCTTCAACTAAATCTGACTTTTAGTTAGAATGACCCAGAATGAGCTGTTCTGATGGTTCTCATTTAATAGTGAAGTGTTACGTATGGTGCTTGGCACAATATAGATGCACTGAAGCAGACCTGGGAAAACAGAAACGTACACAGAAATATAGAGGAATGGCAACAAAAGACATCAAGGAGGTAAAATGAGTGAATGGTGGGATATAAAATAAGTTGGACAAATAAAAGAGTGGAACTGACTCCTGAAGTCAGAGCGTAACACTGGAAAAGACAGGGGGCACAGAAGTGATGAGAAATACAGGAAAACAAATAATGGAACTTTCTTATTCTCCAGAGACTTTTACAGCTTCCCTGTGAATCACAAATTAAGACATCCAATGGTTCCCGCTCTGCTTTTCTTCCAGAAAAGATATCTGTTTCCTGTGTTCGCCAGCCTCACCTAGTACAACTCAGGAGATCAATATAGCTGTAAGATTCGTGTGTCAGTGAACCAAATGGGTGGAAAACAAATAAAACTGTGGATGTTGCATATAAACCCAAACACAATGCAAGAATTATGTCTTGAAAATGAAAAGAAGCCAGAAACGACATGATGAAAATTGATGTGTTAAAGAATAGGTTCGGTCATTTTCTATATTAATGATCCCCATACAGAGACTAAAACCAGCAGTGAACTGCCTCTACTCAATATCAGCCATTCTCCAACCTGGATCATCTGTGCCATAGACCTCTGTGTGCTGGATCTCTGTGAAAGCACAGGCGGCTAGAGGACTGTAAACAAAGCAGACAGCTCATGTGCAGTTGTCTCTAGCTTCTTCAGATGCTGTAAAATGTTATGGTCATTTGGAACTTTTGGGGCAACATTTTTAACACATATTTGGGTCTGGTGTTTTGTAATGAAGAACCGTGTTACCCAGTGCAGCGGTGGGTTTCGCTGATGTTTTTGAACAGCAATGGAGGTCTATGGTACAGATGAATAAGCTTTAGTGTTGGTTCCAGTCTCTGTATGGGGAGTGTTGAAAATACTCTAACCCTAACCCTATAAAAAATGACCAACTGTATTCTTTAAAAATGAAAAAAGAAAGCAATTGGTAGACACAAAGAACACATAAAACCATGAGATGATGACAGTGTTTTACTACAGGTAGAAGAGGACATGCTCGACATAGCTACCTAGAAAAGCCATGACACAGATGCTGATGGCGAACATGGAGCTGAGGCTGAGGCTGTTGCCATCCTCATTGTGGAACATGGCGAGCGCCACCTCACAGTGCCGTCCCCGGTAGCCCTCGCTGCAGTGGCACGAGTAGCGAGATGGAGAGTGAGGCACACAGGTGCCGTGGCGACAGGGCCGGCTGGCACATAGCGTGTAGACACACACTTTGCCCGTTGAGCTCTCTTTTGTCAGGTGGCCTGGAGGGCACCTGTGCAGAGAAGAGACAGTAGCGTAAAGCACAGACAAGAGACACTTGGGAAGCTGTCAGATAAAAGGAACATTGAATTCAGAGCCATGAAACCTGGGCTGACTGTGTAAAAATAAATCCCTCAGGAGTTCCACCTCTTATATCAAATTCAGAGATATGTTCTTTGAAGGTTATAGTGTGGACTGTACTTTAAGAAAAACCTGAAAAAGAAACTAAGAAGCTAAGATTGGCTTTGGAGTAGAGGTTCCTCAGTTTATTTATACAAAATATCCCCTGAACATTATTCACCCCTGACCCCTGCTTCTCTCAGTGCTTTGTATCCTGAGGCTGTGCTGAAATCACACAATATGGATAAGTGAAAAGCCTCATATTGGTCTGGATTCTTGAAATCACAGCCAGGAGAGTTAGTGGTCCTGCAGAGTGTAAAGGGGTTGCAGAGACTCTGACAGTCACTGCTGTTATACACCAGTCACTCAGGTTGATATACTATTAGACACACATTATACAGTAAGTGTGCCTAGCTGCCATCTGGTGGACGGCTAAATATCAGGTGTGTTGCAGCAAACTCAGTCCATAGCATTATGCATACTTGGATGCACACTGTGTGTGTTAAGCATCTAGTGTATTATATGTGTCCATTAATGAATGTTTAATTGTCCCGTGTATGTGCATACTGAAGTTTTTATGCATGTGTATGTCCTGTAATGTTTTTATGATACAGGGTGGACAAAAACAGCTTTTGGTACGATCTTCTAATTAGACACCCTTTATAAAGGATTTATAAACTGTAATTATTGATTAGATTTTTGGTAAATGACTTACTAATGCTAAATCAGTCAGTTGTAGGCCATCAATGAGAACGATTCTATGGATGTAATTTCTAAATATTGGTAAGTTCTTAGTAAATACCCATGGTTTCTTGTTTTTGTCACAAGTCACTAGCAATAACTTACGTTAACAAGACAATAATGAAGGATTTGCAAAACATTCAATCTAGTCTGCAGCTGTAAATGTTGAATAGGTGTTCATAAATGGATTGTGGTCCAGATGTCGTGCAGAAAGTAAGTAGTCAAATTGTTCATTGGTCTGAATAGAAAACAACAATGCTGAAGGAGGTACAAAGAAAAAGGAGTTTCACAACCTGGCAACCACACAGATGTTCTTATTAATGTAAGTAAGTGACAGAAAAAGCATTAGTAAATAACTTATTATCTGTTAATAAAGCCACTACTTACACCATATACAGTGGGTACGGAAAGTATTCAGACCCCCTTAAATTTTTCACTCTTTGTTATATTGCAGCCATATGCTAAAATCATTTAGTTCATTTTTTCCTCATTAATGTACACACAGCACCCCATATTGACAGAAAAACACAGAATGTTTGACATTTTTGCAGATTTATTAAAAAAGAAAAACTGAAATATCACATGGTCATAAGTATTCAGACCCTTTGCTGTGACACTCATATATTTAACTTAGGTGCTGCCCATTTTTTCTGATCATCCCTGAGATGGTTCTACACCTTCATTTGAGTCCAGCGGTGTTTGATTATACTGATTGGACGTGATTAGGAAAGCCACACACCTGTCTATACA
>NW_018127939.1:2350065-2355522 GCF_001952655.1 Monopterus albus
TGTGTGTACATTAATGAGGAAAAAAATGAACTTAAATGATTTTAGCATATGGCTGCAATATAACAAAGAGTGAAAAATTTAAGGGGGTCTGAATACTTTCCGTACCCACTGTACAGTAAAGCTGTTAGAAAATGGTCAAACTTTATTTCAACCTGCATTTACAGATTTTTTGGGGCGTCACTTGGGGGCAGTGGAAACAAGTTGTGAACACAGCATTAACATATCTTCACCTCTTGGGGCAACATCTGGTTCTTGAAATGCTAAATGCTCCACTACTGTATATTCATCAGGTTTACTGCTTTACATTTGGTGCTGAGCAGGCAGTGCACAGTGGGCTTTTAGAGCTTTTTACTGTATCTAAAGACACTGTCAGCTTTAGCCATAAATAGCACTGTGAGAGCAGTGAGAGTGAACCAGAACAGTAAAGTTGCGGCCGGACAGCTAAACAGTGAGGTGAAACTCATTACAGTGCTCTGTAAAATCAAAGAAAGTTGCAGATTCAGGTGTTAATTCTCTGGTGATTTATCACTACTAATGAGCTTTCCCACAGTGCCACAATGTTTTCACAATGACATTTGATAGACTGCCACTGTAAAAACATATTATACAATAGCTGCTTTAAATAAAAAGATCATTTTAAAATCATTTAATCAGCGCAAACACCGATTCACTGGCAAATAACTCTATTATTACTTCTTCTTTTCTTTTTTAATATGTTTTTCCTCATATTATTATCATTATGATTGGATGTCCATCTTTGAAGAGTAATGTCAGGATTTTTCTGGCTGTTCCCATTGACATAATATTTTTGGGCCAATGCACATGCTATTTGTTTATACTTGATTTGCTCTCATGTTGCTTCAGGTTCTAATTGCCAGACCTTGTTTAAACCTGGAAAATGATAATAAAGAGGATTCAACCTAATGTGACCTGCCTTGGTAGCAGTTTTGCAATTCTTCTCCAAAAGAGGGGTTTATAATTTTATCTGCCCCATAATAAATTTACACAGCATGGGTAATTTGTTAATGCGATCTGTGAGTTACTAATTTTATTATAAGAAAGCTATAGTATGCATTCTTTGTTTCTGGAAGTATGCATGTAAATATGTACAGAATGTGCCTGCATGTTCCAATGCCTAACTAGCATCCTGGGTTTTTTATTCAGTATGTTTACAGCACCTGCACTCGTGGTGTCTCCAGAGGTCCACACAGACCAAGGGAGGAGTGCAGTGATGTTTCCGACAGGCTGCCGAAGAGCAGCCGACAGAGACGCCCTGTGAAGTGACCACCTGAAGCCCCTCTGAAGGCTGCTCCTGACCCAGGGGGATGGAGCGGCTGTTAAACCGCACATCTCGCAAACAGCCTGGTGGAGAGAGAGAAAAAAACAGAGTTTACAACGCCAAAACACAGCAGTCCTCGAGCAGAATCTTTTATGGCCACACGTTTACTCCTCAGCAGGGGCATCAACTCAAATACACTGACGCACCTGCAGACTAACATACATGCACGCTCTCCTGCATGCAAACAAACCAACAGCCTGAGGCTAAGCCAGCATGGACTTCTTTTTTGCAGGATATTTTTTCTGCTGGTTAGTTTTCTTGCTAAGTAGGAAGCATGAGGTGTAACACACAATTCAAAAACAGATCAAAGCTCACTGTCTTTCATCTGCTTGAAACTAAGGGATCAAAATACCTTTGCCAGGTTGTGAACTGTAGAAGCACCATGTAGAAGTGATAAATATAAGCCCAGAATCGTTTTGGTGACCATTAATTTTAACAAGTACACAATCCCACTTCTTTGAGTATGTTTGCCACTTAATTTGTTTACAAAATTACCTGTTAATTCATTCACCTTAACTGATTCTTCCACTTTACAGTTAATTCAGTCACTCACTTGTTTATCTTAATATCCATTCATTCAGTCCCATTCTACCAAAACACATAAGCAGCCACCCACCAAGGAAGCTCTGATTGTGTCCTGAGGGAAAAGAGTTTCCAAGCATCACCACAGAGGGGTCAATAATGATCTCCTGACTCCGACCAGGCGCGGCGGAAACCTCTCGCCGTCCTCCACCTCCATCTAGTCGCAGGGTGAACTCTCTGCCGTAACGATCCAACTCCACCTCGTGCCACTCTCCATCATCGAGGCGATGGTAGGGCAGTGTGATGTTGTAGTCTCCATCACCAAGGTTGTAGAAAACAGCCAGCAGACCCTGAATAACCTGCAATACACAGCAGTGCTCAACTAATTTGAAATTTGGACATTCAAACAGAGAAAGTATGAGAAAATATAGACAGTTATATTTTTGGATGGGCTTCTCATTTAGGGTGTCAAATTCTAAACTGACAGACCTAGACTTCTTCCATATTGTGTTATGTTGTTGGGCAACACCAGCCCTTCAGTATAACAACATTAAAAGAAGCAGGCCAGATTGTGTGGTGAAGTTGGCAAAGAACTGTGAATGTTACTACCCACAGAAGACTCTGTGGTGAACCTGACAAGTTCAGTGGTAAAAATGAATTCAGCACTTCTGCAGCCACAGTGCTTTGCAGCAATGCTGTGCACATCACTGCATGGCAGGGCCAAGAGTCATCCCAAAAGGAAGGCATGCAAGAAACAACAATTATCTTCAGGAGTTAAGGATGGGTGAACACAATGGACTTGACCAAGGAGGGGCCCGCAGCTTGTACATGTCCAAAGCTTAATTGGAAACTGTGGTGCAAGGTAATTCACATTCAACCCAACTCGCATTAACTACTGCTCCCTCAGCATGGGGATTTCAAATGCATCTGCCCCATTGGACACACACACACATTAAAAGCTGAGTGTGCTCTCTCCTTCAACCTTCCCTCAAGTCCACAGCAAAAATGAAGAAAAGACAAAGGACTCAATCAATACTCAGGAAAAAAATGTGATTCTATAAACTTTCTGCAGTGCACCAGAGACTGACACAATCACCATTAAGCAGAGAATGTTCATCTGAATTATTATAGAACTATTTAAACTCAGCTCAGTTTTACTGTTCTTAAGAGTTAGTAGTCTTTGACAAAGCAGTAAATGCCTGTCACCGCCCCAGCACCCAAAAGACTGCATTAGATTTATGTTTTCTTTACAGAGACACCATACTCCTCAGAGAGTTGTATGCTGTTATACCCAGCTAGCCTCTGGTAACCTCTGTGTGAAAGTGTGGTTATTTATTCATTGTGCACTCTATCCCATATCTACTCTTAAGAAAAAAGGGGAGAGAGACAACCCTTTAAATTAGGGCTTGTTGTTGGCAAACACACCAGGCTGGTGCTCAAGTGTTTCTAAGAGCTTTGACACAACCAGGCTGAAAATGCTTCAGCGTGCTGCCACAGACAGACATCAGATGGTTTATACAGCTCACCAATTCAGCTCCAGAGAGGCTTTCATAGTGTGAGGCTTCGCAGCCCACATACAGTGAAGGCTACAGCCTTTTCCTTTTCCTGTCACTGTAGGGCTGCAACAAAGGAAGTGGACAACATTGTTTTTCCTCACGTTGTATAAAGACCAAAAAGAAAAAAGATATCAACAGACGAGGGTGGTGCTTTAAACAATGCTTTCTAACAAATAACAAGTACAAGCATGAAGAGGAGACGTTTTCAAAGACAGATCAGTGGTGCAGGATACACCGCAACAGAGACAGGTTCACTGCACACAGCTGACCTGTGACCAGTCACCAAGAGTGACAGCCCTAACTGAGCTATTTACTTCCAGGTGCTGTTCACACTCGACCTGTCACTCAACGAGACGAAAGGCTTTGACGAGAGACATCGGCCTCATACCCACTCGGGAATGTGTCAGGCAGAAGAGGCATGGCATTTTGGAGCTGTGGCAAAGTGAAGTAGACTTGTCCCCTGAAGAAAGGCGTTGTGTGAACACCACTCCACCTCAGTTGTGACAAAGTGAGCAGCATGCATGTAGACATGACACTGAGCTCTCAGCTCTTGGAGCAAGCTGTGTCAAAACCCTCAAGTACAGAGAAGGGGATTTGACCTTCACTTAAGAGCACTCTGCCCTTGAATGACAGCACACACATTTGATTTCTTGTCATACTGAAGTGTGTGTGTGTGAAACATTAATCAGAGACAGAAATAACCTTGAATAAAGGAGGCCTAATTTTTTTAATAGCAGCCTCTCAATAGCTGCATTCTGCAGACTTACTAAAAGACCTTGTCAAGAACATACATATGTCAATCACCAGCCCCCTCAGTATCCACCCATATGTCTCCAACCCTGATATTACTCACTCTCAGCCTGACAAAGATTTGCAGGATTCATTGTCCGAGCACTTATCATCATTTTAAGGCTCACAACAAGACAATCAGAGCTGTTGAGGTGGTGGGGAATGACCAGCCATGACTCACCTCTAAACGTAGATATTCATTCTGCTCCTGGGAGAGGAGGCTGAGAATGACACCGGTGCCGGCACGTGTCCGAACCCCAATTTGGACTCTTGTCTCTCGCGCGGGCAGGGACCACAAGAGCTGGAACTGAACGTGGCTCCGGCCATCAAAGGACAACTCAGGAGAGACTTGTCAATCAAAAACACATTTAACAGACTCGTTCATTTCATTCAGTTGTCATATGGGAAATACACAGAGAGGGCGTGACATTCTGCTGAAGTGCTTTATGTAAGGCAAGACTGTCTCCCTTTGAGAGCACAATGATATTCTGGAACACAGAATTTCACATTCGGTCTGTACAGATTGTGAAGCTTAAAAGTCCTCGCTCACTTTTCACAGAGATCTCACTACACCTTCCCTGAAAACCTCACAGTCAATCCAATGCAACTGCGTTACCTTGATCACAATGCGGCCCTGTAAACCCTGGCTCACATAAGCAACTGAAGGAGCCCCACTCGCCGTGACAGCGTCCCCTCCTGCCACAGGAGGAAAGGTGCTCCATTTTGGCGCACTGGTCATCAATACAGCCTGGCACAGAGTTGGAGGCTTCAGCTGGGGAACTGAGGTCATAGAGCTGAATGGAAGAAGAACATCAGATTGATTGATTTATTCTTTCAAACATGCAGAACAGAACAAATGACAACAACACACACATAATTACACATATCCAACCAATGCTAATCCAAAATCAGTTTGCTTACACCTATTACATGTTTGAATGGAGTAGGAAGAAGTCAGACTTATCCAGTCCTACCCCATGACATCATATTATACAAAATTTCATGCATCATTGGCTGCAAGCTCTACATAGATAAAACAGTGTTTCCTTAATGCCTTCTCGAATAGATCTCATTCTTGCATATATCTTGTATGACACATACATTTATATTTATATTTAAACTCCTCAATTCTAGTACTGTTCTTCATGTCCACACTTAAATTATTCCATAGTTTTACCCCACTTATAGAAATACAAAATCTTTTTTTGGTTGTACGTATAGCATGAATTTTATAATTTAACTGACCCCTTA
>NW_018127939.1:2355728-2369273 GCF_001952655.1 Monopterus albus
ATATTTTTAGCTATTTTATGCTGAACATATCTGATATGAGATTTCCAGGATAATCTGTCGTCAACCATGACACCCAGAAATTTGATTTCATTTACTCGTTCAATGTTAGCACCCCCAATTCTCAATTGAAGTTCATTATGTGGTCTACGGTTCCCAAATACCATATATTTAGTTTTCTCCAAATTCAAAGATAGTAAATTACTATCACACCATTTCTTTATCTTCACAAATTCCTCTGAAACCCTTCAATTCAAGTTCAATTCAGAAAAATATGAAGAGGAGAAAAGCTTAATGACAGGAGGAAGGGTAGAGGTCTCTCTCCTGGCAATGACAGTAGATGAATTGAAGGAAATTTGACTGGAGATAGAAAAAGAAAATGGTATTTTTTTCACTGAATGTAAGAAATTATACATAGTTGCTAATAGTTTAACTGTATATTGCAACTTGATTTATCTTTCTGAAAGGGACAACTTCCATAACAATACCATTACACATTTTACTGATCCCATGCAGCGAGGTTTAAGTGCACCAGCAGCAATGACAAGTACAGAATCTGAGTTACTGCTATACATTTATTACTATTACTTCTATATCCATTTTGTACTGTAGATCTACTATATATTATGAAAGTATAACAGGGTACTGTAGACACAAGATAATTAAGCTGTAAAAAGTAAACACTGCACTTAATACATGGTACCAAGCAGCTGGCATGGAGCCTTGTGTATGCAGTGTTGGCAGCCTGAAAGCAAATTTACTGCACTTGTTGCAGCAAAACAGTTCAAAATTGTTTCTTGTGCAGACAGTGAAGTAGGTTACAGTAACAGCATATAATGTAATGTACTTTACTTCGGTGTGCTGCTAATTACTCTACAGAATAAGGTTTTACATACAAAAATATCAGTAGTTGATACAATTTTATGCATTGTTAAAGATCAATCCAAGGATCTGATAGCACACCAGCTCACCTCCAAAGATATTTGACAGTACATATGACAAAAGTAAATATTATTGGAAATTGTGAGTCCTATTATTACTGTGTAGAGGATGTAAACAGGACGTGTAATGCTGCCAAACGTGAGACCTGTTTTTTGGCACCTTGTCCCATGGATAGACAACTATTACTGGATTACTTTGATGTTGAAGAAAACTTTGAAACCTGGTGATTACCAGGTAAGTTCGGGAGTTAAAATAACTATATTCTTTTCGTATGATTCCTGAGCAAATATACTGTATGAGTGATTTTTCATGATGAACATCTGAGATATGACATCCTTTCAAAGTGTAACTCATGCTGAATCTAAAAATATGTGCATTATACCCATTTGTTCAGATTTGGCTCCAAGACACAGTATAAAACTTCAGCTCATGCCTCATTTTCTCTCTTCCACCCACGGCCCCCCCCCCCCCCCTTCAAATCTCCTGTTCTCCCTTTGGGAGGTGTACCTCACAGTCACATCTTAAAGTTGCAACATTAAAATTCAGTTTTTAATGCAACAGCTACAGTAATTCAGTAAATGGGACAGATGCCATTTTGCTGCTTAATGAGTAATTTTGAGTATTTTTTATGAGTGAGCCCCCTTTGTGTTTGTCTAGTACAGGTGCATAAGGACAGATGTGCATAAGAATACACATTGCCGAAGGTGGTTTTAGAATTCAGGTGTCAGTAATATGCCAAGAAAAAATGCAATGCACCAGCAGGGTGGGAGGAAAGGGAAGAAGATGACTGCTAGCAAGTAAACATGAATGTAAGCAGCGCAGGTTTCAAACCTGGCTCTGCAAATGTTTTATAAGGAAAGTTACTGTAGGTCTCATGGATGAGAATCACTGAATGAAACTTTGTTTACCAGAAAACTCCACAGGGCACCTTTAAGAGCTATGACTGGTAATGAAATATTTTTTATGATGCAATATTATTGCTTTAATTTAAGTAAATAATTTAAATGCTTCTTCCACCACAGTCCTTTTCGTAAACCACTGTACAAATATACAGTACAGCGTAGACTGTAGATCTGCAATAAAACGCACAGGAACCAAATGGGTGGAGTAACTACATTAAGCAAACTCTTTGTAGCTACATGCTGGCTCCAGAGACAGAGGTAGTGAAGAGCGAGTGACAACATCATTTGTCAGGTTTTTCCTGCGTGACCATGAGGCCAGATTTATTTTACAATCCCATAGAAGTGGAGCCCTCCAGCACCTGTGACCCAGCATCAAAACAGGTAAAGAATAAAGGGACACAATATAGCAATCACCTCCAGCCACTTTCATAAACAGACCCCATGTACTGTATCTGTACTGCAATAAACTCTGCTTGCTCCATACTTTACCTTGCTGTCTACAAGCAGGTTCCTTATACATCCAGTATAGTGTTTGTGCTGCAGCTGTGGGTATTCATATGATATGTTCTCATTGACCCCTCCAAGCTGCAATACACGACTTCCATTCAGATACCTGGGAAAGAAAGGCACACTTCAATCTACAAGTAAACACAGAAGAATAATGTCAGCAGAAGAACAGAAAACAGGCACCATGTAAGTTCTCAAGGTTACAATTCAAAACAGAACTCTAAATATAGAGAAACAGAATGCCCGCATATAAAAACAAAGGCACACACTATATGAGCTGTCAAGGTTACAACTCATGGTTTCATTCATTCCCTGCTGAGGCTGTCATTACTTTCTGCTTTCCGACAAGAATTATGACATTTTATTCTTGTTCTTTTTCCATTATTTTGAAAATACATGAGTATAAGGCATTTGACTGACTTTATCAAAACACAAACTGATTCAGCAGTGCACCCCTGATGTTTTTAAAACTGACTGACTGACAATCTACACAAAGGAAATAAAACACATAATCTGCTAATTTTAGCTTGTTAATGTGCATATACCATGTTTAATGACTATAGTCATAGCAATACATGTTTCGACTTACTTAAAATATTGAACCAAGGTAAAAAGTTCTTAAAATTTAAAAGTTATTACAATGAATAGCAGCAGTAAAGATCTAATAAACATTAAACTTCATAAACTTAAAGCTTAGCTGCACAAAAGCAAACAGACAAACAAAAAACAATGAGAACAGTGGCAAGACGAGCCCACGGTGGGGGAAAACAAACTCAGCTGTGGTGAAGCAAAACCTGGCTACGTGACGAATCATAGTCAGAAAGATTAGTCGGCATTTTATATCAGAGATTTTCATCAACGCGTTATTCCCTCCAGAGAGGATAGCCTGGTACAATAACACCGTGTGCCTAAAAGCAGTCTGAGTCACAATCTGATTTGATGTTGATAAATGAGGGTTGTACATAAACACCGTTTTAGATACTATTAGTTTTTTGCACAATAGAGCCAAAGTAGGGACATAATTCCCTTTTCCACAGGAGGAGTATCCAGGGACCACAAGCTGCTTTAGGACAGTGATACTGATTATTAAGACAAACTTGGCTGTAAAATGATCTCATTTA
Source organism: Monopterus albus (assembly GCF_001952655.1). Classification (NCBI taxonomy): domain Eukaryota; kingdom Metazoa; phylum Chordata; class Actinopteri; order Synbranchiformes; family Synbranchidae; genus Monopterus; species Monopterus albus. The sequence continues at coordinate 2,359,198 of NW_018127939.1, forward strand.
AATGTTATTATTCAGTTTATGATTCCACCTCAACTGTAAGGCTTTCAGGACCCAGTCTGAAACCAACAGTGTATGGCTGTGATTGTGTAGCTGATGTAACTGTGTCAGGTTGGCATCATTAAAAACCCCCATAGTATAGGGCTAACTTTAGTTTATGCCAATAGTAATACAAAAATTACAATTACAGATGCAAAGATGCATGCCAGTGCATAATAAATAAAAATAAATATCCAGCATTAAAATTCTGCAAGTCTACTAGTGGACAACAAACATAACTTTTCTGTTCTTTCCATGGAAACTAGTATTTCAGTTTCTGAGATTTTTACCGCCCTGCAAACTGCTGCTACTGTGACTGCTAATGCTCTGCTCTGAAGAGAACTGTTTACCCCTGTGGGGACACTGGACATTTAGACACTGTCTCTATAGGACATGCTTGCTGTTACTTTTTAAAACAGTGAACAGAAGCAAACCTTGGTAGTAGTTTGCAACCACAGAAAACAACCCAGGAGGATTGCCTGAAAATGTCTAAACCCTAATGGCTGACTACTTCAACCATAAACATGGAGGTTCTCCAAAACAAACATGCAGCCGCATTTATTTATTTCCTTTTATAAAATGTAATCAATACAATTTATTGTTTATCTTGTCATTTTGTACTGGAGCCCCGAGGTGCTTACTGGTTCCCTGTAGGATTCAGCAGAACAGTTTGGTTTTTATACTGTGATTGTTAGACTTGTTTCACTTAATGACTGATCTTACTTGTCTCTGTTGGGTGTGACCCCTCGGATTTCACAGGATGAGCGGTCCTCTGTCATTGCCCATGAGTCCACGCCTTCTGTCTCCATGACAATCGCACTGGAACATCGATCGAGAGTGAAGCGCACTTCCTTTAAATTGGAGGAAAGTGAAGACAGGTCATCACTGCTGCATGTGTGGATGTGTGACTAGACTGTAGCCAGAAACTCTTTACAAATTACAATATACTCTCTAGTCTCACATTTTCATACACAGGGAGAAAGAGAGAACGGCACTAGCATGAACACTCCTCTTACTTTACTGTTGCTCCTCACATCAAGGTGATGCCAGCGTCTGTCAGCCACCCCGATGTTGTTTGTTAACTGGAGGACCAAGGTCCCAGAACCGTGGTTAACCTTCAAACTGGGCGTCCCACCAATCAACTCTGAGGTAATGGGAGTTCAGAATTAACACTAAAGTAAACCAAAAAAGTGCCAGACCTGAATGAAAAGTTTATATATCCAAAAAAAAAGCTGACTCTTATGGATTTGTAGAGTAAAAACAGAATAAAGTGATGAAATGTATTGCAAAAGAAAAACAAATGCCAAGATGCAAATATTCACTTTGTGTAGGCACAGGAAAAAACCCAAGGGACATATGAAAGCTCAAAAAACATATGGTACAAACAAAAAAACAAAATAGAAGATAACAATACAATACAGCTGGATTAAAGCAGGGAATGATACCAGAAACAACACGATGGGAAACGTACATGAGTAAATAATCAATTCAAGGGTCAGTTCATCCAAATTCACAGCGAGCTCTGTGGATTAAGCAGTAATGCTGACACTGTTTTGAGAATGAGATGTTGCAGAGTTGCAGAGTTTCTTGCAGAGTGCAGAGCATCTGTCTTATTTTGTGATATTTACGGGGGGCATAAAAATTCCAGCATTGCTCTACAACACCACTAAAACATTACTTTATGTACAATTTTATTCTACTCCTTTAACAAAAAAATGAAGGAGCAGGTATCATTACAGTAACTACACTCCTTTGGTTAAATTTGATTTCAGTGGAATAAATATCATTATTCTGGCAGTGTATCACTATTTTTAAAGATATATAAACACCTAACATTCACTATACGCAATCGCCTCTTTTCTTTGATAAAATTTTTACTCCTGTTCTTCACCTGCAAGATTCAGGTTCAAGTCTTTGTGTCAGCAAGAAAAGCCCCGCTGATGTATCTCTGAGTGAGATATTGCCTGTCTACCAAACACAAGGTCTGTTCAGAAGCCGAACCGCTGCTTTGACACTGAAGCAGGGGGTAAACAAAAAGAGAATTCCTTGTGGCACATGGTAAAATATTATATATACACATTCAACTGAGGTGCCTGTGTAGCACCACATGAAGGACTTACTGTATAAGTTGGTGATAGTGTGTTCATATCCCTCAGCAGTACACCAAAGAACAAAAAATTGCCTCATATATCTGATTAGCTACCACCCAGTAATTAAACACACAAAATTAATTTCCAAGTTTTAGCGCAGTAACTTCCCAGAGGCCCCCTGGTGCACATCTAATTATCCAGACTTATTCCCTACCTATGGCCATGTAGTCCTCAGCATCCCCAGGCAGTAGAGTGGCCAACGGGCCGGCATACAGCAGCAGTCCATCGTCTTCCTCCGTCATAAACTCCAGTGAAAGATGGCTATCGAAACACGGCCTGATTGTGGGAAACCAAGCATAGCCGTTGCCAAGGAAACTAAGTCTCGTTTGCTGACAGTCTGGCCCCTCAAGCTGTGGGGGGCAGTGGCACCTGTAAAACAGAGAGGGGAGAAAACCTAAGGAAAACCAAGGCAACGGGGAGAGAAACAATCAGTGTTGTTCATGTTTTGCGCTTTGAGAAATCCTCACACTGTTCAGGGTCTGGATCTGTGTGTGGTAACTTTTTTTTTTTCTGCCAGTCTCTGACTTTGACAGTCTTTGACATTTTTCCAGCACAACAGCTGTCAGTGGCCAGCTAAGAAAACACTGTTATCAATCAAGTGGTTGCATTAGCCATGAATTCTGAATATTCAATTCTACATTAATCAATTAACTACAAACACATTTACTCTGGTCTATTCTTTATCTATCACAGCTGCCTGAAATGAACCCTCTGGAGACTGTTCGTGCCCAGCACATCACATTTCCTTTGTTAGGCGATAATTAATTCTATTTCTCTGACTTTTCTATGCCCTGCACCACCAATGATTTCCTGGACTTTTCCCTCACTTATCCCCGCCCTCCCCCCTCTCATTCTTAAGGTATTACACACTCTAGTTAATATCTTCTTGTACTTATCTACTTTGATTAGAGCTTGAGTGTTTAGGCTCATTGCTCTTGCGGAGACTGAAAATGTAATGTTTTCCACGCCCCTCTTCAGTGTTTCTGGTAATGGTAAATGTTAATAATCATGCAAAAACACCAGTTAAGGAAGAGATATGTGCAGTGATAAAACACCCCGTCCAGCAGCTGATTCAGTCACTGCGATGGGGGGCGTGGAGGGGACCAGCTCTCATTCTGCCCCCTCCACTGCAGGCATGTGAGACAAGGTGGCTTTGCTGATAATGTCAAAGCCATCTATTTTCATAGTGTTGGAGAAAGGCTGTGTGTACTGAGGCTTTTAGGGACTGTTTCTCCCCTTGCTGTTTATTCTGCAGAGGGGCAACACATGTCAGGAATACTGATCCATACGCAGCAAAGGGACTGCTCAGGCTGAGTGTACCCTTATGCATACATATGCACATACTTTATGCACCGAGCACACCACCTCACTCTTTCACTGCTTTTTCATATGACTCGTGAGAGCAATGCCAATCCAAATCAAGAAGTGCGGGGCATGTTTTTCTTCACTTCTGACTGACAACATCTGATTAGCTGCTGTGTGAGGTTGCCTGTTAAGCTCCTTTGACAGAGAATAGAATCAAAAACAGGATCCTTTATGGCTGTCCTGCATGCGCATGTAATATATATCTGGAGATATTCTTCTCCTAGAGCAAAGGCTTCTCTCAGCACTGTATCAACTGCAGCAGAAACAAGCAAAAGCCAAAACAAAACAACAAAAACAAAAACAACAAGAGAAAAAGTAGTGTACATCCTCTCTTTGAAGGCAATGCCTCTGGAAAACTTGCATGTTCATGTACATGGAATTAAATGAGATTTTGAGAAGTTGTGAGCATAGAGGGGGGCCAGAGCAGTATTAATTCCCTTGCCCTATATTTATTTAATCTGAACATTAGTGTGTGCATCAAATGAACTACATGCTGTTTCTTGTGCGACTCCCACAGAGACCTGTTGACTTAAAAGTGAAGGCCTTTACACCGACTTCACACGTTTATCAATATTTATGGTTAATATTCTAACTAATGACTAAAAACACTGACACCAAGGCTGTGTTCATTATTTACTATTACGTTTTGCAAAACACAGTGTGCCAAAACTTTAACATTTCAAAACCAGGTGATAAATCTACTGGTCTAAAGATCCTGCTACTCTACTGTACACTATATTCAGGTGGCAACACAGCACAGCAGATCAAGCAAGTTAGGTCAGCTTGCAGGTGAAGGAGACTGTTCTCATGAGGGCTGCTGTTAGCAATTCTGGGATCCTTTTCCAAGCTGTCACACTTACAGTGAGTCTAACAAGACTAAAGAGAAAACTGCAGCACACCAGGTAACTTCTATTTCGGTTTCCTAACTCTTAAAAGCATTTTTCAACTCTAGTCATCCTGAACAATTGCAGACATGCCTCTCACCTGTATCCATTCTGGGTGTCGACACAGGTCCCCCCATTAAGGCAAGGGTTAGTAGGGTAGGAGGAGCAGGGTCGGTGGGTCACTTCCCTTGCAGCACAACCACACACAGCTGAGGACGCCACCTTCACTGAGACCAGGGATAAAACACCGGAGTCTACCAGGGTGGGCGACTCACTGATGCTTAACTGTGTGGAACAGCCGCCAAACGCCTTGCAATCTGTGCGCACACACTCGTCTACCTGCACCTGGCTCACGTTCACATGCAGCAGTGACTGCAGCTGCAGAGAATCAAAAAGGGAAGAAGGGAGGAGATGAGTGAGATAAAAATGGAATTAAGTAATTGTCAGTGAAGATACAAGGGGGTACACAGTATTTTACATTTAGAGAGCTGAAACAACTTCAAAGGCGATGCAAAATAGAAAGGCAAAGCCTAATCTACATAAATACTTTCGATTTTCTGTAATTGGTTGTTTTTAAGAACCAAGGCATAAAGCTAAGAATGGCAGATGAATCCAAATGATACGCAATCAAAACAGGGAAGAAAGGAAGGGAAAAAAAGAGGTGAGACATATAAAGCTAATGAATACAAGAGACAAAGAGACATGACAGGCCCAAGCAGTAAACAGACAGAAAGTTGGTGTGAAAATAAAAGGGCAGATAAAAAGCCCTGTTATCTCTTCCCCTCAAGCTCCCGAGTGTATCACTTGATATATGAGCATTGATCTCTATCTATCAGACACAATGTTATATATACCTTCTTTTTATTTGCTGCGAGGACACCGTGCAGTTTCTCCGGACGCATGTATCCATTATCATTTAGCACATAGAAATAGATGTCCACGCTTTTCTCCTCTCTATCCTCTATGCTGAAAATGTTGATAGTCTCTGTTCTGACAGACAGGGTTTCAGACAGGAAGTCCCAGAACGTCTCCAGGCGGCTCTTCCTCCCAAAGTGCGATTCGATAAAATCTCTCGCTGTAATGCCTTCAGGAGACAAAGAGAGTGGGAGTTCATGCAATAAGGAGTACAGACTCATCAATGACAGCTACAGAGTTGATCAAAGTCTACTGAGTTCCTGATTCCATTAGCACAATAGTAGCCTAAAATCTCCCTCTATTGATCCACTTCCTCCCTGAATCATCCATAGGGTGAATCATTAGTGATGCCGTCAAGTAAAAATCACTTATTTCTTCACTGGAATAAAGTTAGGGGTCTTGAAAAATTGTCATACAAAATATTTTAATGACTGCAAAATCAATCGCATTTGTGGTGCCACCCTCCAATAATATCTAGGGAACGCAGGCATTCATCTTTAATCTCTAAAAATGATGATGATATGCAGTCAGAGGCATCCATAATAGCCTCAGACTCTGTTTGCCAAATAGCTTTTTAAATGTCAAGGACTTTACCTGAGACTTCTAAATTGACCTTTAGAGCTCTGATTTGCTCTGAGACTGACAGAAAAATGAACACTAACATAAACTTCAGTGTCGAAGAAAGAAGAAAAACACTGTTACCAGCAAGCAGTGTGAACAGCTGCTTTACAATGCTTAGAAATGTTAAATAATGCAAGTATAAAAATTTCTCCTGACAGCCTATTATTTCAGTGTTAACTGGATTGACAACCTGATAATCATTCAATGAAAGTACCAATTTATTCATGCCTGTGGCAGATGCTGTCTCTTTCAACATTAGCTCCAGAAGGGATTTTAACAACAACAGCAGACAAAGAGAGAGCTTTCTATTTTGCGGAGGATGACTGAGACAGGGAATCCTATTGAAAAATGATTATACTCAATATTTTTTAACTTATACTTCTAATGGTCATGTAGAGACCTAAATGAGTTGGAATCACAGTACACAATGGCTCAAAACCTTTTTTTGTGCTTATGTTTTTTACGGCATCAGTCAGAGTTTCGGCTAACACTACCTGTCAAACGCAACGAGGCAGATGACAGGATGGCCTTTTCCTCCAGCTCCCTGACATGAACTCTGACACCTGACATAACATCAGGCCACACCCCATCAGACACCCCGACCTTCAACCAGTAGCTGCCCGCTGGAGTGTTCTGTCGGATAGTCAGCACTCCTGAGCTCTGGTTCAGGCTGAAGTATCTGGAAGAAGCAGAGGAGTTGTTAGGTAGGAGTGAACGCCTGGAGAGAAAAGAGAAAGAAGATAAGAGGCTTCTTTTGTTTCTGAGCTCAGAGGAAAAACGCCTGACGGATGGCAGACAGACAAGTAGAGAACTGGTCAGTAATACCTGGGTTTCCTCCAGCAGGAAGTGAATGAGAATTCATTTCAAAATAAACCAAAAAACAGAAAAACAAAAACTGCAGGGAAGAACAAAGAAAAAAAATCTTTGGCTCCAAAAAGAGTTTGACAGTTGTCATGGTAACTCGCAGAATTTGTTATATGAATAAAATAAATGTGTAATTGGTACCGTGTTAATAATTTGATTTTGAGGGTCTGAATACTAAATCGCTGCACAAAATGCTCCCGCGGACTATTTCATTCTGGGAACGGCATACAGGTGGACCGAGATTGCTTAATTTGTTTGATTCTGATTGCATCTTCTAGAATGGTAATCACTGACGACAGCTATGATTAAAGACAGTGTAGATAGTGTAGCTTATATGAGATGGCACGGAACTGGATCTAACGTAGGAAGAACTACCTATTAGGCATGTTTCAGGTTGAGTGATACAGTATCACTGAATAACCTCAAAGCTAAATCCACATCCTCTTTAGTTTTCAAATTTTACACTATTGGCACTTTGCTACTGCTGTACTTTAACACTTGTACTTGTGCTGCGCATTCAGAGATGAACATGTTTTCTGAAAAAATCCTACACATTTAACAGTGAGCTCTTACTTGGCTGCGCTTGTCTCCAGAGTGTAGGTCTTGTTGTCCCAGTCATCAGGATCTGGGGCATACACCTTACCTAGTGCAGCATTTGCCATCCTTCCTGTTCAAAGTAGACACAAAGACACAGACACACACGTACACACACACACACACACACACACAGATTGATTCCGTCTGGACAGAATCTGCTGATGCCAACATTTATCTTTTCATCCTTCTCTTCTCTGTATCTTCTCTTGTTCTGTTCTACTTATTATGTTCATAAGTGTGCTGCCTGACTGCTGGAATGAATAGACTCTCAGTGCTTCAGACAGTGCAGAGCTTAAGGAAGTGCCCCTATATCAGTATGGATTATGTTATTATCGACCTGCTGTGCCAGAATACTGCAGCTGGATAAACAATGGCAGCCTGGATGAGTCATAGCGCTCCTGTTTTCCACAATTACCAAAAGTGCCAAGTAGCTGAGTGTGCGATCAAGCCTACGTACAGTACCTAACCAAACATACCTGGAGGTTAAAGATAATGAAAGAAGGCAAAAAAAAAGAGCAATCACAATCCTTATCATGATGGGATGTTCAGATGAGTTTTAGGCATAAGGCTGGTGAGGGAAAAAATGTGTTGAGGGCTTAAGAAAAGATTTGACAATGATATAACCATAACGAAACGCTGTTAGAATGTTAAAGGAAGACCGCAATTATACATTCGAGACTGCACCGAGTAGGTATAGGAGTGAAAACTTTTCCCTTCAGCTGTAGTCTCAGTTTCCCCTCTTCATTCATGCTCTGCCTGCAGTGAAAAGCTCTGTAGCGACGGGGGCCAAAGAGAATGAAATGAGGAGACGTACGCAACTCACCCTTGTGGCTATGCACATAGACATCTTTCTCTCCTGCCTGATGGGCGTTATCATTCTGGTCACCAATAGTGATGGTGAGTGTGTCTGTGGCTGTTACTGGGGGACTGCCACTGTCCGTCATAATCACCGGCAAGCGGAACTCACTCTGCCTTTCCCTGTCGAATCTCCGCAGGGCAGTGAGTGTGGCAGAGCCATTCCTGTGATCCTGCAGGTGGAAGTCGACAGAGTAAAGCGAGGGCAGGGAGAGAGAAAAAGGAGGCCCGTTCTCTGGGGAGTCTCTGTCCACAACTTGAAGCAGAGTCGAGCTCCTGTTGAGCCAGACCACCTGAGGTGCTGGACTGTTCTCCCACAGCACCGGGGTATAGGCTGTCTCCAGCTCTGGCCCGTTGTCATTCATGTCTAGCAGAAGCAAGTGTACCGTGACACTGCCAGTCAGTGCTGGGGTACCCCGGTCTGTCGCCATGACGACCAACTCATAACTTGCCACTGTCTCCCTATCTAGTGGCTTGGCAACCGTTATTACACCACTTTGGCTGACTGTAAAATGTCCATATGGGTCAGACTGAGGAAGAATGCTGTAAAAAATGTCCCCATTTAAGCCTGAGTCAGTGTCAGTGGCCACAACCTGAATGATGCTGGTTCCTACAGATATATCTTCAGGGAAAGGGGAAAGCAGGTGGGAGCTCAGAGCAAACACAGGGGCATTATCATTGTTATCTTCCACTAGAACCAGACAGTGGATGAGGCTAGAGAAGTCACAATCCTCCACCTTGACAGTAAGGTTAAACCGCTGCTCCCCTGGCTTCTCAAAGTCCAACTTGTGCTTCAGTCTCAGAGTTGCTGTCTGATCCATTCTGTTGGTGACCATGTAGAATCTTTGCTCGGGGTCTCCAGACACCACAGTGAAGGCCAGCTGTCCATACAACCCAGCATCAGGGTCCACAGCGCTCAACTCCAGAACAGGAGCGTCTTCATTTGTGCTCTCCGGCACACGAGCACCACACAGGTCCTCTGTAAACTTTGGGACATGATCATTCATGTCTGTTACTACTATAGTGACAGTAGCTGTACCTGTCATACCCCCACCATCCCGGGCCTCCACTACCAGCTGGTGGCTGTCAAGAAACTCCCGGTCCAGACCCTCTGCTGCCACGGATATGGTGCCGGTGCTGGAATCAATAGTGAAAAGTTCTGCACTGTTTGTGTTTTGTGCATTCTCAGTAATCCGGTAGATGAGGATTGCATTCTGACCTACGGCTGCATCATCAAGGTCTATCGCTGTCATTTCCACAACAAAAGTTCCAGGAGGGGAGTTCTCTGCCACGCTACTCTGGCAATTATCAGGTGCACATGAAAACATGGGGGCATTGTCATTGATATCCCACACGTTGATAATAACATCCGTAAAGCCAGTAAGTCCCTCGCCCTCTTCATCCGTGGCCATGACAACAAAGCGCCAGACGGCACGCTCTTCTCGGTCTATGGTGCGCTGGGCATACATCTCTCCCGTGATGTCGTTGATCATGAAGTGTGACTCTGCCCCTTGGCCATGAATGGAATACCGTATGGCGCCCTGGTCTGCATCTTTGTCTGGGTCAGTAGCTGTCACCTGCAGAGATAAAGACAAGACTCCTTCAGAAAATGGACTCATTCATCCAGTCAAACCCAAATTTTACTTACTCTTATCTATTTTCAGTTGCCAAAAACATCTTCTTTTCTTCTGGAGTTGTTTTAGACAGCCATTTTAAGTGTTTGCACATTTTCATGACCAGCCAAATGAAAAGAGTGCCATCTGGGCACTAATGTTTCTTGCATTTGACC
>NW_018127939.1:2369353-2423672 GCF_001952655.1 Monopterus albus
CTGAGATTCTTCACACAAACTCCATCGCTAGAGTTGCTCCGACTTCTAACTTTTCAAACTACAGAAGGATATAAAAATAAAAGGCACTAAAATACATACATTATGGAGCTATAAGCAGTTCTTTGCTGCCACATACAGGTACACTTAGAACAAATTTTGAGAGGGTATTGATTTAAAAAAAAAGCTTTCTAACAGCTTTTGATAATTATAGCAATTTCTGAAAAAATCTGTGTTGTACAGCCTTGCAGTAGTAATCATCTAAACCTCTCACCTGGAGTACAAACACGGGTGACCCATCAAGCTCCTCTGTGACAGACCCATAGTATTCATTCATGGAGAACACAGGTGCCTCGTCATTCTTATTAACTACAGTAACCACCACGGCGGCGTAGTCCTCCCACTTTCCGTCGGAGGCGAGGACCAGCAGCTTATATCTCTTCTGCTTCTCATAGTCCAGTGGCTGAGCAATAAAGATCGTCCCCACCTCTGGTTCGATGTCAAACACTCCACCTTTGTTGCCAGATGTTATTTGATAGCGTAGCTTGGCATTGGCCCCTGCAGCAAGAATAATAAAATGCATGACTGGGAATGTGATATTGCAGTCCTGATTTTGCATATATCAGTTGCATAATAAGGCTAGGGAAATCTAAGGTGACGCATAAGTGTAGCAGCATTTTGAGAAAAAGTTACATTTACAGACTTTAGTCCTTCAGCCTCTGCATGATGAATCGTTCAGCGTCATCTGTTTTCTTAATTTTAGCAGCAGTGCTATAATTCTGGCACCAACAGAAGGGCATAAACAGAAGGGGAGACCACCTCATTTCCTCCAAGACCAGGTCATTAGTAGGTTTTCATGTGCCCCTTTCTTGTTTTGATTACTTAATTAAATTGAAACTTTGTACCTCGTCTCTTCGGCTTTAATCAGATACTAATTAAAAAAAAGACTGGAGAAAAAAGTAAAAGGGAGCATGAGAGTGAAAACAGCATAATGCACTCTTGATAGTGCTCTCAGGGGAATGATTTTGAGGCCTTGGAGAGGATGGGAGATGTAGTTTAGTAGAGAGGAAGTCAATATCTGAACTTATCAACTGTGTCACCATGGAGACCATCCAATTTAATGGTTTAACACTGAAATAGATAAAATAATCTCCTGGAATGTACAGTCTTCAGTTTCAATCATTCTGTTGGGTTAAAGTAGCCAAAATCCCATGTAAATACACTAATCTGTACTAATAACACAACCCTAGCTGACAAAGTGCTCCCTGCCTCCCACAGAGATCTGGCAGCCTTACAGCAGTCCAGCTCAGGGTGGCGTTTTAAAATAAGACAGATTGAGTGTAGCTTCTCAGTGCAACAGTATTGTAACTTTAATGATGGGGGGGGTTGTGTTATTCCACTATTCATCATTAGTGCTGCAACCCAGCCTAAGCTGCACCCCCGCTCGCCGCAAATACTTGATTAACGGACCTAAACATGCCCGATAAAGGCATCTTAGGCCATTGCCGAACGGAGCATAAGCAACTGCTTTATTGCTTAAATCCCACCCACCTACTGTGTGGGAGCGTGTCACTCTTTTTGGAACATATGTGCTACCGTGCATTACTAAGCACTCAAATGACTACTGCTAAATCTGGCACACCACATGATTTCAGCAGCAGAGCTCAGACTAGATCAGGAAAAACTGCCCACAGGGTCACTTTAGGCATACTGCTCCAAATGGAGGCCATCTTGTAGTAAGGTGCCTTCTACTCACTGCTGGAAGAATGGGTTACTGCCAAAATAATTCAGGAAAGGGAATCTGGTGAAAGATACAACCTGGAAAGTACAATCTGGACACCTCTTTAAAAAATTCACAAAAACCTTGTATTGGTTCTGGTTGACTGGCTTCTATAACCTTTATTTCTAGGAAGTAGCATTAGTAAAACCTCCTTGGGGCCTCTTCAGTCTGCTGTCTCATCAACCGTACCTTCATCTTCGTCATTAGCACTAACAGTGACAACAGCCAGGCCCACGTCGGCATTCTCGTCTACACCGACTTCATATAGTCTCTGAGCAAAGACTGGCTTGTTGTCATTGACGTCGCTGATGAAAACCCTCACGTACGCCGTGTCTGCAAGGATGACAGAATAGCAGAAGATTCAGCAATACAGCACATAAACACCGACATGCACGTTTAGCCAAACACTGCATGTGTGTATCCTCCTTCCATCTGTTTATTGATTCAACAATTCATTGTCACTCTTTAGTGGGGAAGAGGCACTTAACCCGACGAGTAGTGACTCACTGACATGGAAATCAGACCAAATATTATTCAAAATGATGTGTGGTAAATTACAAAAATTATTCAATTTATCAAGAGTTTATTGGTCTAACAGGGGTAACAGCTCTCTACAGAAAGAATAACAGTAATGGGGCTAAACCTCTTCAACAAGCTGCTTTTTTGCAGAGACTAGATAAAGAACCTCTCTACTGGGAAGGTTAAATATTTATAAGATGACAAGTGTTTGTGTCTTATCCGTGACCTCCTCATTACACTGTTTATTTCTTTAGTTAGAAAGAGTAAATTATCTGCTCACTGAACACACAGATGACATGTTCATGTGGAGCTGCAGCAGCATGAGATGACAGTGGTGGAAGGTGGCCCTATTTTCTCGACTTGTTTTACATTTCCCTCCCCTCTCTTGGTGCATCCCAGTGGTGACACAGAGAGACAGGTAACAGTAATGTTTGCAGAAGAGATGAGCCCCACTGGATGCAGGAGATATGCTGTGTAACACAGTACACAGCTAAGGCTCATTGCAAATGCTAAGCAGCCCTGGCAACCCTGGAGAGGAGGGTTTGTTGCTCCAAAATATCACCCTTTACCCCTAATAGTTGCTTCACAAACAAGACTCACTTCTGAATACAAACATCACATTATGTCACTCTAGAGACAGACTGGGCTTTTACGACTGTCAAAATGTCACAAAGGGAACATGGTAAACAAACACGGGCTATACTGCTTAAATACTGAACAATGAAAATTAATGCTGTATAAATCTGGCAGAGAAAAAAAGAGGTTGTAACAAAGATACAATATGTGCCAAGATATCTCAGCTATTTTCATGTGGAAGAGACTGCCTGGTCATGGCAGTAGAATAAATCAAATTTAGATCCACTTTTCAGATGTAAACAAATGCAAGGTAATGTCAATGCAGTCTGTTTAAAACAACACACAGAGGAGTTCACTCCTCATACCTGAGTTTTCAGCATTGTCTTGTTGGACATCGAATTTATACATTTTCTTAGAGAGTGATAATGAAACAGAAACATTTGTATGACTAAGACTGATAGGAAAACTCTAAATGTGACATCACATAATTGAACAGTAATGTGCCCAACCTGGGGTCCTAATAGTGGTAATGAAATGAAAGCAACACATAATCTCATGAGGAGTTTTGTGTTTCAAAAAGAAAGATTAACATCTTTATTAAATTCCTGATCATCTCTAACCTGAGTTAGGCTGCTTGTTCTTGCCAGGTCGTGCTGACTCCTGGCCATCTTCTGACTGAATTTCCAACAAATAGGAGCTGCGAGCCTCACGATCAAACACAGCTTCTGTGTAGATGATGCCAAGTTCTGGGTCAATACGGAACAGATGGTGGTCGCCACTGCTGTCACTCAGCAGAGAGTAGGTGATCTGTGGAGCACAGGAAATTTTAAAATGAAGCTATTATATTCTTTCAAGCAATAATCTGCAGAAATAGCTGAAAGGAAAAACTAGCTGAAAATGTTAGGAAGTCTGTATCATACTTCCAGAGTCTGTCTTCTCATTAAAAATCCAGATCAATATGCTCTATCACACCACACTGAGTGAGTCACGGCTGCAGTGGCACCTTCCCCAACACTACCTCTACAACACTTTGACAACTCTGAATGAAAGCTTTCGTACTACAGGGATTGCGGTGTGATGTTACAGCAGGCTTGTAGCATAACTTCGACAGTTTACTAAGGAAAATCCAGTCTGTAGATGTGGTTGAATGGATTCCTGTTAGATCTCTTCATTTTTTGTACTTGCACAACATGAACATAAGGAGATAATCACATACCTCTCCGTTGAGACCCAGGTCTTTGTCATGGGCAGAAACTTGGAGAACCATAGTTCCTATCTGGGCTCCTTCTGTTACTGAGGCCTCATAGATTGATGAGGTGAAAAATGGCACGTTGTCATTGACATCTTAGGAGAGGAAAAAGTTTTAAAAGCAAATTGATACTACTACTACTACTACTACTACTACTACTACTTCTACTTTCAGCTGTTCCTGTTGGCCTTTACAGTCACCAGGTCTCAACCCCGCTGATGATTGGAGATGTTGGAGCAATGTGTTAGACATTGTCTCCACCACCAAAACACCACATGAGGGAATATCTATTGGATGAATAGTGTTCGTCCCTCCAGTAGAGTTCAGAGACTTGTAGAGTCAATGACAAGGAACACTGAAGCTGTTCTGGTGGCACATGGTGGCCCAACACCTTACTGAGACACTTCATGTTGATTTTCTTTTCATTTGTCACAGTATATATACAGTATATAACTATAGTATGAGACCTATATGTACTCTTTTAACAGTTGATACTAACAGCATATGACATTTTGACAATTTATTATCCAACAGTCAATCATCACACACTACACTTAATTATATGGTATTTAAAAATACCATAAAGTTTAATACTGTAATTTTCTACTAGTTACAGTACTATCTATTTTTAAGTGTGCCTGCAGCATCTGGAGAAAGGATGAGCTAAGAGTTTCACTGTGTAGCCACTCCACATATGACAAAGAACGTGATTTGACTGGACTAAATTTGAACATACGCTTGAGGAATATTAATAAAACCTACTAATGGAACAAAAATATGCCACTTTCAGTTTCCCTTTAAAGAGCATAGATAGTTAAAGAGAAGAGTGCAGACCACACCTGTAATATTGACATAAACTGTAGTGAAAGCTGCAAGGGGAACTGCAGCCACATTTTGTGCTCGGACCCGGAGAGAAAAAAACGGTGTAGTCTCGTAGTCCAGCGGCTCAGACACCAGAATGGATGCAGAACCATCTTCACGGTTGGGGGAGAGGTAGAAACGAACTGGCATGTTGGTTTCTGGGACCAGCCCATCCTCCAGGTTGTAGGTCACCCTCGGGTCTCCCAGCTGAGAGGTCGCCTTGATTGTCTGAAGAGGATAAGTCAGATCATGAAAGATCTGAATGTCAGGTCATGTTAAACTTAGAGAAGGCTGATGCAAAAAAAGCAGAAAACCACACTGAGCAATGCTTATTCACCTTCTTGTCAAGACAGTGGTGAGAAGATCAATACCACTGTCAGTTAAGCGCAGAGCTGGAGCCAGGAGATAATTAAATTAGCATAAAGACTGGAAGCAGGGGGAAAGAACTATCCTGGTTCTGTCCAAATTTAACAAAAGAATCTGTCTTCCACTTATAGAGACTCCAATGGTTGCCCAGTAATTTGATGGTTATGAAAAAGGGTCAGTGTGGCCAGCTAAGAAGTAATTCATGCTATAGCCCATAAAACCCATATTGCAGTTGTGTACGGCTCAAACTAACGAAATGCACAGTAATTGTGTTACTTATGGTTTAGGGTTCTGAGAAAAAAATAAAATAAAAAAACCTCCATGGATTAAACATTCATAATATGAAGAGTGAGAATTGACCTGGGTTGCAGTTGGAGGTGTCCTGTCAACAGTTTTACTTTTATCATTGTGGTCTATGGAGAAAATGCTTTTTGGGCCATAGGGACATTTTCCATAGGTGACCACTGGGAAATATTGGCTGAGCAGCTGAGTGGTGGAGCAGTATCCTGGTCTCATAACAAATCAATGGGCAAGAGCAGATACCAAAGTAGATATCAGAGGTCAGTGCACTGGCTCCTCATTGGTAAGGTAAGTTGGACTGACTAAAGTGAAGCAATTTATTTTATATTTTTGTGCAGTAATGAAGCTAATTTAACAGTAGGCTAGTCATTATTTGAATAATTTCATTTCAGCAACTAAACCTTATGCTAACAACTTGGCAGGATATTTTTACTAATGTTATTTACAATTCACTACCACCATGGTACAGCTCCACAAGTCCTCCTTTTTCATTTTTTGTTCTTCTGACCTTCACTTGGAGGCTTAGTCATGTAGGCTGTAACTGGAAGCAAAAGAATTGGTATTTTTCAGCCACCTCTCTCTCTTGGCTGCAGTGATAATGTAAATTTCTGAACTCTAGAGGACCAGGTGTACCAGCCCTTTCACTTCCCCTCTGCTGTGCGTGACCAAGAGTGCTTCTTGTGCCGATTGGCTGTAATTGCTTGGCCCGTCCCAGATCCTTTTTCCACATTTACAGAGCCAAGACTGTATACAAGTACACAAGCCATTCTGGGCGCACACACTGGATGGACAGCAAGAAGAAAGTGAGGAAAATTTAGATGAATTTGACAAAATGTGTAATGAATTAGAATTGTGGACTATGCTTGAGTTGCTATCCAACTAAAAAAGGTTATAATTCTGGGGTCAAAGGAATAGTTTTACATTTTGGAAAATGGTCTTATTTGCTTTTTTGCAGAGAGTTACAGTAGATAACAAGCTACAGTGGAGCTGCGAGGCGGTTGGGTTAGCTTAGCATAAAGACTGGAGATGGGGAAATATTAGAACAACATATTACTTAGTGAGCTCTAGAACAGCTGGAAGGCATATTTTTAAAATTGGACAGAGCCACACTAGCTGTTTCTCCATGCTTTCAGTCATCATGCTGAGCTAAGGAGACCGGCTGATGGCTACAGCTCAGTAATTAATGTTTAAACATCAGAGTGGTATCAGTCTCCTCCAAATCTTGGCAAAAAAGCAAATAAGGGTATTTGCCAAAAGGTTGAACTATTTCTCTAAAAGGATGTAATATTAGTTTACATGTGAGAGGCTATATTCAGAATCAGAATCAACTTTACTGACCAGGTGTGTTAAGCGCAAAAAGAATTTGACTCTGGTACAGTGGTTCTCAATGTGCATGTACAATGTTCTTCTGAAAAGCAATGAGTAAACAAGCGTGGAAGAACAAGAAAAGAGAAAGGATGTGCAAACCAGAAAAATGAATGTGAATTAGGAAAATAACCAATAAAAATAAGGTACTCATATAAATAAAATGTATGTTATTTACTATATATTAAAACTAGTTCACACAGTATTTGTGGTTTGTAGTTTGAAGGAAGATCAGGTTATGTCTGTTATGTCGTCTGAGCCCTGAAATAATCTCATATCTTAAAGTGAATCTCCTTGGGAAAACAATCTGTTCTTTAGATTGACAACTATATAATTTTCACATCAAAGGAGACAATTTGAATGGGTTTAATTAGCCTGGAGTCATGAAACCTGCTTAGCACATGTGATCCAGTATCAGCTTTCTCATACAGCCTCAAACTAAAACACGTTTACAGATTTTTAAAGGTGTATTTGAGCACAGAGAGAACACAGTGTCTGAATAACACTCAGACTGCACACTAATCCAGGGGAGTAAGCAAACAAATATTTAGTTGATTCAATTACAGCGACTCAAAATGGCAAGAGATAGAGAAGCAGGTGTAACAACAAGCGTCCTAATATTAAAAATGTTCCTGCATTCAAAGTAGCATGCACACATACCACTATGGGTGTGTCCCTGGCCGTGTTCTCGGGGATGACAACATTGTAGCTCTCTTTTTCCCACTGTGGAGGCTGGTTCTTCACGTTGGTGATGGTGACTGCCAGCTCCACAGACGTGTTTCGCTTTCCCCCATCAGTTGCTATGATGTCCCGTGTGATATAGGTCCTCTGTGGGCAACGGTAACAGTTCAGTCAATAAACAAATCATCATGGCATTGAAATGATTCCTCAATTACTGTAAATGATTAGTCACTTAAATGATTGATTGTTTTTTTTTACCATTTAACCAATTTTTCATGCAGAAAGGCCAAGGATGTGATGGATTTTCATTTTCAAAAAGGTCAGATAGATAGATAGATAGATAGATAGATAGAATCATCACCATTGTAGCACTTTTGAATACGAGTTTAATATTTTTACCTCACGAAAGGGGACATCAAGTTCATTTGGGTGAACTAACTGAAATGTAGAGTAATTATTATGAGTGATTAATTACCAAAAAATATCAGCTGAAGTGCCAATCTTTGGAGTGTAATAATTACACTTCATTAACACATCAGTTAAATGAACCAGTTTAAGAAATCAACCTCTGAATCAATGAAGGAATGAATTCTCTAGAACACTGACCTCTACTCTCTCAACAAAATAGACCAACAACATGGTCTTGGGTTTTATAAATTGTATCAACTAATACACAACTACATTACTACACTAATAAATAACTGAATGAATGATGGAGACAAAATGTAAAGACATGATATAGTGACCAAGGTCTAACTGTAGGCTGAATGGGAATGGTGATGGAGGAAACCAGAAAGCTTCTATTATTTATAATGAATGGATTCAACTGAAGTTTAGGAAAAATGATGTTGAATAAATTAGGATCTATCCTAGACACACCAGCCTTTAACCATAGAGCCAGGTAGAATAAAGACAGTTCTCTGTTAGAGACGAGGGAAAATGAGCATTTTAAATATAAAATTAATGACTCCGTGTTTATCTGTATCTACCCATTTTACCATGCCCCTTTCATTAGTTAGAAATATAAGAATAATAGTGTTAACAATCATATATATAGTGATAACAAGGAGACATTATTACACGCAACATCTGGCATGTCTAAAATTTGTAATCATGTAAGATCACTTTCCTAACATTCACTGAATAATCAATATTTCCTGGCTAAAACATTTTAGTTTACAGTCTTATAAAAACAAAATCTAACAAGAGTAAGCATAAAAACTGTGGTTAAAAGTCTAGTGTTTTTTAAAATATCTCAGCTAATAGCAGTATCTGAGTGATCAAAGTTGGACTGAACATCATGAAATTCATCAGCGGTCATTATTACACAAGTTGTACACGATTTAAGCACTTAGTTCACATAGTTTTTGGAATCATTGAGTCTGTCCTCTGGCATATCTGAGATGAGCTGTAAAATGGCTCCTCGGGAGTTCTCTAGGGGTTGTCCCTTTGAGTGGAGTTCTGTGTTGGGCTGAGATAACAAATGACCTTTTAGTCTGCAGCCAGTTACTCAGAGCTTACTCAGAGTTACGTAAGTGAATGCAAGGTGAAAATAATGCAGTTTCACATTTTGGAAGCATAAACTTGAGAAGTCTCTGGTGCTGATGAAATGATTTATTACTTCTAAGAGCATTCTTTTTGCATAAATCACAAGTAGTGTTGTCCCCACCACCCTGAGGTGGAGGGGAGTAAGTCTGTTAATTAACACCAAGCAATTCCACTGTAATCGTCTCTCTGCTGCATGCATATTTGCTACACCAATACACAGTAACAAGACCACAATGCCAAAAAAATAGGCATAAAAGCGAGACAATGCCTATTCCAAAGACACTTCAGGGATTACTCAAGTTGCACCCTTCAATCCATACAGATTACAACATAAATCATTAAGTAACAGAACACTGCATATTAAATATCAAATATCATTTAGAAGTTTCACAGCTGTAGGCACAAAAGAACCTCTAAATTGTTCTATAAATTCATCTTGGCATCCTAAACCAACCACTCATTGCACTTTTTAGATTACTGAAAACACTAAGCAGAAAATGGCCCTCAAACAGAAGTATGGTCTGTAGCCTCCTTCTGGTTCTTTACTCAACCTCAGTCATTTTGATATAGTTTAAGTAACGTGTCTTTGGCTCGCAATGCGGCAGCGGACCATTGGAAACTGGCCAGTGACAACAAATAGCAGCAATAACATCTAAGTGTATGAAGCTGGGTGTTTTAACTATAGATCTGTGGAATAGGTGTGTAGCTGGGAGTGATCAGAGTGATAAGCTCATCATCAGTAGACCTTATTTTCCTGCCTGCACCTAAACTTGCTCTATGAACTCCATTAAAGAAATCATTTAATTAGTCCAAGAACAACAGATGGAGCAGCATAAGTCTTACAAAAACTGATTAAGCTATAACTCAGTTTGCACAAAAGCTCCTCTACTTTTGTTGTTGTGCTATAGTTGAACTGCAAGGAAAAAATAATGAAATACATTTGATAAGAAAACTGTATTTAATCAAAGTGGACACTGCAAGGAAAACTCAAACTTTCCTTTAAGAGGTCATTAGAGTATTAAAGTTTATCTAAACTAGACAATGTGTAACATCAACATTACTCACATACCAAAGTGAGGAGAAAAACACCCTCTAAATGCTCTTTTCTTGCCCACATCAGTTTTCTTTAATTCTAACCACTTACAGTAAAAGATAATGTAAATCATAGTTAAGGCACGTTGTTAGTGAAAAATTGTTCAAATAAGAATTCAATTGTTAACATGTAACATTTCACCCATCAGCTGCATTATTCTATCAATGCAAATCATGGTCTCACTACGCTGTTATTGTGCGACAGAAGCCAGATAAAAAGAAAAGTCGCTTAACTAAAAAAATTACATTTTCTATTCCTGGGACAATCCAATTAGTATTTGTGAACAAGGACAACTACTGTCCAAAGCTTGAAAGCAGAGAACAAAAATGTATTCTGTGATGTTCAGTGTGGGCCCAGCAGCTGCTGCTTTTACAATAAATGAATGACTGCCTGACTTTGTGGCAACATCCATCCAAGGTTTAAAATTAGATTTGCAGTAATAGTGTCAGATCTGAACCAGAAAATATCCATAAAATATTCTGGATATGGTCAAAGCAACCTAATCCTCTGCAGAGCTGCACTGTACAGAGTCTTGACACTACATGAGTTCAACTCTAGGGCACAGGAATATCTGCTGTTGTTCAGTGGCCTGTCTCCTTCATGTTCCACTGAAATAAGTCGGCTGCAAACTTTACTGTTAAGTGTGATGTGAAAATTTGCTCTTAATACTTGTTAAGTGTAATCAGTAACTGTGATGAGAGGATCAAAACAGATCAATGCCACAGACCGGCCCAGACATTTAACATTTAATGAAATGCTTTTATAATCTTAGTTACAGCACAAAGACAGTGGGATGACTCAAATAGCTTCTGAAACCACTCTGGAATATGCAACAACTTTGTCTGACGAGGTTTTGGGCTGAGCACTTTCAATTTTTCATGAAGTCAGCAGCAAAACTGCCAGAGACTTCTAACACCAGTGCGCTAAAACATATGCTAAATAATAAACAGCTCTTTAGTGCTTTAGCAAGTTTATAGCCAAAGAGCAACTTCTACATTTGAATAAGAGGAAAACAGGATGAAACCACTTATAGGCTACAGAAAATGAGTCTACAACACACCTATGACAAATGTAAAAATTGTGTTACATCACTGACACAGGAAATCAATTAAAGTACATCAGTTAGTTGACAAACCAACTGGTGAAGGGTGGCTTGCTAATCTTTAGAGCTAGTTTTCATGTTGAAAACAATTGTTCATTTAATTAAAACAATTCATCATTACAAGGACATTAAAAAGAACTTTTTGAATGTATCTTGAGAAAAATTATCTTTCTATCATTTTGGCAAGCATATGGCTTAATGTTTCAGTTTTTAAGAAGCTGTTGGGGCACAATCTCCAAATTGTTTCGGTTAATAGCCTCATAATACAACTCGGCTTAAGCTGCCGCATGCTGTCATTCTCAGATGATAAACTGAAATTAAAATGTCTTGAATCTAGTATATCAAATATTCCAACAGAGATCACAAGCTGCTAAATTAGTTCAGCCCGAATCAGTTTTAATCCATCTTCTTTCTCTGTGGTCTTTCCACATGCTGCACGTCTGGAAATACACATATCCCAGATTGGGAGTAGCACACAGAGGCATTTTGATGTGGTTCATTCATTAACTTTGTTGACACAGACCCACAGGCTGCCACGTGATACAGACTGTGTGTGTGTGTGTGTGTGTGTGTGTGCCTGCGCTGGCTGACAGACAGCCTGATAATAACGACGGACTGACCTGTGATATAGGTTGGTTAACGTAAACCCATCCAGTCAAAGGGTTGACGTGCAGGTACTCAGGCTGCTCCAGGGCCATGGAGTAGGTGATAGCTGCATTAGTGCCAAAGTCGTCATCGTGAGCTGCTACACGCAGGAAACTGGTACCGACCAAAGTGTCTTCTCTCAGGAAGTCTACAGGGGATAGAAATAATATATGTGCTTAGTTTGCAGGTCAAAGAGTGCAACTTTCTGAGGCAGAGACCTTAAAGCAAAGACTGATAAAGGTTAAGGATGATGATCTTATGAATGTTTATTATATTGCAACTACTAGTGTTTTTATTGTCTATTTCCAATTTTCACTCAGAGATGAAATCCAATAAGCAGGGAAATGAATGGTACATTGTTTAAAAAATAAATATATAAAACCAAATCTTGAGACATTGTTAATGTATTTATATTCAAAACATACCCTCAGTTAACTTACTTGTTAAATATCAACTAACTAAATTGTCTTTGTCTTTGTTCTGTCTCCATCCCATGTTTCCCTGTTCCTTGTTCCTCCTGCCTGCTCTGCCCCACTCCTCCCACACTCACCTGCCTTCCTTCAACCACCTAGTATCAAATGGTGTGGTTATGCTTGATACACTGGCCATAGCGTGTGCCAGATGTGACATCAACACAGAGCCAGAACCATTTATACTGGTGTTTGATTCGCTGCAGTCTTTTCCTAAACGAAAGGTGCCACTGCTGAGAAAAACACAGTCTCGCCGCTGGAACAGCAGTAGACATAGACATCTACAGGAAATACTTTCTGTGGCTAACAAGCCGGCTAGCCAGCCGAATGAATGCCTGCATAGTAGACAGCATGTTTTTCAGTTTTTTACTCATCTGAGCAGCCAGTATTCTCTGTGTTAATTCCATTAAAACCCTGTCTTCATCACAACCATCTAGCATCTGGTCCTCATCTGGGTCTTAGAATTGTTAAATGTGACATATGTTAGCACAAAAAAATAGCATATAATCCCCTCCGACTCCATTTTTACCCCATTTACTTCAGCAGTTTTTAAGAGTTCTGGTCATGCTGCTGCTGCAGTTATACTAATTATATTTCATTTAGACACATGCTTGTAAAAGTTTTAGACAGCACTTACACTCATAGCGCAAATTCTCAAACTTGGGACTATTATCATTCTGGTCCAGTATTTGGACAGTGAGCTGACAGATGCCGATGAGTGGCTCCTCCGCCCAATCAGTGGCTGTTACTGTAACTGAATACTCTCTCTGCCGCTCCCTGTCAAACCGCCTGGCTGTCACAATCACTCCTGTAAACACAGAACAATAATCAGCCCGTTCCTCAAATCCCCACTGAACATACGCACGCACACATGAACATATACACTCATCCATCCATACAGCAATTCTCCAATTCAACCATCCATCATCCGTCTCTCTCCATCTACATCTAAACAAGCAAACAATTACGAATTTATCTTGCGCAAGTCAGGCATTCCTTTAGAGTGCAGTGGATTTGTTACTAAATCTTCAGATGAATACGATAGAGCACAAGCCTAAAAGAAAAGGATTGACAGAATAACATGTTGACTAAACGCGTTAGGACTTAAGAACAGCTTCTCTACTTGCCTTTCACATTATATAATCATTTTTATATACTGAGGAGTCACATTGAGTGTCACCATATTAAATGAAATGATGATCGGTAGACAGGTTTTGGCATTTGATTCATATTCTTGAATATAGCTATTAGAATTATGTGAACATTTCCTCTCAGATAACAGGTCAATGACCGTCAGTGATGTGAATTACCATTAAAACAGCTAACTCTATGCTCTATGTCTAATTGAGAGCTATTTTAGCGCAGACAATCTGTGACCGTGCTACCTGTGTCTGGATGAATTCTGAAGGCAGGCATTGCGCTGTCTCTATGCATTAGGCCATATTTGACTTTTCCATTTGCTCCCTCATCTGCATCCACAGCATGCACTTGCAACACAAAAGTCCCCGTTGGCTGATTCTCCAGCACTGAAGCCTGCTCACGATATTGCTGGCACTAAGATATAAAAAAGAAGGAGCGAAAAGAAGGAGACACACACACATTCAGAAAACAGTTCTCATATATATGAGACTACAGTATGACAATACATGTATGCCACCTTAATGAAAATATGAGGATCAAAGAAAATAAGCTCATTAAGTTGAGGGTCGCTGCGCGCACACAGGGAGGTACTGTGCATGAAGCACAGTATAGAAGTTATAGATACAGCAGAACACATTAATGGAAATGAAAACACTGGAGCTTTTTTTTTTTGAACAACCAACGGTGAGCAGTTTTGC
Organism: Monopterus albus; assembly: GCF_001952655.1. Taxonomy (NCBI): domain Eukaryota; kingdom Metazoa; phylum Chordata; class Actinopteri; order Synbranchiformes; family Synbranchidae; genus Monopterus; species Monopterus albus. The sequence goes on from NW_018127939.1 coordinate 2,383,744, forward strand.
CTTGGCCACAAATTCAATCCCTTCCTCCTAATAAACATATGCCCCAGATAAAGAGCTGCTCTCTGGAGTCTTTTTGGTAAAAAGATATAAATGCCTGCTACTTGAACAGAGTGACCATGAAAAGAAGCAAAACAAAAATAACAAGCAAGAGAAGGAAGAGTGAAACAGAGGGAGGGAGATGGATCAAAGGATGTGAGCAAGTGATCAACAGAAGAATAATGAGTAATGAGAGGATCCATGCGAGGTGATGACACAGAGAGTATGGCCTGTAGGTAGCTGTTCATAAAGATCACATTATATCAAATATAAGGTCATGCTGGCCCAAGTGGTTATGAGGGCATAGCTTGATATTTAATAATATCAATACTGCCAATACTTCCAGCCCACCTGAAAGACCTCAGGAGCTCCAGCTCTGCAAAGGCTGAAGTTCAAGTCATTCATAAGGAGAAAGTTAATTAAACAGGTATACTAAATTGTGATGATATTGCACTTTTTTCATATATTAATTGAAATCCCAATGGAGCGCCTGAGGATAGACTGGGTGTGCAGGCTAATCTGAACTCATGGGAAAACAGCAGAGAACGATAGAAGCCAGGGAAATGAGAATGCCAGGGCAAAAAAATAAGAGAGGTGGGGAGTGAAGAGGGGCATGATAGACACAGGAATAACTGAAGTGCACTGAGAGGATGAGACAAATGGGAAGAGGAGAATGTAACAATATTGTGTCAGTACATGCCTTGGACCATAAGGCAAAGCTAAGGATTGTCACCTATGAAAGGATCACATTGACAGTGACAACAACAAAAAAAGCAATGCTCAAAAGGAATAGTTCAACACTTTAGAAAACACACTTCTTACTGATAACAGAGAGGACTGATACCACTCTCACATCTGTACAGTAAATACATAGCTGGAGCCAACATTTGTGTATCCTATCTTGGCAAGAAAACTGAAAATGGGGAAACAGCTATCCTGGCTCTGTCCAGAGGTAGCCACTTCTGTCAGCTGCTGCCTGGCAACTGGTCCCAGCCACAAAATAGTAAAGATTTTGCTATCTCTGGACAGAAACAGTCTGGCTGTTCCCCCTCTATTTATGCTGGTGGTAGCTTCTTGTTTATTGTGCAGACACTTGAGTAATATCAGTCTTCTCATCAAATGCTTGGCAAACATGGGTGTCATTCTCATAATTGCCTTCCATTTGGCTAAGCAGTCATGCTGACTTTTCTCTCACTGCCTCTTCTATAAACAAGGTGACTCCAGCAGCAGTGTGAGCCTCCAGTAGCTTTCCAAATCAACTGACCTTTACATAATTAATTTTGTTCTTTAAGTCCAGATGAAAACATAAACATAAACATAGTTGCTGTGATTAGCTCTTCTAGCTGCAAATTTGACACAGTTATGAGCAAAAGATCCTGGTTGAATAAATAACACCTCACCTCTTCAAATACAGGTTTGTTGTTGTTGACATCATCGACCCCTACGATGACCTGTGCGGTGGAGGAGAGAGGGTGTGGCCCACCTGATGCGTTATCGTCTGTGGCCGTTACATTCAGGATATACTCCAGGCCTTGGAGTTTGGGTAGGGGCGTGGAGCGGAGACGAATCAACCCTACAAAGACCACAGACCCATTAGATTACACGTCGTAAAACAAGCACAACGATTCCATTAGTCATTAAGCAATTAAACAGGATGTTACTGCCATGGTGGCCTTCCATGGTGAAATAGTATGTGCTGTCAATACAAAGCACAGAAACTGCACACTTGCATGTTGTTGTTCCAGAAATTGGGAGTGAGAGAGCAAGTGATGAAAATTACCCTTTTTACCCCATAGAAAAGTAGAAAATCGGATATGCAGACTAAATCCAAAAACCAATTTCACAGTGGTGATTTTGTCACATTTTTAATCTAATAATTGCACGCTCTCGTCCAAAGAGATGCCCATCCAGTTCAGGCATTTGAGCAAAAACATAAACTAGTAAGTGACTCGGGTTAGAAGTTAACTTGGCTCAGAAGATGCCTATTAGCTGTTTCTCTCGCCTCCTTTGTCTGCTTTCACATAACAGCCAAGATAAAAGGTGGGATAAAAGGATGTAGCATCTGAGTCAACATCTTTCTTGTCAACAGTAATAAAAAAATAAATAAAAAAAAGGTTTCAGGATGAGCAAGAAGCCTGTGATGTGGGAGAAACTCATTCAAGTGAGAGCATGGGGAGGTTTTTTTAATTCTTGTTGTGTTTCTATTTATGTCTTTCAATGCACTTGATTAAAGACAACAAAGCACGCTGATACATACAGATGCGAGCACCTGACTTTCCTCTCTCCCAGTTTACTTGCGCCGCCCAAGGAAAAGAGAAGGGTCCTAGCTCCTAATAACGATGTGTGATGTTGACAGCACTGCACCACTATTAAAATAAGTGAACTGTGGGATGTACACAGTAATTCTCGCAGCTTAAATGTCAACCTTGTTTACAAATGTGACATGAGCTCAAGCAGCTATTCAATGAGCCAGCACTCCCGGCATATACAGTAAGTGGGAAGCAGTATAGTGGTTTTCATGCACCCAAAGGATATCAGCCTTAGCATTTTCTGGCTATGAGGATATACAGAGAGGGTGGAAAGTAATATAAAAAGATGACACAAAAGCAAGAGAAGCTGGTAGAGCGGAGCTTAAAGATTGTCAGCTATGATAGAGCAGTTGTTGTGAAATTGAATTGAAAGGGTTGGGTGACAAATGTCACAGCTACTGCCACTGGCTTCAGATCAAAGGGTAAATAAAAAAGATAAACTGTGCAGTCACCAATGCTAGAAAGCACAAAAACATCGGAAACATTCCTCTCTGCACTTGCAAAAAGAGGTGTGCAAACTTCCAAAATAATATTACTGTTTATATTTATGACCTCAATAATAGAAAAAGCAGCAGTCATATTGAAACGTCTGCTTTTAATATCAACTTCAGTGTCTTTGAAAGTAGAGGGAATTCATTCTACACTACTTTAGTAGAAGAGTAATAGAGAAAATCGAATGTGTGACTTGACGGAAAGCCTGTAAATTAGAGTGAGAGCTGTAAATGTGAAACCTAACTGGAAAATTAAGAAATACTGTATCACCTTTCTGGCTGTCGATGACAAAGTTTCCTTCCTCATTGCCTGCTGTTATGGAGTAGTTTATACCATCACCATCTGGGTCTTTGGCCAGAACTGTCGCCACGAGGGTGTTGGGGCCCGCGTCCTCAGAAACAAATGTTCGATATCTGCAGAGCGGAGGGAATACACACATATAAACACACAGAGACAGGGCAATCATTTTCACAGTCCATGGCATTAGCAGACTGATTAGACGTATGGTTGTAGCTTTTGCTTGTCACTATGATTCAAAGCGTGCTCTTAGCTGGCCAGAGCAGAGACAAATGATAATGTCTACTGGGATGTAGAAGTCATTGAACAAATTGTGCTTCCACATACCCGGCCCACTGTAGGCCATTTGATCCAGTGCCTTTTAAAATGTCAACAGTGATTTGCTTGCTCTGTGGTGCTGGGCAGCGAGATGCCAAGCAAGACACAGTAGACTTACACAGGAGACTTATTTCACTGTGCTACAAAGCACAGCGGAGGTGAGATGAACTACGTGACATGGAGGATGCGGAGATGAAGAGAAATGGAAAACAGAGCAAAAGGCGCGACAGGAGAGAGGAGCAGGTGACAAAAAGGAAGGCTGGCTCTGAAATGACAGGTAAAGTGATATGTGGGAGTGAGAGAGAAGAGCACGAGGACAGAGGAAGGCTGATAGACAGCGAGGAGCAGGATATACTGTAAGAGGGGGCGGCATTCTCACAGAGTTTGAGTTGATTTGTCAGCAGAACTCATTCCTTGTGAGATTTTGTGCTGTATCCTCTTCCAATGAGCGTGTGTGTAAATATGTGTGTCTGCGTGAGTGTATGTGGGGGTGTCGGTGTCTACGGTAAGAAGTCAGAGGTGATTGATGGTTTACAGAAGAACGCTGATCGGTGATTCATCTCCGCCAGCTGCTGCAGTCTCCGTGGCAACATGAGTGACCTGTAATCTGTCACCCGGCTCAGAGGCCACCTCTCCGCAGCTCTGCGGGATGAAACATATACACTCTGTCGGCTTTTCTTCCTGAAGCATCTCCCTACATCTCACTGAACTGTAACATGGTACTCTGACACAGTTTGCCTGTCTATCTGTCTATCTGTCTGCTGGCCTGCGAGTCTGGCTATCTGCATATCTGTAGGCTCGCTGCCTGTCTGTCCCTTCCTCCAATCACTTTTCTGTAACTGATTCAAATATGAGGACATGCCAAAAAACATTAGCCCATCCAAGCACATGTCCAAGTATGTCTCACTTAGGCTAAAATTAATTTCATAAGTATCTCAGTATGCAGCAGTCTGTCTTTGAGCTGTTTATCAAGACTCTGTCCTTTTCTGCTCTCATAGCATTTATCTACATCTCAGAAAGCTACAATATGACAAAGCACCCAATACACCCTACCTGACAAAATGCATGAATTTCTAAATGTCTGTCTGCTGGTCTGCCAAGAGTATTTGTCTTACTGCCGACAGGCCTCTGTGTTTATCCGCATATCTGACTGGCTGTCTCCTTGTCTACTCGCCATGTATGGTTTGGTATTCTCTACTTGCTTCTCCTGCGAACATGTTGCAGTGTATGCTTTTCTCCTCAGTTTTCTGTTTGTCTGCCCACATGTCCACCTCTCTGCTCATTTGTTTGTTTAGCTAAGTGTCTGGTGACCTATTGAGACGGACACCTGACAATGCAACAAGGACGAGAAACAGGTCTGCAACACTTTTCTGTGAAGGCTGCTGAAAGATGACTGACAGGACAAGTGGCTTACACGTTGGGGGGAATAAATGCAGCAGAGGCACAGTGACAGTTTATGCCCACCCACTCACACAGCTTTGCCAAAAAAAAAGGCGGTTGAGGACACAGTGGATAGCATCCCTATGTCAGGTTACTGCATAGAAGGCCAAAAATAAACCCCAGAGAGTCATGTGAATGCTCAATTTTACTACAATATAGAATGAGATATATTTTTCCAAGGGAGGTGTTCCGGGCATGTCCCACCGGGAGGATGCCCCGGGGAAGACCCAGGACACGCTGGAGGGACTATGTCTCGCGGCTGGCCTGGGAGGAGCAGGAGGAAGTGTCTGGAGAGAGGAAAGTCTGGGCATCTTTGCTTAGACTGCTGCCCCCGCGACCCGGTCCCGGATAAGCGGAGGAAAATGGATGGATGGATATATTTTTAGCAAACCACCAGAACATGTTATGAGAGTAAAAATGGGTCCCACGTTGATTAAAGTGTGAGAAGTGGGGAACAGATTGTTCTAATGCCAGGTGGCTGTGATTAACACACCAAATAGAAAAACATTGAGTTTGTCTTACAGGTGAAGGTTTTTCAACTGCAGCGTTGATGCAAGTTGGCCACTATTCATGGCAGGACTCCCAGCATCAATTTATTACCATGATGAATAGCCTGAAGGGAGGCAGGTTTGTGATGCATGATGTAACAACCTATATGTCTGTGATGCAACCGCTCAAAGAGCACAGCTTCGATGTAATGAAATGGGATCAGCCAGTGGATAAGGGATGAAGCAGTGCCAGCAGGAGGAACAATATTTAAACCTGTCACCTTGGTGACAAACTTTGATCTTTGCAGCTGAACTTTGGCCATGGTTAAGAGTTAAACTTTGGCCTTTCTAAATTTATAAAAACAAGGGCACCTTAGGTACAATGCCACATTAATAGTCACACCTGTACAACTGTATGCACTTCATACAATCGTACCAGGTGTACCTAATAAAGTGGCTGGACAGTGTATGTTACATTTTGTGCCAATACACATATTATTGTTATGTTAAGCATCATTTACATGCACAAGCACAAACTTGGTGAAAATTAACAGGAACATTTATGGAGGAAATAAGGGATTATGGGAAGATTGAACAAGTAATTTGAAAGTTTAAGTGATAAAGCTGCTCACACAGGCTGAGAGAATTCGGGAGACTCATCGTTGACATTCGCCATCCTCACACGGACCGTGGCAGTGCCAGAGTGAGGCTCGTCCCCGCTGTCCACTGCCATCACCACAAATTCATACAGATGGTTGGGCCTCTCATAGTCAAGCCGGCCCGCAGGAAAAACGGTCCCATGGGCTGAAATGCTGAAGTCTGGGCTCAAGGTGTAATAGGTGAGTTCAGCGTTTAACCCTGAGTCACAGTCTGTGGCCAACACTGACAGCAGGGAAGACATCACAGAAGGACAATCAATTAACAGCTAATCAAAACGAACTGATGAGATGGCAACGGCTGATGAATATGTTGACATCTGTGTAGATCATTATGTCTTTATGGCCTTGCTAAACATGTAATAGATCATACGCTTTGACAGCTAATATTACCAGCACACAAACTGCACTATGCCCTTCCAGAATGATTACCATCATTTGCAAAAATGAGCATAAAGACCTGGTGAAATGAGCAAGTTGCATTTTCTGCAGTGTTTCAAAATGATTTTATTCTGAGGTAATTACACTGAAAAACTATAGGTTTGTTTCTAATGTGTGAGGAGATGCAGCCACAAATATTGACACTCTTTGTTGCAAAGCCAATTTAGGTCTTACTCTGCTGTTTGGTGAATTTTACTTAAACTCATGCACAGCCCCTCTAGCTCATTACACTTGCATATTCTCTTGATGTGTCTATTTCCTCCGTGTCAAGCATCAGCAGCTGCAGCTTGAGTATCTGAATGCTTCATTCTCCTTCCATCTAAATATCTTGTAATATACTGTAGTCTCAGACAATGTGCCATTTGTATATTCTGACTCGTTGAATGCTAAAGAATTAAAGGAGTACATTTTTCTTAACCATCCTCACCATCACTAGTGCTTCACAGTTTACTTTTTTTTTACTATCAACTTTAGTTAGATACATTTAAAGTGATAGCCTCATTGTAAACTATTCATCTGTGTCTTTGCCCTGTACAAGCAGGGGTGACTGTGTAATGTAATGTGAATTTCTCTTTCTTGGTGCATCAAAACTTTGACATTTCATTAGTTAACTGTGTAGTCCACCAGATTTTTGCTCCTTGATTTGAATTGTTGGGGGATTCTGGGCTTTTGTCAGAGACTATTTTATTGAACTATCAAGTCTCAGTATTTGTTGTAACAGCTATATCCTATAACTAGCTTAAATATTGAACTTTTCTAGTGGCAGGTCTCGCAGACGTCTCCTAGTTTTCACTTTCTCTATCTTTGATCTCCCCACTGCTGATTTTTTTCCTGCCATACTGTTTGTTTTGTTTTCTTGGTGATGCATTGGTTTCTATTGGGTGCCATTTTGTCCTTCCATTGTCTGTGCTGTGCCAACAATTTCTACTGCTGCAGGCTGTGTGTTCAAATGTTTTCAGATTAAATTTGTTCCATTTCTTCCAGCCAGAATGCATTAGAAAAAAAAAACATTGCCCAGCCAAAAACTCTCACAAATCACCTGTAGTAACCCATAGGGGACAGAAGTCCCAGAGGTGCAGGAACATTCGATAGTGTACAAGTTGAAATTTAAAAAGAATACGCCTATATAATGGAATATTTTGTATATTCACTGTGTATTTTCTCAGCTTTCATGGTTATTTTTGCCTTGACCCCCTTTAATTTGTGAGTAAAATGTAACTGTGGATTGAAATCCTCTAATTTTGTTGGGTCACTCTTCTAAGAAAGGTTGTAGCTAAATACTGCAAATGGATCTTGAAAGTACAGTAATCTAAAACATCTAAATCCAAATTTAAGCACGAAACTAAAAGAACTACCAGTAACAGTGGCATCGTTTTATAAGGAACATACAGTAGGTTATCACACATGTTAAAACAAACAACTTGATCTGATTGAAAGACATAGTGCAGTAAATATCCCTTGGCACAAAATCGTTCTTTATTGTGTTTGTATTCTCACAAGTTCAGTGATAAGGGCGATGGCAAAACGTACACCTTCAGCCTCATAATTGATAATTATAGAGTAGCCTCATGCAGTAATAAATAAACTGGCATTCCATTATTCATGCAGCATCTAATAAATCAAAACAAATGTATGTTTTCTTTGTAGCACCTAGTTTAATTCAGTATAATTGAAATTATGATCACGGTCTGAAACATGTATTAGTTTCTTTCAGTTTGACAAATGGAAGCATTATGGATCTATAGGCCAAAACAGTGACTCGAGGACTTAACTGCAGCTTTGGATTCCTCTCAAAACACATCTGTTGTTTTCCTTTAGAAAAAGTGACTCGTTATACATTTTCTCTCTCCATGTCAAAAAGAAACAGATGGATGTAAAATATGGGGTCAGAGAAGTCTTACCCTGCAGCAGAGATGTTGCCGTGGTTACAGTCTCAGGAACTCCATCCACACTGTAGATGGACTGGAGGAACTCTGGGACACAATCATTCTCATCCGTTATCAACACCTGAACCTGATTAGTGCCAGTGTGATGGAATAAGAAGAGAGGAGAAGGAAGAGGAGAAGTGAGGAGCAAAATCAGACAAAATCAGAGCAGAAGAACACTAAAATTAGCCTCTTTACAAAATGATCCTGCACAAGACGCTGACCCCAAAACTTAATCTAAATTGCATTTTATGGTTTCTCAAGATACCAATTCAACCTATGCTTTATCTGTCAAAAATAGAAATGTTCTGAGCATGTGTGTGCCTCACTATCTGTTTTTGACAAAGGCCCTTTAGCTGTCGTCCAACCTACAAGCTCGCTGTCACCACACTGTGTAAAGTGTGAAGTGACAGCTGAGTAACAGTCCTGAAATAGCTGGGATAGGTTTTTCCCAGTCTCCATCTCCCACTGCAGCTGAGCAGAAGGAGATTGTTCCTACTAAATCTGTGGGATAAAGTGAGCGTCTGACATGATAATCGGGTAACAAAATCTTTGAATTAATAATTTAAATGATACTGTATTCATGAATAGTTTATTTAGAAACACTGGTGTGTGAAGTTTTTGGATTTTGAGTTCTCCCAAGTGTCTAAGTGTTTGTTTTATATTTTACACAGTTCATCTCAGATCACGCTCTTGACAAAAAGCACTTAGTGAGACAGAAACAAAATAGAAAAACAAACAGCAGAAGAAAACCCCCAACTCAGGCCATGTGCTAACATTGTTAAACCATTCAGCCATGCCTTTCCCTCTGTGATTATCGCCAAGTGATGCGACGTCAAAAGGTCAGTGCTGAGATCAGATCATTTCTGTTAATGCAGCCTTTGATTATGAGACACATCACATTTAGGTGAAAACTGGTCTGACTGAGAGTGTCATTAAAGTCTGGTGCACAATGCAGCAAATTACAGCAATACAACAGATTTTTATTTCAGTTTTATTCAGCACTAAATGCTTGAGTGACAGCTGCGATAATAAATCACCAGTGCAGACCTCAGGTTAGCTGACCTGAGTGCATGAACTCTAATATGACTCATGTTTGCTAAGCTTATCACTGTCTAATTAAACAAACCTCTGTGGCAGTGCTGAGGCTGCCGGGCTCTTCGCTGGCTCGCACCATCAGCAGGTAGCGTCGCTGGTCGCTCTCATAATCCAGTGTCCTGGTCAGACTAATCTCCCCCGTCTCCTGCTGGATGCTGAAGAGGCTACTGGGATTGATCAGCAGGCTGTAGCTGATTGGCTGCTTCTGGAAGGAAATAGCAAACACCACCAGGAAGCTGTGGAACAAAGAGACACTTATTAAAAGAAAAGGACTAATAGTCTTTACTATTCGATTTCAGTTGTACACATGTTGAATTAAAATCGAAATTCTCTTTTCCTACATCAGCGCTGTCTTGTAATGAAATCAATTACTGTATGGCCCATTGGCTACATGCACAAACACAGTCAATCAGTACTTGTCAGTTCTGGGTAATAATGTAATACTATTATGCAGATATCAATGTTTGTTTTTACGGTTAAAAGAGTTTGCCTTCTCTAATGGTGTGTGATGATGATACATCAATTGATGCTGGAGTGCCCTGATGTGACAAAATTAATATTCATCAGCACAAGTCTTGACAGGTAGTGTTTTGATATCTCAGACAATAGTTTTTACAGAGATATGTGTGCATATATTTAAGTTTTACTTGTCATATTTTGCAGTACACGTAACACTCTCCTTGTGTGAGTGAGTAGGTGATTAACAATATGTTTTCATGCACACAGTCATCTTAGTGTTTGTCAATTTAAAGATACTGTATGAGGTACACTGACAATATTTTTGCAATACTGTTACATTTTTAATACTCATTACACTCTATTCTCATTTTGTAAACAGGCAATTATACCTACTGAAGCAACAATAAAGAACCTGCTTAGAGTGTTTGGTGGCAGACATGGGAGGAGTTCCACATCTCAATAAAAGCCCTGGCAGCATAACTGTTTAACCAAACAATGTCAGAAAGATATAAAACAAACCACAGTTACACAATGTTGTATAATGTACAAGCTACAGCTGATAGATAGATAGATAGATATTCTGACCGTATCACACAATCCTAATACATTCCTGATTATGGATGTGTGAGTAGATGCAGTACTCACGGCTGTGCCTCAGGCGTGTTCTCTGGTATGGAGATGGCATAGCTAGAATTGTTGAACTGTGGTGCTCTGGCTCCTGCCACCACAGAGAGCATGGCCGGGGCACTGCGGCTGCCCAGGCCGTCGAGGGCTACCACACTTAACAAATACTCTCTGTCCTTCTGAAGCACCAGCCCTGTGGTCACCACCTGTCCCGTCCTCTTTTCCACTGCAAAGCAGCTGTCACCACCTACATAGAAATACAGTGACATTATTTTCTTGTCCTGGATCAAAAGCAATCCACTACTGCTGTCTTGAATACTAACGTTTCCCAAATGGCAATTTGGGATCGGTGATTCTGGCTTGCTGGGTCTGCTGAGCTAAGGCCCACAACACATAAAAAAGTTGTTCTATAATATGATTCATGCTCAAATTAGCATTTAAATTTGATCTTTCTGCGCAGTGGTTTATTTATCAAGGCGCTGACACAAGTGTTGACACATGAATAAACTCACAAATAAATTGGGTATTTTTAAACAACATTTCTGGTGACACAAGGCAAAGCCTTTCACTTGGACAATACTAAAACAGAACTCTACTATAGTATGTATGACATAATACTCAGTGGATTAAGATATTAAAACCAGCTGTATTATGACTCTGTAAGTGTTATTTTGTTTTCAGGCAGACAACCATTTACACGCACGAACAATTTAGAGTCACCAATTAACCTAACAAGCATGTCTTTGGACTGTGGGAGGAAGTCAGAGCACTTGAAGAAAATACCACCTAGAAAGACCCCAGTCTGCTGCGAAGTTCAAACCTGGAACCTTCTTGCTATGAGGCAACAGTGCAAATTACTGAACCACCACGATGCCCATGAGCCAGACAGCATGAGCTATCTGAGGCTCATGCTAATCCAAACTTAAATTATCAACAGAAGCAGTGAGCAGCTGCTTGGTCAACGCAGGCTGGGAGCTGATCAGGCAGCAGACGGCTGTAGTTGTGGTATTAACTTTGGTGACAAACAGTAGTCTAATTAAACGTTTCCAACATAATCAACGCTAAAGTAATTAACTGTATAAGCGACAACCCCCTGCTTTGTAGTAAAGATGAGTGAATGATTTCCTGGGCTGAGTTCGTCCACACTGAGTCTGGTGTGACAGTATTTGTCCCCAGGACATCTGTCATAAAACCAGTGAAACTGGAATTCGCTGTGGGGAGACTGGGGAGTCTTGTTCCATGTTTAACAAGGTTAATGGGCTTGTCTGACCAATCACGGGACAGCAATGGATGGAAGTGGATTCTCTGCAATTTTAGATTGTCGTTATTTTGTATTTATTTCTAATTCAAGTAACTGTGTGTTTATTATTATATAATTCCCAGTATATTCCAATTTTGCAGCAAATGTACGTTATGTCAGTGGCTGAAAAAACTAAATTAGTAACAGTTAAATTATTGATTGTTAGTATGGCTGACTATCATTAAGGAAATTGCTTAAAATCTACATCTGTCATTCCTTCCATTTTATTTATTTGTTTATTCAGCAGTTTCTGTTTAGAAGACAAGTCTCTTCTACTCTGTCTCATTAGTTTTGTGAAATCTTGTTGGCTGACATTACTGTACTACTATTGACTGGCAATTCTTCCTTGTCATTATCAACTTAACAAAACAAACACAAAAAATTGGAAACTTCCACATTCTCCAGTGGCTTTGTTTGATATCCTCTGTTTTGACTTATCACTGATTACCAAGCAGCTCAGCAAACTGATGTTAGTGTGTTCACCTCTATAGTTTATAAGGTGAAATTCTGCATGTTAGTATGTTTATTAGGATTTTTATTTTTCCCCCTCAATTTGCTATTGTTCTGTGGCATGTGTCATTCTTTCATTGATCAGTTTATCCATTATTTACCTCCACCAAGGGTGGGGCTTTTTATTGTTGGTTTGTTTGCTTGTTTGTTTAACAGCATAACTCAGAAGTAATGAACAGATTTTGATCATTCTTTTTTGGGAAGGTAGAATACGGCCCACTAAACACTTGATTAGATTTAGCAGCTGATCCATACCATAATTTTGAAACAGAAATATTTTAAAAAGATTATTCACCATTGTGAGTGCTGGAAAACTAATGACTGTATGTTAGTTACCTTGTGGCCAAAGTGCACAGCAACACTGCTGAGCACTCCAAAAACAAACAGAGAAATCTTGGGGTTAGAGATAGCTGCCGATTCATTGTCAATGGAAACTGAGTGTTGCCATTCAGTACACCCTGATGTGTGAGACAGGGACTGGAGGACCCTAGTGAGGCAACAGTCCAGAGCTGAGGAAAGAATTCGCCATTTTATCCCTAAACCAATTATTGAATGTCTGCCATGTCTATGGTTCTTCTTGAATAAATGTCAAACTAATGGTGATAACAGCATCATTCCACACCACAGCAGTAGATTTTCATGGTCAAGCAATCATATTATGAAGATCAAACTATGCTTTTATGGCATTATAGGGAAACTGGGTTTCCTTTGCCAGAGCTCTGCACTCTCTGAGTGCTGTCTAGTTTTTTTGTTTTTTTTTTGCCCTCCTCTCCCTATGTCATTTTATTTTGAGGTTGTGCATTTGATGTTATAGAATATAATATAGTAGAGTTTATTTTGAGGCTGGATGTTAGGTAATGTCTCCAGGGCATGAATGGAGATGGAAAAGTAAGAAACATGCAGTATAATGTATATAGTATAGTGATGTATGAATATGTGTTTACCCATAAAGTGTGTATCATTTTGAGCCGTCTGCACAGGTTTTGGCACATTCAGTTAGATAGGACCTGATATTTCGGATAATATATAGCAGCATGACCAGGTGACAGATGTAACATGCACAGTAACAATTATTGTAGTCCTCAATCAATCACAATGTCCAGTTTTTTAGCAGACTTTGTTGGAGAAAGCAAGGCAGAGCTGAGCTGGTTACTAGTGTTGCACTGAAGTGAAAGACTCACTGATCTCAACAGGCGATCAGGCTGGAAGAAACTGAGCTGAAGGCAGCTTTATCTCCCCCGTTTGGATTTGTGAGTGAGGCTAGGCTGAGAGCCACACTGAGACAGTCGGCTTGTCGGATGGGAAGGACGGACAGAGCTGGCTTTCTTCAGCATAGTAGTAGTAAGAGAAACCATGTGAGCGGGGGTGGGGGGTAGGAAGATCTGGTGGCTTACAAGTTCAACAGGATCGGAACTGATGACTGGGCATCAGCCGTTACATACCTCAGGGTTTCTACCACTGACAACAGTGCAGATTCAATCAAAGTTACAGCCTTGGTCCTCAGAAGCTTGCTTGTTCCAAAGGCAAACAGAGACTAACACATCACACTCAGACAATCCTTTCCATCTGATGCGGTTCAAACTATCAAAATGAAAGAAGAAACATTTTCATTTTTGTTTCTAAACCTATAAAGAACATGTTCTATATACCCTACAGAAAAGACTGGCATTGACTCTGCTGAGGTGTTATGTTACAGCACTTGCTCTTGCACATGTATTTAGTCGATAAAATATTTTTCTTAATGCACCAAGCTTTCAGAAAAATTGAGGTTTTCTGAGGTCATGTGTAAAATGATTATTCATTTAACAACTATTCATAAACTCCCAGACAAGACACAAAGTGTTGTATTGTCTGTATAAGGCTGTACCTTGCAACATGGTCCACTTTAGAAAACATTCACCTTTTGTATGTAGCATATATCATACGCCAGCCAACCGCCACTAAAAGTACAGAATGTAGTTCTTATGTGGCTGACTGTTAGACACAAGCTTTACTTTAGAACAGGTTTTGGCCTCTAAATCTCTGTCAATGTTTGCACCTGCTACACATGAAATAACGGATGATTTATTCAACTAGCTCCTGCTCTGCCAGCTGACAGCAGGTGGCAGGTACATGAGATAGTGTTAAAGAGACATTAGTCATGATCAGTCTATTGCTATCGTACTGTATGTTTAGCTCAAGCTAAAAATGTACATAATAGTGCATTTTGCTACCAAAAACTACTTTTTAGTTTGTGCGTTTATGAGGATGATGATTATTATCTTACTTACTGTTACTTTTGCTACTTCTGTACTTGTAGTACCTTTTATGTAAAAAAAGCATTTTTACATTTTACTTAAAGGTACGCTAGCATGTTTGACCAGTAGTAATGCTATGGAGCAGGGTTTATGAGCATGTCTCTATTTTGTTTCTGTTGTGCATGAGGGTGTTTGTGAAAGCACACACTCCTGCCAAATGTTTTACACTACTCCACTGACTGACAGTTGGTGGCAGTGCTGTGCCAATAAAAGTGTCCATGTGCCAAAAAAGGAAGTTAAGAAGTAGATGGCTATCAAACATGAAAATAAACAATGCAGGGTTTTGAATTGTTAAAAAAATTGGCTTTGCAAATGTTTAATGAGAAAGTAAACGCACACACAGTGTGTTTTGGTGACAAATAGTTGTTTACAAGAAAACTCCACAGGGTACTTTTAAATAAAAATGCTTTTTCCACTACTGTTACATACTAAACAGTGGGTTCAGACAGATTGACATGGCTCATCAAAAGGCCAGCTACTCTCATCCTCTTGAGGTCTTATATGTTTTACAGGATAAGCTGAATGTTTAATACATGTAAAATCTTGAAAGTGGGTCTAGATTGTGTTGAATAAAAGTCATTTAGTTGGTTCAAATGTTTAGAGGCAAACCTCATGCTCGTAATATTTAGTTCTTAGCATGGCCATGTAGACCATGGAGTATACCTTGTGGTAATTCTGGTTTAACTCACATCAGGGAGCTCTGCAATGGACTAATGCAAGTCAGAGGGAATGCATAGTGTTTTGTAAAGTCCCACTGGCAAGATTAGCACATCTTCCATCTCTGACATGCCAACAATCCTTTATCCCCTCAACCACTAGGGGGTCTACTACTCTGGCAGACTTCCAACAGCCCCCTGTGGGTGTTTGTGTGTGAGAGTGTGTGCAAGAGTGTATGCTTGCATGAGTCTGTGTGTATGAAACAGAAAGAAGCAGGCAGATAGACAAGAGTGCATGGTAAGTGCATAAACAAATGTGTGAATGCCTCTGGCTGTGTATGTGACTGTGTGTATGTGTGTGTGTAAGAGAGAGAGAGAGGAAGGACCAAGATACAGAGGTAGAGCGAGAGACAGGGTGACGGAGAGACAGAGAAACTAATGGACACCTAAACAGTGTATGAATGAAATAATGAATGTGTGAACACCTACGGCTGTCTGTTTGAGCAACTGTACTGGTGTCAGACTACAGCTGTGTTTATTTCCAAGGTAAAATAACCTGTCAACCTATTTTAACAATACCTACAGTACACAACCTATTTTACATCTTGTGTGTGTGTGTGTGTGTGTGTGTGTGTGTGTGTGTGTGTGTGTGTGTGTGAGAGCAGCAGTAAGCATACCATCCGACAAAAAGTATTCCACCTCTCCGCTTTTGCCTTCGTCCCCATCATGAGCCTGGAGCTGGTAGACAAATGTTCTCGCAGGGGCCTCAGGGGACACTACAGCCAGGTAAGGGTATGGCTTCATATTCCACTCAGGAACGTTGTCATTGACATCTGTGATCTTCAGTTTCACCTTGTTCAGGTACCAGTCTGGGCCTGGGGGATAGTGCAGAGATAGTGACGGAACTGTGGTTACTGGAAGTGACAGCTGTCATGTTACTGTGTGCGTAGAAAGGAGACAAGCAGCCAGAGGAATCCGAAGCACCGGCAAGCAGAAGACTCAATTGAGGGTACAGGTATGTGAAATATAAATCCTTTACAGTATATGGCAAAACACAATGCTCTGTGATCAAAATTAATCTCAGTGATCATTTTATCTGCAATGTGGAACTGATAATAATACAGTCTTGATTCAGCTCTGAGTTTTGGTCAGAGTCAATTATCACATTATCTTTAATGTGGCAGTTCACTCACTATCTTTCCACTATCTTTTGCTGTGCAATAGCTGCTGGGTTTTAGAGATTATTGTAAATGGATATCAGGAGACCTGTTTGAGTCCACAGCAGAAGTTAGTAGACATGATGTCATTCATCCATTCCCGATCAGAGCCCACATCTAGGCAGCCAGACACCTAAGTTCTCATGAGAGAGAGTGCCAACCATAGACTCATCTACCAAGTCTGTGTAAAGCTACCTTGATCTTCCCTAAGGGCCCTACGGATGATGCCTCATGGCTGCAGGCATTTTGTCACATACTGCTGTGCTGAAGTGAATAAGAAGATTCCAGGAATCCAATTACCAACTCCCTCACCCGGAGCCAGGGCAGACAGGAAGACTGCACAGCAGCGCCCAAGGAGAAGCGGTTTACAACCACGTTGCAGTCTCTATGACAAGAGCATAGCATGCCTTTTGCTGAAACTGATGGTGGAGGATCATTATCCACATTAAATACCATGACACAATCTGGAAACATTGTGCACAAAAATCTCCAGACACTGTCACAGGCCAGATCTAGGACACTTTTTGTGTAGAATCTATTCCTGCAAAGTGGAGCAAGTCACAGAATTGTGAGCTAAGACACTATTTCCACAAACACTGGCTGCAATCTTGTGTCAATGCGGCATGCAGGAATGTCAGGAGAGCTGCCAACCAGTTCAGTAGGCTGCGATCCACAGAGGCCATCTGCCTCACCCCAGAGAGGAAGAACCCCCTGCCAGGACAAACATGCACACAAATACACACACGCACAGATTTGGCATACGGGCAAGTTGTCCCATCACACCCAGACACATGCTTGCACACTTGACACAGCTGACATTAGCATGTCTTTTTGTGTCTTCTGTCTATCTCTTGCACACACACCAGTGCACATTTATGCACAGAGGTGAGTTACCTAAGGGCTTAAAGCAAATATGGATTTCAAATTCCATTACGTGAAATGTCTCATGTGTGTGACCCCGGGCTATAATTGTACTTTTGAATCCAAAACAAAAGGAGTAGAAGTGCTCAACAGATGTGCTGTCGCTGTACAAGACAGTTCTACTTTGCTGGTTTTCCTAATATTCTGCAACATGATGTCCCTACAAAGCCAATTATAGCTGATAATAGAAAACGACGCGTTGGTAATGAGCAGTAAACACATACAGCAAATGGCATAAAGTCTTCAAACTGTACGAATTGCCATAATAAATCTTTTGCAGCACCTAGTGTTCGCTCAAATGAGTTGGAAAGCAGAAAACAGATGCTGAGATCACAATTCCTATTTCTTTTTTTAACGGGCTTACAGTTAAGATGCATTTTGATGGAAAATACGGTGTGTTGCACAGACTAACTCTGGAGTGTTCACAACTGAAACACAATAGCTATAAAGTGTGTGACAGCTCCTGAAAGGATTGTTAGAGGGATAATAACAGAGGGAGGCAGAAGTTAGAGGAGAGAATTAATCTGGCTTTCTACTCTGGCTTTAAAGCTGCTCTGCAGAGAGAGAAGTTCTGACTCAGATCAGACGATAGTTCGTTTTGGATAAATAGCCACTGTATCGTGGAGGCAGAGAAACTAATCAATGTTAAGATGCTATCTCCTAAAATGTCGACAGCAGCAGTTTATGCAATTTAAGCCACATCATCCTGCCCTGCTAGACAGGAACAGTCCTTTTGTGATGAATAATGAGAAAGGATAAAGATTCTGTTGCAAAGTAGAAGGGTTTAAAAGGCACTTAATCAAAAAGAAATCAGAGCTCCAACACTTAACATTTAGTTGATTATCAAATCTTTGCGGGGAGTGGTGCAAGACGCATTCCTTGCCTCCTCCTTGCTGGTGTCTTTCCCAGCCATGTCTCTGTGGTAATGGTGGCGATGATTTTACAAGGCTCCATCTAATTAGCTTGTTACATAGAGACTAATCAGAGTCAAGGCAGATAATTAGAGCCTATCAGCTCTGGAATGATAATGAAGAATATACTTGTGTGCATGTGTGTGTGTGTGAGGTGAGAGACACTGAGAGTGCACGCTGCATGTTGTAAGGCCAAAAACGTGTGTGATTCCTCCCTGATCCGGTGAGTTAAGTAAAGAGCGGCTGTGAGTGATACCCCATGAGCACAGACCTGACCTGCCTCACGTGACTGAGACAAAAGATGTGATCAAATAACCAGGAAAGACAGAGGCTCACAGGCTCCACTAAATTCAAAGTCAAATATGCTTTTTGCGCTCCGTGAGATGAAAAAGCCAGTCTATACTGTACACTACAATCCCATAAGGATAAGACCATCTGCTGGATGACTAACATAATAATGTATCATGAACAGGGGTGTACTGTGTAGTTGGCCAAGGCTCAGTGAGTACAATGAATGTGGTGTGTGTGCAAGTTGTGCATATGTGTGTTTGAAATCAGTACAAACCCCTCTGTTGATGTTTCCTGCTGTTAATCCTCTCCTTGGGTAGTTGCTATATAAAGCTGCTAAGTGGCTTGCTGGTATGAAAAAAAAAGTTGTCTCAAGTGCTTCTGCGCACATAAACACTGCCCAAAGTACAAGGACTCTGAGTGTGTGTGGGAAGGGGATGAGAGGAACCAGAGTGAAGGAGGGAGGCACCGATACCGAAACATGTATCTACAGAGGGAGAGAAAGAGAGAGAGGGGAAAGGAGTATTGTGTGATGCTAAGCAGAGAACATAAAAAAAGATTACAGATAAAAGAGCACAAGGGAAACACACCAAAGGAGTAGCACGACAATAGATGGTGAGAGCATTCATGTTCAGAAAGAAAACAGAGTAGCAGATCACAAGAGAAAAAAAATTAAGAAGATGTAGAAGATGCAGTATAATTAATAACACAGGGTTTTTCTTATGGATCCCTTGTTCCTCGTACATCCAGCGAGAAAGGATATTAAGATACAAATATTTCTGTGCGGAATTAAACAAATTGCATTTGCAAGCATAAATATCAATGGCCCGTGCGAGACATGGAATTTCAGGGGTGCTTTTTTTTTTTTTTTTTTTTTTTCTTTTTTTTGCTGATGTGAAGAGAGGATGGGAGTGTAATAAGGTACATTAACCAAATATTTGCAGTGTTAAGGAGGCTCAATTCTAAACTGCCCACCCCTCATCTCTGTGCTTTTAAGCGGAGTGTGAATCTGTCAGCAGGAGATCAACATGCTAAAAGCACTGAGGACAGAAATCTATTAACTCAGGGATCTCAGCACCACATGCACTGGGCTCTGCGGTGGCTCAGAATGGCTGACACACTAACCATATGAACACGCAAGCAGGCATTTTCATCCCAGAACAATTACAAATGGTAGACGTCTACACTCCAAATCTGCATCTCTGCAAAAAATGCACATAAAAGCATCCCATAAAACCACCAGTGTGTGTATTTTAGCAACTATATCTGCAAACAATTTGCAACCATATTGACAGGACTGTGGCACAGCCTATAGCCGCAGGTAATTAAAATAAATAAGTTATATATGCAACACAGATGTACGGAAAGACTGACACAGCATCTGTGGCATCAGCACAGATTACTGAGGTGGCATTTGGACTCACCTTTCACTCCTAGCTTAACTTGCCTTCCTATTAAATGGAGACAACTGCAAAAAATCTCTAGTTTTACTTTGTTATTTGCAGAACATCTAATGATGTACAGTAAACATATATAAATGCATGCAGGCTATAAATAATATGTGATTTATTATTTTAATAGCAAAGTCTACAACTGGCTTCAGACAGCTAAATAAAAAACATAACATATCAACAGAGCAGATATCCTTCTAAACCTTAAACTCTGTTTATTTACACTATTTATAGTATTAATGGTTCCTTCAATGAAGATGTTTTCCCCTGTCACCATTGAGGGTTTGGCTAGCAATCCTCAATGACAGTGAACAAGTTGTTTAAAAATGGATGGATGGATGGCATTTCCCCATCAGACCACAGACAGCTATAGCCTCCCTTCTGGTGGTCGAATTTTTCCTTGTAGTTCAGCCAAAAGAATTGCAAAATGCTTTCAGTCCCTTTTGTTTCATTGCTTTGAGCAGAGAAAAATGTGCCGTATTCTATTCTCGTCTACTGACTCACATAAAAAGGATTTAGAGAGGAGTGAGTGTGGCATGGAGATATACAGTACTGGTACCGTAGGGCCCAAAGTAAAGAAAGAACATGTAATTTAGTTGAAATATTTGGTTCTTTTAAAAGAACTATGACCTAGAATTTAATATTTTGCTTCACATGTGAAAATAATGTGCAATGATAAAAATGACTTTAAAATGTTTTCATTTATTCAGTCCGCATTCACATCTATGAGACATTCTCCATCAATGTTTTTTTTCACACAGCAATTCACATTAAATAATTAATGCACTAGCTTTGCTCTGTGGTGAACCACCAATCATTTAATGAGAATAGTTATTTGAAAAAACTGACATGTTATTTATTAGCTGACAAACAGAAGACAAAGTTTGACCAAGGATTGATCAATAACTGGTTGACATTCCCACTGCATAGCTGTTGTTTGTGGACAGGGGAGGAAGACAGAGTGCCACATAAACCTGACCTCTACCCACATTTCCTCAGCAACACTTACAGTACGTTCACACTGATGGATTCAGGGCCAGTGACAGCTGCCATTCATTGTGAATGAGACCTGGGTTTGCAGCCCTGCAGAGCTCGACAGATTCAAAATGCACCCGGCTTCACTACAGAGGGCATTTGCATGAAGTTGAGGAATGCTCAACTTTATATAATGTTTACTTAAATTGAAAAAAATCAATTTTTGGGGAAAGTTTTGATTTGTACTTTGAATTCTTAATTTGAATCATGTCCCATCCACTAACATAGAAGGGGCTGGGTATATGGCATATACTGCAAGCAGCCACCAGGGGGCGATCGACTTGTGATGGCATTACGTCTAGAGAGCTGTCCATCTTTAAATACAGTATGTGATAAGAACATTATCAATGGCTCTACTCCAATATGCGTACCAGTAAGATGTCAGTAAGCCAGGATGAACAACACCAGAGCAAATGGCTCACATAAATGAAGTGCAAACCCACGATAGCCATAAAGGTAAGGATACAAATTTGACCAGATGGGTTAATCAAAATGTTATGTCTGAAAAACAGATCTTCACTCCATCATGCTAACAATGCTGTGCTCAAACCTCTTACTACTCAGCAGTGGTGGAAGAAGTACTCAGATCCTTTACTTAAGCAGCAATACAACATTAAGTAAAAGTACAAAAGTATTAGCATCTCAACATACCTAAAGTACTGAAAGTAAAAGTACTCATAATGCAGAATACCACATCTCACATTCCTGGATACCATATTATTGTAATTTAATTACTGAGACATTATGGTGACCATCACATTTAATGTTGCAACTGGTAAAGGAGGAGCTAGTTTTAACCAGCTTATATGCATTTAATTTGAATGACTGCTGGGTAGCATGTGAATTTTACACCATAGATCAGTGAAGTCTATAATTATACCATATTTTTTGTGTGAATCTGGTTCTGAAAAGTAAATATTAATTAAAGTTATAAAATAAATGTAGTGGAGTAAAAAGTACAGCATTACCTAAAATATATTGAAGTCAATGTATGAAGTAACAGAAAATACTCAAGTAAAGTACAGATACCTCAAAAGTGGACTTAAGTACAGTACCTGAGCAAATTTACGTAGTTACTTTTCACCACTACTCGGGGTATAAACTACAGATGATGCATCATTTTGAGGTTGGAAAAGTCGACTGTATTAAAACTGAATACTGCAACACTGCATTAAGATAACGTTTTGTCTGCAATCATTTCGGTTACCCTTGTAACTTGTGTAACCAACACTTTGTGTCATTTATAAAATGGAATAAAAAATTAGATAACTGTACTTACTTCTGAGTGAAACATTTACTTTGAGAATGATCGGTTAGCTGCCAGGCTGCCTATGAACCACCCAGAAACCTCTGGAAGTAACAACTGAATCATTGGGTTTGATCAAACCACTTCACATAGTTCAAGAGTATTTTGTGTTGTGAGGAAGGCAATCTTACATTCTGCACCGTTTATATCATCTCAAGATCTGTTTACATTTCTGATATACAATCTTCATAAACTTTATTTAAACTCAAGTAAGGGGGAGATTACTCTCAAGTCAATACCTCTTAGTGGAGCTACTTCCAATTTCCATTCCACCAAAATGTTTGGCTTACTCTTAGAACGAATGTGAATCATGCTGTTGTGAGTCTTTTCAGTCATGTTGTTATATTGGTCACACAGCAAAGTGAAACACACAGGAGTCAGTGTCATGGAGAAGATCCATGGTTACATCTGCTGCTCTGGTTGCTTAGTTTTTGACAGAAATCAAATAGTATTGTTGTCCTTGATGCCAAAATGTTGAGAAATATTGCTATAAGATTTACAGCCAGGTGTTTTATGTGACCTGAGACACATACTGCAATTTAGATGAAGCATTTTCTTTCCCTCTCTCCTCATGTCCTTCATAAACAAAGGGCACTATTGATCCTTGACTTTGACTCTAAATAATCAATATGAGGGTGGAAAAAGGCCTGATTGTGTCTGAAAGCCTAGAATGGGAATAACTGTTTTCCAAAACACTTATCCACTGAATTGCCTGAATGGAAAACACACTTCAAACCTTTGGTGTGTTGCTCAAGCCCACAGTATACCCACCCTTGACTTTCACACAGGTGATCACAGCTACAAACACCAAGCTCAGTTTATGCTAGGTCACTTAACTCTCCTGACATTTGTCTTTTGACAAAGGTTACTTTGTTGCACATCAATGCACATTTAGTGCCTTGGCCACACTATGTTGCAATAAAGAAAGATGATTAATCTCAGAGTTGACAGTCTCTTCCATATCGCTGGCTCACTGCATCATATGTCAGATAATATCATTAGTCACCACATTACACCACATATACAGTAGATGCCAGCAGTTATTGCACTCTTCTGCTATGACACTTTCAGTGAAATAAATAAACAAATAAATTGCATCAGTGAAGATATGTCAAGTGTATTGATCAATCAAGCATATATAGACTTTTCATCTAACACTCATCAGAATATATGGATGCATTTGGACAGATGGCTATGTCCTTGTCCTGCAGGTGACGGAGGCAGATCACAAAGGCCTTGACTAGTGATGGACGACTGCGTAAGCAGCATTTCATGTTATAGCTAATATTAACACACTGACAAAGGTGTTTTCTCTCTTCCAGCTAACTGGACCTCTGCTCGGGCTGACACTGGGTGGAACTATTACAGAATAATGTGAGATCAGGCAACTCAGTGTCTAACTTCAGCCTGAAAAGGTGAATTAATCAGTGACTAGAGAGATGTCAGTCTAATTAGTGACAGAAAAAACACCCGTGGAAGACCTTTCACTGCTTTATTTACTGAGGGGTAGTTGAATGCAATGGTCACCAGCCCGGTGGGGGGAAATGTACTGTTTGTTTTATTTTTCAACCTTGTTCTCTAATCTGTACTTTTGAATGTAATTTGTTTGACCTCTCCTAGTCTATTAAAGGTATAATAATACAACATAATAACATAATACAAGGAAATAAAAACAGTCTGGAACTGGTCACAGCTGTGACAAGTAAACATATGATAAATCACTGCCTCGTCCACTCCTCCCTAACAGACACTAAAATAGTTTACTCTATAATGAGCACTAAATCGATTTTGATAGATGCAGTGTAAAATTGTAGTTTTTGCTTTTATTAAATGGTACACACGGCAATATGGGTTTGTTAGCAGAAGTCTAGTACCAAGTATAGTATATTTAATTGTGTTCTTTTAGAGAATATTATTTTTATATCATGTTAAGGTTGCAAATGTGTCTTTGTCAGAAAGGTTTTTTCTAAAAGCACTAAGTTTGACAAAGGTCCTCAATGCTACAAACAGTAAATGACACAAAACAATGAAATCTTAAAGAGCACACACCTGAGATTCAATAATATCAACAACAGATGCTATGCACTGACTTCAGTTATTCATATGATACCATACTCAATTCCTCAAACTAGTGAGTGGAGAAAGGTGCCACTGTACCAAAATACCAAAATATAAAACATGAACAAACTTTTAGGTTAAAAAGTTCTTTTTTCTGGATTCAAAACACATTAATCAAATCAGCAACAGCCACACTACAAGAACTCTTGTCAGTGAAGGGTCTGACCTAATGCAGAACACTTTGGAGATGAAATAACAGGGCACCAAACCTGTAACATGTAGGGCCACGTTCACATGTTGTACTTTAGACTGGTAATGACATTCTTACCAATGCCCCCCTAGTGTTACAGTATTCATTCAAGCTGGACAATAAAACTGTTACCCAATTAACTTCAACAAAACCTACACTTTTCCTAAATACACATACCCAACAGGATCCAGTACTCCCAACAAATCAGTATTAATCCTGCAGCAGAATGAGGGCAGAAAAAGGCTGACTGCTGAATGCTAAGATAATTAGGTTTTCAGGTGCTGATTGCTTTTGTTAAAGCAAATGGCTTCAGAATTTGAGGCCCTAATTCAAAATAGTTAATTGAAACTGTCTAAATGACCCACCTTTATCTGTAGGCATCTATAGGATTATTGAAGATTGGGAGTTAAATACTCCCTATCTGAGGCTGTAGAAAGCCCATTTGTTGTGTAAGAATAAAGCCTTAAAGACTAAAAACTGATTGCAAGACAATATAAGAAACAAAAATGGACATTCAGCTACAGCAGCTCTCTTGCCAGTTCCCAGATCTGTGTTTCCTTAAAGCTTTTGATGGACAGGTGATGACAAACACTGAGCTTTCTTCATGTGAGTGACAGTATGTGGAATTCCTTGCTTCTTCTCATACAAAACTGGGGTGAAACAACTATACAGACAGATATTAGGGTACATTTACATAAGCACTACATTAGTAGTCAAGTACTGTACCTTCATAACTATCTGTGAATCATATGTAATTAGATCTGGCTGTGAAGCATGCTTTCTATTCTCAAATTAGTGATGGAACAATGACACTGCTATGCAAACAGATGCTTAGAGTTGGAATAATATGCATTCAAACATACTGTAGGTACAGTGCAGTCTGTGGTAAACTCAGCCATCCTTTCACCCATCAACTCATTACATCTCAAATGACAAGGATGTGCAAAGGCACATACGTGCACCCTCTTGCACAGTGCACAGCAGAGCCCAGTTATTTTGAAGGTGCCAATGAAATTCAATCTAAATAACTTTGCAAAATGAAATATTCCAGCACAAGCTCTTGATAAGAGGATCTAAGGTACAGTACATTATACAGATATAAACTGTTGTTTGGCCTCTCCTCTTTTCTTTGCACCTCACTTCAGGCTTTCATTTTCCTGCCTGCAGCATCCAGTGTGTACAATTCCCCATGTGTGTTCCTTTGTGTGTTGTATACACATGTGTTGGATAATCTCAGAATATTAAAGTTTTACTGAACTGTGCCTTGTTGGAGCATTCCTGGGTGTTTGAGGGCTTTCATGTGTGTAAGACTGTATGTGCACTTGCGGCTGTGACGTCAGCATGGTGTACTTTGTGTTTTCAGTGTGTTGTTTGTGTACTGATGTGTAGCAGTTTATTTGTACATTCGTGTGTTTTCAGAAGACAGCAGATGAATGAGATGCTCCTATGCACCTCTCAGCTCATTCTCGCCTGGGGTTAAGTGAAAAGTCTAAGGAGTTTTGTGAAATCCAGTGCAGAAAAAAAATGTATTTCTCAAAGAATGGTGAGTGAGATTTGGGTTTTATGTTTGAGAAGAGAAGAGAAGAGAAGAGAAGAGAAGAGAAGAGAAGAGAAGAGCAGAGATACAGAGACCATGTTGCTCTTCCATTCCTGCCAGACAGGTGCACTGTTCATACCACAGGCTTTCATTTGGTCATTAGTCTCTATCAGCACCCGTCTGTTAACATTAGTGTGTCAGAGAGCTATCTTTCTCTCTCTCCCTGGTTTGATGATAGCAAGGTAATTTCAGCTTTATGACGGTGTGGCTCTAATGATGAGGACGGGAAAGCTGAGAGCATGTAGAGGCGGGAAACAGTAAGGGAAAAAAGTACATTTCTGCACATGTACATACAAAAGCACACATCTTTTTTTCTGGATGAATATGAATGTGCATGAGTGTGTGCATATGTGTGAACACAAGTGGGCTAGGGTCCAACTCCTGCTGCTGTGCCCATCATTGAATGGGCTGTAAATGGAGAGTAATGAGGGAGTGCTTTGATGGCAGATGTGCCCTCTCTGCTACTCTGTTTTACCCTAAGACTGTAAAACTGACCCAAGCGAGACATCAGTGGGCAAGCAGCCGCTCCCTACTCTGATTAAGCTTTGTGTGTTTGGGGAAATTTCAGAGGTTTGGTCGCTAAGTTTGCCTCACGCTGTTGCACCCCAGGAAGTAAGAGTAACTATCATTTCAACATAGCACCTAGAGTTACATTAAATGACAAAAGCCCTGGCAGTGTCAGCCTGGCCCAAAATCTGTTAGAGGGCCATCTTCTTCACTGGAGTGTGAAATTATTTTAGCTCTCTGCTCATTATAGGATTTTAAAATGCATTATAGTTAGGGCTTTTATGGTGTGCCGCGGCATTAATTCAATTTGCCCCATTCACACTTTCTTATTATCACACTCAGTTCAAGCTACAGGGGGAGGAAGCTGCTGAGCAGTGTTCCTCCAGCCTTATCTCTACAGGATATAAACTACACTACCCAGCTCAATCAGAGTCAGCCTGGGCTGTTTCATCCATTCATCCACTTTTCCTTCGTCTCCTCCTCTGCTTTTTTCAGATGCCGCTTCCCATGTGACCTCCATCTCTCTTTCCATCTTACATCTCTCTCTCACCATTTCCTTCTGAGTTGGTGATTGATGCAGGGTGTCCTCAGAGGCCTTTTCGATATCTTTCCATAGTAATACGTATAGGCCAACAAACACAAACACACACAGAGCATGCACGGTGGCTCAGAGATGCCAGCACATACACACGCATATGCGTGTTGCAAAACCAAGCTAGGCAGAAGCAACAGAAGGAGCCACACAGGTTTAATGGGAAAACAAGCCACAGTGTATGGGTGAGACAACATTAATCTATCACTGAAACCAGAACCTGAGCCTGTGTTTGTTCAGCATACCAGAAAGGAAGGCATTCAGGAAACACCCTATCACTGCCTGTTATTGTGCAAAGGAAGAATAATGTGTTGAACATTGCAAATGTATTCCCTGCAGAAGTACAGCAGATTAATATGGAGCAGCAGTGTGAGCATGGACTCGATGTCTGACAGTGTTCCTCCAATGTAAGCGCTGCATGTTTGCATAAATGCATGCTGACAAAACACACATGGACATGCTTCATCCATTGCACATACACACAAAACACACAACACACTGGTCACATGCATTAAACTGTAACTCAGCATGTGACTGCAGCCTGGCTTACTGGTAAATGAGGGAAGAGGAAACGAGGATGAGGATAAAGTCCTCATTTAGATATCTAATCCAGTGAGCAGTATGTCCTGTGAGGACCATCATCCCCTGTCATTAGCAGCAGGCCAGCAAGATTAAACAAGATCAATGTTTTATCACCCACCGTGTTCAAGAGAAACCAAGTGTTAACTCCCCCACCTCATCAGGGTTTATCACATCTGCTATCACTGCAATGTTAAGAATGGAAATCTCTGATTATATTTAACATATGTGGTAAAGAGAAATATTAATCAAGTTTAATGGCCCAAATCTGTGATAATATTCTTGTTAACATGGGATCAACCTGATCTCATATTAACATTTTAAAAAGTATTACTCCATCAGTAGGATTTAGTATAAATATATGGTGAACTCAACCCAAATATTAAGACAAGTTGAGTGACTCATTTGTAACCTTGAGTGCACAGTTATTCATGGGGCTAACCGATCATTAAAGGACAGATTCTCAATTTAGTGTTTGACAGACGCACCCATTTCTCAGTCAGAGATATCCATCAAACCAAGTTAACACACACTCGCACAATTAATTATTGAAATTACTCCATTAAATAGCAGCTGTGGCGTCGGGGCGCAAAGGGCAACAGTAATTATGTGTCGATAACTTGTGAAAAATGCCATGAAGAACTGTGGACAGAGTCTAAATGGTAGATATGCAGTTCACCCTGTACAGGACAAGCATAGAAAAACATTAAAGTCTCAATTTTACATTCCATTATTTCCTTTGTTTCATGTTGAGTAAAAGGGGTTATGAGGGCTGCAGCGAACTCTGTACTCTTAGTTCTGGGTCTTGATCCTTACCTTAATATGTTCCAGTGGTGTGTGCCTGTGTGTTTCCACAGCAAGGCAGGCTGCACTAACTACACAGCAGCATCACTATCCCATCCTTCTCAACACATCATAAGAGGATAAGTCCATAGAACTGAGCCCTACCCTGTCGTGGCTGAGAGAAGGAAGATAGAAAAAAAGCTGTGTCTGTTCACTGGTT
Organism: Monopterus albus; assembly: GCF_001952655.1. NCBI lineage: Eukaryota > Metazoa > Chordata > Actinopteri > Synbranchiformes > Synbranchidae > Monopterus > Monopterus albus. The sequence goes on from NW_018127939.1 coordinate 2,412,805, forward strand.
CTGTTGGGAACAGATACACACATGCTCTGCGTGCACACACACTGGCACGAGCCAAGTTTGAAGCAAACATACTGTAACAGAAATGTCCAAATACAGAAGGGAAGCGCGTACTGTAACAAAAGCATGCAAGAGACAGTCCAAACCAGATCGCAAAACAAGCATCAACAATAATGGTCTTCCCTCCTTTGTGTTTAGATCCTCTGTTTGCATACTGTATGCCTCTACTGCTGCTCTATTACACACAAACACACCAAAGGTTACATTTTAAAATATCCATATAAGAGCCCATATAGCCTATGTTCTTTCCAAGATGCTCATCAGCCCTAAGAGCCACTACATTTCCTCTGCATCAAAGACACCTGCTACTGTAATCAGCCATCCATCCTCTGGCTGTGATAGACTAGCTCTCTGTTTTGTGGAATTGATTAAATAACTGAACCATAAGGTGGACACCAGCTTCAAGCACATTTTCTACTCTGACCACAGTTCCCTTGCCTTCTATGTAGGCTTTCTGACTGTCAGTCAGACTAAAATTTAGCACAAGACTTCTTCATTCTACAATCGCTTTTTGCATGACAGTCAATCTCATCTTTTGAACAAAAGCTGCACTCTCACTGTGCAAATTGGTGTCACACAATTACTGCAATTTCTGCAATTTGTGTGCTTTACTCTGAAGCAATGTTCATGGCATGTCAAAACATCTCACTGGGCAACTTGGCCAGCCATGTGATCTTTGTTTTTTCCCACATTAAAAATCTCCTTGCTCACAGTTCACCCAGTGAAGTTTTCAAAGCTATCAGTGTCCAGTGTGTTTATCAGGGCCTCCTTGGGCCACCGACAGCTGAGCTGCAACCATTGTTATGCTCTGCTAATAGGACCTCTGGGTACAAAAGGTTGAGAAACTCAAGACCAAATAGATAAATAAGCACAAGCATTGAATTCCCACAACGTATACTGACGCTGGCTCCAATTTTCCTTTGCTCATTCTAGCCTATAGGCGGACTTGTCTGAAAGGCTGATTCATTAGGCTGCTTTGGGAGAGTTCTATCAGCCATTTGACTCAATCACACACCTACCTCTCTGTGAGTTTGTAAACTATCAGCAACAGTCTGTCACAACCTATTCTCTGACATATAAATTGTTGTTTAAAGTGATGTTTTGTGACTAGGAGCAAAACAGCTCCTGGTTAATCAATAGCACAAAATCAATTCAGCTTTCTCTCTGGGGAAATGCCACAGAGAAGCTATACAGCATGCAAAAGTGGAGCCAAAATGAAAGTTTTAGATGGATGGGGAAAATGGCAGGTGTTCAGAGGACAAAGCCATGAAATAAACCATTGCTGTGTTCATTACATTCAAAATTTAGGCAATCATAGCAAACACAACAGCAGAAAATTTAATTATGCCAACAAAACCTTCAAAGTCAGGCCACTGTCTCCCACTAAGCCAGTGTCAGCACATCATGGAATAGATTTAATAAAACGAAACCTCCACTGGTGATAAGCTCTTGTATGTGTGAACCATGCTCATTTATCACACAGGTAGACACCAGGTTGCACAAAGGCTTTCTAGGAATCTTTGGCATTGGAAGTCAGCAAGACATTTACCTGACAGCGACTGCCCCCAAGCAATGTCTGGAGTTGACAATGTCTGTGGTAATGGGCATCAATAATGCAGACCCTTGGCCACATAAAAACTCCCTGTCGCCATGGCTGTCCTCACAGCAGTACGCCTAATGCAGCACTCACATCTCCCACTACACCTCACACAACATACTCAGGTTATTTACAGCATGTGGGCTGAGTGTTGAGGTTTCTGTCATAATGAGGTATTCATTGCTTGTGTAAATAGAATGACAGCGATATAAATACTTGCTCATTCCACTTCTTCAACTCTATAATTTTATTTTTTTTGTGGCAAATTAAGTCACCTTATCCTGCTCTGACATCAGCATAGACATAGAAACATCTTTCCTCTTCTTGGAATGCAATGATCCGATCTGGTTTCACAGTCGATAGTGACCGTATTAAGCGGATCAGGCAATGGCCGGATGTGACTGATTCACATTAAATGCAATTTCTGCTTTCGTCTTTATTATGTCATCATCATAAAGTTTGGTGTTTCCACTATCAGTTCTATTTATTATAAGTTCATTAAGCTTTATGCAACACAGCAATTCTGGGAGATTGGAGCATCAGTTGTTTTAACTATTTTCAGAATACAACACGTCTATATACACATGACCTGTAGTTTGTTATGCCTTCGTGCCGGCGATATCTGTGGCCGGAAGCATTACAGTATGTTTTCAGGTTGTCTGTCAGGCCTGTTTTTATGAACGCGATATGTCAATATCACCTTGAGAGCAAATTTATTCAAATCTGGCACAAGCATCCACTTGGACTCAAAGTATCCCTCACTCCAACTCACAAAGGACTGCAGCACTTGCTCAATGCTCCTTCTAACCTGTCAAATACCATTAACAGATTCCTACTCCGGTGCAAAGAAAACGATTCTTCGGGTGGGACAACCAAAAGCAAAAATTCCCCACCAATACAAATCTAAACTGGCATTCTCTGTGGGCCATTGAAAATATGTAAGACAAAGGTCAAAGTCACTGTGATTTTAAAAGTTATGCAAGTTCTTGAAACTGCTGGATATGTTCAAGTAAATCTTATTCTAACAGGAGTAAATAGTATATATGCTGGGGACTGTGTTCAGCTGTGGCTTTGGCACCCTTATTGAATTTTGTATGTCAGAGTGACATATAGAGTGTTTTCTTTGTTTTTTGGACAACAAAGGTCTATAAAACATGAGAAGAAGAATCTACTATATATCAGGCTTTTACTACAAGGTAATACTTGTATTTGACAGTACAAATAGAGTAAGGATGCTTTCAAAAATATTGCTTTAAATAGTTATTATGCTCTGTGCCAGCAATAGCCATGGCTGGAGGCATTCCGTCAGGCCCATTCTTGTGAACTCAATATCTCAGGAACACCTTCAGGGGAATTTCTTTAAATGTGGTACAAACAACCACTTGGACTCAGGGATGAAATGATTAGATTTTGGTGCTCAAAGGTCAAAGTTCAAGGACAGTGGCCTCACATCTGTCGCATTGAATTTGACTGGCTGCCGGAGGGATACAACTGCGAAGCAATAATTGTAGTTCAAGCATAAGCATAAACTTTATTGCCAAGTATTATCAAAATACAAGGAATTTGACTCCAGTCTATGGCCCCGATATGCACAACAATAAAAACAAAATGAATGCAAAATATATACAAGTTAAAAGAGCAGCATAGACTAGCTGTTCATCAGTGTAATAGCTCGGGGGAAGAAACTGTCTCTGTGTCTGGTTGTCTTGGAGCACAGTGACCTGTAGCGCCATCCAGAGGGGACGAGTTCAAAGAGATTGTGTCCAGGATGTAAGTGGTCTGCAGAAATCTTCTCCGCCCTCCTTTTGACCTGTGAGGTGTACAGGTCCTCCATGGAGGGCAGGCTGGCACTGATGAGCTGACACAGGAAGTACATCCTCTGCTGCACCTTTTTAATGATGGTGCTGAAGTTAGTTGTCCACTTCAACTCCTGAGAGATTGTGGAGCCCAGGAACTTGTAGGACTCCATGACTGAAACAGTGCTGCTGAGTATGGTGAGCGGAGATAGGGTGGGGGAGCTCCTCCTAAAATCATTTCCACTGTTTTCAACATGTTCAGCTCCAGGTTGACCACACCACAGGCCCAGCTGTTCAACCTCCCATCTGTAGGCCGACTTGTCACCATCTTGAATGAGACTGATGACTGTTGTGTCATCTGCAAACTTTGGGATATTTACAGAGGGGTCTCGTGAGGTGCAGTCATGGTATAGAAGGAGAACAACAGTGGGGAGAGCGCACATCCCTGAGGGGCACCTGTGCTGATAGACCAAGTGCTGGATGTGGTTTTCCCCAACTTCCCCTGCTGCTTCCTGTCCATCAGAAAGCTAGTGATTCACTGACAGGGGGGGCAGGCACAGTGAGCTGGGTAAGTTTGGAGTAGAGGATGTCTGGGATGATGGTGCTAAATGCCGAACTGAAGTTGACAAATAAGATCAGAGCACAGGTCCCTGGTGAGTCAAGGTGTTGAAGGGTGTAATGCAGCGCCATGTTGACTGCATCATCCACTGACCTGTTTGTTCGGTTAGCAAACTGCAGGGAATCCAGCCAGGGGTCTGTGACTGCCTTCAGGTGGACCAATACTAGTCTTTTCAAAACACTTCATGACTACAGATGTCAGGGTGTCAGGTCTGTAGTCTGTAGTTGTTCAGTTCCCCGATTAAGGGTTTCTTGGGAACTGGGATGATGGTGGAGCATTTAAAACAGGATGGAACTACACAAAGCTCCAGTGATCTATTGAAGATCCATGTGAAGATGGGAGCCAACTGGTCGGCACAGACTTTCAGACAAGAGGGGGTCATATTGTCTCGGCCTGGTGCCTTACTGATTTTTAGTTTTCTAAAAAGGCAACACATTCTTTTTCACATTCTCTTTCACAGATCCTCAGAGGAGGTGGGCTGATGGGGGGAGAGGTAGTCCTAGAGGAAGCAGCTACTGGTTGCAGGTCCAAGATGAGGTGAGAGAAGGGTGTAAAGTTCTGCCTCTCAAACCTACAATAAAACTCATTCAGCTCGTCAGCCAATTGATAGCTCTCCACAGCACGGGGGTCTCCTTTACCTGGTGATGATCCGTAGGCTCCTCCACACTGACAACAGCTCTTTGGCCCGACACTGATTTTTTAGCCTTTCCGAGTAGCTCCTCATTGCTAGTCTGATCTCCTTTGTCAGTGTGTTTCTAGCCTGGTTATACAAAGTCCTGTAGGCCTCCACTTTCACATGACAAAGCTGTTTGAGCTGCACTGTGAACCAATGTTTATTGTTATTGTATGTGCAGACAGTCTTAATGGGCACACACATGTCCTCACATAAACTGATATATGATGTCACTGTGTCAGTATACTCATCCAGGTCTGTAGCTGTGGCCTCAAAAACACCCCAGTCTGTACAGTCAAAGCAGGCCTGTAGCTTTGACTTTACCTCTTCAGTCCATCTTTTTACCCTTTTAACCACAGGCTTTGCAGCTTTGAGTTTCTGCCTATAAGTAGGAATGAGGTGGATGATGCAGTGGTCTGACATGGCGGTGTCAGATCATGAAACTGAGTAATGCCGATCATGCCATCCTACTGATAAGAGCACCAGATCAGAAAATGCTTCTGTCCATTACTCTAAAGGTCAGTTACAAATGACATATATTTGTTTACTTTGACTTAATGGAGAACACCTGGCCTCATGTTACCCAACATAAAATGATCCTGGTATTGGATCAGTACTCAGGATCGGCAAACACCTGGAGTTAAGGTATCAGAATTGGTATCAAGAGAGATGTCAAACATCCCTGTCTGCTAGATGACAAACACACAATATTGTTTTTATCTCTATCTTATGCTTTTTCTCCTCATTCAAAAGAGCAAGTCAGACTTCTCTTCCCATCTTCCCTCCATTTGCCCTCCAACAATCTTAAGACAAATACTAGCACACGCTGCCCTTTTCGCAGCTATATGACCCTATATTTATTCTTACCCCCTTGTGCCCTATAGCCATTAAGTCTGCACTACAGGCTAGAGTACATGCACAGCTCATTCCCCTCCTGCCACCCCAACAGTTTCTCACTTCTGCCCTCTAACCATCTGACAGTTATGTTTTACCAAGCTGACCTCTCATCAGAAGGATACAGCTCCCTGCCTCTGATCAGGCTGCCCTTACTAATCTTCAATAAACCTTATAGGCAAAAACAATCTCTCACACAGGCATACATTTACACTCTGCTTCCATCTTTTCCTGCCTCCATCCAACCCTGACTTTTTCATTCCTCTCACCACCTCTCTTTTGCCTCACTTAACCTCCTTGATGTTAAAGTCATGGTCTCTGACCATGCCCCCAACATTACAGCTTGTCCTGACCTTTCTGTGCCCCTGATGGTAGTGTCTCATATCCACTTAAAATTTCACTTCTTTATGTACAGGAGAGCTACTTTTCTTCCTCATCCTGCTCTTGTTCTCTCAATTTGAAACTGTCACACACTGTTGCACACACACACCTCCCTCCTATGTGGCATCAGATACAAGTTAGGACTGTTAAGAAGAGAGGACTGCTGGGATCTTTTATAGACACATCCAATGGATATCTGAGTGACCACAGAACAAAAATCAAAATGCTGCAAGTATGTAACAGTTTCACAGCATGTCATAAGAAGGAACAAATCTCAGATTATCTGCTGCAGTGAATCCGAATACTAAAGGGGCAACACATGCACAAACTGATATATAAAAATTTCAGACATTTAAAAGTACAAATGACAAAAATACTCATGTATATTCAGAAGCAACTACAGACATACAGTCACACAGAAAATAAAGCATAATAGCCATGGGGGGTTTGTCTGGTTGTTTGTTTACTAAATTGAATAAATGCAGACAGTTTTTTGTGAAATTGTTTTCTATTTAAACAAATAGCCTCACAGTCATAAATTACAAACAAAAATGAGTCTGGGTCTCTTATCAATTCACTTCATACCACAAGGGGTATATGCAAATATAGTTTGCGTGTTTGGGGGCGTGACGAGTAGGAAGGGTGTAACTGAATTAAAGACAGCATGTGGTGAGATGTTGACTATCAGACAGAGAAAGGAACAAAGAGAGGAAGATGAAGAATGAGAGCAGAGGGGTCCCTGAAATGCAGGCTGAGAAGAGATGATTACCACAAGACGAATGCCACCTTGCCCACAGTGTGGGCAGAGGGAGAAACCACTCCAGTATCCCTCACTCCAACTCACAAAGGACTGCAGCACTTGCTCAATGCTCCTTCTAACCTGTCAAATACCATTAACAGATTCCTACTCCGGTGCAAAGAAAACGATTCTTCGGGTGGGACAACCAAAAGCAAAAATTCCCCACCAATACAAATCTAAACTGACATTCTCTGTGGGCCATTGAAAATCCTTTACAGGAAGAGCCGCAGAGGTCCCTCGCTCCCTCTCCTCAAAACAACACCACATTACCAGTTTCTGTGAGTCATGACTCATGGCCTACTTCCAGAGCTTTTGCCCCTTTTTCATATGCTGCTGGTTTGATATACAAAGGCTATGTCAAAAAATATCACTTCACTGTTTTCTCTAGGGATTTTTGGTGTACTGAATATAGTTTAGAAGAAAGGTATTTCTCCAACATTAGCAGAGAATCTACTGAAGGAGAAAAGATGAATACTTTCATGGGGCCCTGAGTAAAGAGCAGCCTCCTTAGAGAAACAAGGTGAGACTACTGTGTACTAAATCTGATGTATTAGAGTGGGAGGAACAATGTCAGAGCTCATCGGGGAGTCCTAAAATTCTGGCTATGTACATGCAGTAAAGGCCTAATTAGATCCCAACCCCAAAACATGTCCTATTTATGATCTCTGAATAAGTACAGCTAGTTAATAATAATGCTCTATACAGTGCATATGCTCTGATGAAGAGTTACACAAGCTAATTTTCTTATCAGGCTAAAGAAAGCTTTGCGTAACTTTTAATTCAAAGAAATTATGCATAAATGTTTGTTTAATTTTGCAAAAGAGAAAGTAATGCCTAAATTTGGGGGTGTAATTAAAAAATAAGTAGTGTAATGAATGACAGCGCTGTGATGGTAATATGCTATATAGGAATACTGCTTCAGAAATGAGTGAAAAAATGAAACTCACATTGATTAAACAATGTAAGTGATCACACTGGGCAGCCATATGAGACAGTATGTTGCATAATTATATTAACTGATCAATTTCTGTGGAAACCCCCAATCACAACAATATCACATATATCAGAAGCAGCAGATATGGGAGTTATGTTAAATTATCTTAATCGTATTCATCACTATGAGAAGCAACCACATTGTGTAGGCTTGTCTATTCATGTATGGACAACAAACTGTGCATTTTCTCAGTCTGATCTGGCAAACTACTACGGCACTACACTGTAAAACATTTTGATGGTGCATACTTGACTAATTATGCCATTATTGTTACACATTTATTCAAATAAAACCTCATAACATTGTTTTTAGTACAACAGATGATCAAACCTGTCAAATCTTATTAGAGCCATGGATGCAGAACACGAGTTCTTGGCAAGCACAAGTATGTCAATAAGGATGGACCTCATACTGAGAGTAATCTGGAACTGCTGCTACATCTCCTCTGTATTTGCAGAGATATCTAGGTGTCAAATTAGACTTTTTAACATCCATTGGAACAGCACAAGTAACAACTCTAATCATAACAGAAAACCCATCAACTTAAGAAAGCCTTGCATCAGTGTGATTAGCATTTCATGCTCACATTAACCAATTAATAAACACATTCACTACACATTTAGTAAATCTACAACTGCTAGTTAATAAGTACATGTGTTTTTGTACTTACACAAAGAGCAATGAGCATGTGTGTATTCAGAAATTACCCAAGAGAGCAAACAAATGCAGAAAACCAATCACTAAGGTACACATTTACATGTAAGTTAGAAGAGATGACTGTATGGTAATAATGTTAATAGTAGTAGAAGTAGCTGTATGGATATACTGTAAGCATGGGTAGCAGCAACACTGATGTAGCAGAGGAGGACCAGAAGCTAGACTTTTCATTAGTGCTGGTACCTTAGTATCAGAGTGACAGGCTCAGTGTGCACAAGGCATAGACAAAATGAAAGTACACCAACAACTGAATGGAATCTCTACAGTGATGTTGCAGTAAAACCTACCCCTACTAATACAAAGGTACAGAAAGTACTGTGTCTCTGTGACTGTCTCTGAGAAGCCTTCATGTCAGGGGCTACTTTTGGAGGCCTTGTTTTACTTTGCTGTTGTATTGGATTGCATTAGCGTGGATTCATTATATTATCCACCAAATGTATGTGAATACTGTAGTAAATATGTTTAAGGTTATCACTGAATGCTGCTGACTTGAGTGTTCTTTGAAGTGCTGGTAGACTGACAGTGCTTTGTGTTTGACATTCAGCAGTTAGCACCACAGACAGCGCCGTGCTATAGAGACTTCACCACAGTAAAAAGGGAAAAAACAGGAGCGACATTTTAACACATGGGGCCTTATTAAAACTGGTGTTATTGTGCCTTGGGTCAGTATTCATATGACCATACAGTCTCACACTTGCATACAAACAAACACCTACAAAGACAGATGCACAAAGCTTCTTACTCATCCTTTTCTCTCCCTCTCTCTAATGTGTCTATGAGCTCACTCCATCATCTGTGACAAGACCACGAATTTACTGCAACACCAAAGCAAACCCACATGCAATGCTGGCAGGTGTATTCACCAGTGAGATTAGGTTAAATCTCTAAAAATAAAAAATAAAAATGCTAAAATGGACTCTTTCACATGGAGAGATGTACATGCAAGGAATGGGAATAAAACAAGGCCTGTCCTCCCAGACGCCCATCAGGATTCAGTCTGGAAAGCTGTAGTCGGAGGATAAAGGACATGCAATGCCTTTGATCAGGAGAGGAGAGTTTTGCAGGTGATAGAGGTAAAATGGAGGAAGGTATCTGAATATCTGTCAGGTTAGAGGAGCTTATTTCTGTCATGAATCTGTGGGGGGAAAAACATCAGAATTCAGACTTTTTTTTCAGCTCCCTCTGAAAAATCTCCAGACATCCCTTTGCAAGAATGTGTCCCAATCAGGCATGCAATTACAATCGAGAACATGCTGTGCAATGTAACAGCAGCAGGCAACTCGGATGGAAACAACACACACTGTTTCCTGCGCACTGTGTAGCTCAATTACAAAGCAGATCATCCAGATTTTTCCCCCTTGTTATTAAGCCTGTAGTCAAACTTTTTGTGGAGCAAAACAAAACTTGAACATCTGACAAAACACAAGTTTCACCTTTCCTCCAAGAATTTCAGAGGTTGCCTGAATGTGCCAGTGTTACTTCAAATCCCCAGGACTAGTGAGTGAATGAGAGAAGGATTAGAGGGTTAATGCCAGTAGATGAGAGAGAAAAGGTCACAGTGGTTTGCCACTCTGCAAGGATTAGCTCTGAAAACAACTTCACAGTCAAAAACTATGTCAATCAAGAACATAATTCAACCACTTCACAAAGGCCCTGAAACATGAAACTAAAAACTCATTTTCTCCCAGCTACAAATGAGCTTGTAACACTCAGTCATAACTGAAATATCCCATGCACATTATATCAAATCAGACAAATATCTGAGTACATGAAAAAGCTCTTTCCACACAATGTTTACTCCCTGGGATTATATTTGAGGTATGTGGATGGATAGACGACAATGAGGCACACCTGTGGAATGAGCCTATGTGCTGCAGCTTCAGTGACACCCCAATATGAATGTGATGAATACGTCAGGCCTACTGGGGGGGGGGGGGGGGTCTCTGATGAAGGGTGGGGTGTCCCGATGGCGACGCAGATTTACCATGTGCATGTGCAGCAATACATTAAAATAGGGCATAACCACCACAATGCAAAAAATTCCCGGGGAAAGGAGGGGGATGCATGACCCCTCGTAAATGCGGATTAGCAGAGGAATGTTCTACACACCTCGTTTATCCTGGATCTTAACAGTGAGCTCCACGAATGGATCTGTCTCCCTGTCAAGCCGCCTGGTTATCGTAATATCTCCACTGTCGCGTCCCACGGTGACGGGGGAGCTCTCCGACTCCGAGTAAATCAACTCATAGGCGGCTGACTGAAACCTGGTGGGACTCAGGCTCGTTATGACCGAGCCGCTGCTGGCATCTTCCGATACGTTGAGAGGAACCCAAGGGCCCGG